>NW_019175114.1:712514-771091 GCF_002260705.1 Seriola dumerili
GTTCAGCTCCTGTGACTCGTCTCACTCCCTTCATGGTACTTGTTCTTCTTCCTCTGTGTCTGAACCCAGCGGTAAGTCGTCGAAAACGTTCAGTCAGCGTCTGTGGCAGCCTCTTCCTCTCTGGTCTGTGGTCCAAACATGTGCTCCAGAAACTGTAGCAGTCGATCAAGGTCAGAAGACTGGGACTGTGGACATTGATGCGTGGGAGTCCTGACGTCTTTGATGTGTGCGAGATGATTCGTGTCTTCAATGGAACAACAGCTCTATCATGCACTCCGGACTTCTCCTCTCTACTAGATAGATATTCCTCCTTCTGGCGCTCTATGAGAAGGCCTCAGTTACATCATCTTGTTACCCTGCTGCCCACGAACAAGTAAGGAGGGATCCTGACGTTGGCCAGACCGCAGCGTCTGGAAGTTTATCCAAGACCGAGAGCATGAATGCAGGAATTCCCACCGCTGATTGAGCTTCGGTCATAGCAGCACGGTTGAACTGAGTGAAGCTCACTTGTGCGTGCTGACATTCAGACACTAACCGCGCTCACTTGTTGTTTGTGAAATGCCCGCACTAGTGACGAGTTCTGGCCTTCATCCCAGGCCGCTCTCACAAGAAAATGCGACAGTGAAACCCAGAGACCTTTTATCAGACAGTCGAGGCTACTGCTCTTGCTGTTTGACACTTCTTGTCAATGTTGGATGGAACAAACATGTGAGCGCAGCCTGAAGAAGTTCCGTGACTCACTGCTGATTCTCTTGAGGGTCAGGTTATTCAGCTACCATCTGTCTTATGCACTGTTGCGCTTGATCGTGAAAAGACAGAAACCAAGCAGAGCTTACTATCTTGGGTTTTCCTCCAAGCCCTCTGCCATTCCAGGAGGAGAAACTTGCTGCACTAGAAAGTTTTTCCAACAGGCCATGCAACTGACCTCGGTTTGGATTCAGAACCAACTCTTATTGCTGGAGTCTCTGGCTTGGTCAGTGAGACTCTTAAATGATACTATTGTCTACTGTCGTGGCCCACCTGATTTGGAGCAGACGTACATGAGTGGTTAGGTCCTCCAACTGAATCACCTCATGTTTGCGTATTAACCGTCTTTCACTCTGGAGGCTGACGGGGAAGTTCTTCTGAAGCTGGGGAGGCTGGCGTTTGAACATCTGGAGAAAGGAAACATCATGTTCTACCAAGAAGACCTGGAGCAGTGTGGTCTCGATGTCACAGAGGCCTCGGTGTACTCAGGACTTTGTACTGAGATCTTCAGAAGAGAGAGTGTGATCTTCCAGAAAACAGTCTACTGCTTTGTTCATCTGAGCGTTCAGGAGTTTCTGGCTGCAGTCTACATGTTCCACTGTTACACCAACAGGAAGACAGAGGTCCTGGAGAACTTCCTGGAGAAAGACTATATTGACCCATCGCCTGATGTCCTCCTGCAAGGAGCCATGGAGAAATCCTTCAGAAGTAAAAACGGTCACCTGGACCTGTTTGTTCGCTTCCTTCATGGCCTCTCTCTGGAGTCCAACCAGAGACTCTTAGGAGGTCTGCTGGGTCAGACAGAGAACAGTCCAGAAACCATCCAGAGAGCCATCAACAACCTGAAGAAGATGAGCACTGATGATATCTCTCCTGACAGAAGCATCAACATCTTCCACTGTCTGATGGAGATGAAGGATCACTCAGTTCATCAGGAGATCCAAGAGTTCCTGAAGTCAGAGAACAGATCAGAGAAGAGACTCTCTCTGATCCACTGCTCAGCTCTGGCCTACATGCTGCAGATGTCAGAGCAGGTTCTGGATGAGTTGGACCTGGAGAAGTTCAACACATCAGAGGAGGGACGACGGAGACTGATCCCAGCTGTGAGGAACTGCAGGAAGGCTGAGTGAGTCCAGACATGATCATGAACGTTATCAATCAGTGTAGATTGGAAGTTAAGTTTTTCAAAAACACACAGTATTAAATTATTCTCATTATTCTTAGTTTTAAATTTTAAGTCAGGTTTGTTTCTGAGCTATTTTTAAATGCTGTGAGCCCCAAACATTTAGATTTTTCAGTTGACTGTGATTATTGTTGTGAAGTTATTTACAGTTAATTGTAACCTTGACAATGCAGAGTATTGTATTAAGGACTTCTGAGTTGTGGTTGATGTTTTTGCAACAAGTAATGTTTTATACAGACGGACACAGACAGCAGTTTTTTCCTTTTTTTTTTATCAAGTTTGTCTGTTCTGATCTCTATCTGTATAATTTTCCAAAGAATACTTAAGTCAAAATGAGCATGGAGACAACAAAATGATTAATGCTAAAACATAATTTAGCTGTCCACAAGTAGAGAAAAGTATTCAAATTAGTAAAGTGAATACAGTAACAAGGGAAAGTGTCATTTGTGTTGTTATTAGCGACCCTGGGTGCAGCAATTACAAATTAAAAGGAAGGGGTTGCCTCCCTGATCTCGTATCATATGCTTATGGCTCCTTGGACCTGAGTGAACAAGACTTTGTGTATATTCGTTAGTCGTTGGACATAATCCTGTCCTGTCCTAATGTCATTTACACAACATTTATTCAAAGTTTTTACCCTTTTTAAGTTTCATGGTGCTGCTTTACATATATTGTATTAATTGGAGAAAGTTTTTTTCTCTTGTTGCTGTAGAGGAGAGTAGTATCATTAAATGTTCAGCTTCAGCCAAGAACAGATATGTCAGAAGACTGAATTCTCCCATTCTTCTCTTAAACACACGAGAGGTTTGTTTCGATGACATTGTGTAAAAACACAACTTTTTGGGTTTTGTATTGTGTTTTTGCTGAGTAAGTTTCTCAGATGCTCAGAGAAAAATGTTGACAACAAATATCATACAGTCATCTGTCATGCACGACTAAAAATGTATTTATATGATTTTAATGTACCAGATTTCATATTTTCTCTAATCACAGACTTTCTGGCTGTCGACTCTTCGAGACTCACTGTGAAGTTGTGGTCTCAGCTCTGAAGTCTAACCCCTCCCATCTGAGAGAACTGGACCTGAGCTTCAACGACCTGCAGGATTCAGGAGTGAAGCAGTTGTCTGTTGGACTGGAGAGTCCAAACTGTGGACTGGAGACTCTGAGGTCAGTTCACTGACTGGAGCTGTTGGACTATTTTGGATATATTCATCTCAAGTGTGAGATTTAACCCTTTGAAACATAAAATCACACCAGTATGATGATTGTAGTCCCTGCAATATTTGTCTGCACTAAAACATTCATGTATTCTGTTCATACACTAGTGGTTTATATTGGAACAATTTGAAATTTGAAAATGCACCTATTGATTGTAGATTTACAGATTTGCCTGGTGTCAGCAGCATGTGATGAACAGGTGTATGAATTTTGTGCTGACATTTGGATGATGTGTGTAGAAGGCTGACATCATAATGATCCACAATAACAGAAGAACAAAGTGACTACTCATTTTAGATAGAAGAAGGACATATTTGACTACCAATGATTTTATCTACATGTTTATTCTTTATACAGATTGAGGTCCTGCAGTTTGTCAGAGATCAGCTGTTCTTCTCTGGCCTCAGCTCTGAAGTCCAACCCCTCCCACCTGAGAGAACTGGACCTGAGTCACAACAAGCTGCAGGATTCAGGAGTGAAGCAGCTGTGTGGTTTTCTGGAGAGTCCGGACTGTCGACTGGAGACTCTGAGGTCAGACTCCATGTTTTAGTTCTGTGCTGAGATTAATATAATAATATTAATGATAAGGCTGATATTATACTGATCCACACGGAGAATCTTAAAGAGGACCTATTATGCTTTTCTAAGTTTTCCATTACTTATAGTGAGTTATATTGCTTTTTTTGCATGTAAATGGCCTACAGAGTGGCAAGGCTCAAAGTTCACACCAAAGGGAGAAACTCTGTCAGGGCAAAAACCCAATTTTCTTATTTGTATGAAATGCCTAATTAGGGGTCCAGACCTTACTCCCTAGGCCTACACCCCCAAACAAGGTACAGCACATAACAACTTATAATGAAGAGTTTTCTTCTAGTTTTGTCTACTTCATTTTTACCACGGTTCCCTCCACTGTTCCAAACATTTTACTGTGAGCCCGGCACTTCAAGGAGGACTGCTTCAAGGACCGTACACAGTTAGACGCTTGATTTTTGGTTATTTATGAAAGACGGGGCAGTTCACACTTCAAGTGGACCAACAGGACACTCAGGCTCACAGCCTGTCAGTCTGCATTATTATTGTGGATCTGTGATGTTTAACCGACTTGATCACATTAGTGCGAAGAAGTGTAGCAAAACACACAAAGATATTAATTCTGAAATGTTTGTCAATATTGACATGCTATACCTTGTTAGCTCAGGTAAATGATCCACAGTTTAACCGTTCATTTCATTTTTCACTACCTATGAGCACTAAAGTTTAATTAATTTAGATTGACCAGTATCATAAACCAGAAAGACGGTGAAGCTAGAGGTGACTTCCTACTTTTGAAGAATTGTAAAGTCAGATTTTCTGTCTATTCCTCCATTATTAATATTTCTTTAGTCTGTAAGTGTCCATAGATAAAGAAGAATCAAAAGGGTCATAAAAATACCCCAGGTTATGAATATTGTCAAGCAAAGTGTTTGCAGACCATCGAGTAACTTTATTTGCAGCACTTCTCTCCATGTTTCGGCCATTTCCCTCCTTCCTGCTCCCTGACAGTGGGTATGCTTGTTTTCTGCTCCAGTCCAGCTTGCAAAGGCGGATTAGGTCTTTCATCTTCTGGTTCAAGTTCGGACTCTGGTTCAAGTGATAAGGCAGATACAAAGCCATTTTAATAGCCACAACAGTTTGTGTACAGAAAGACATGGGCGGGACATGTAGTTGCTGGCAAGATGGAGTAGGGGGTTCTAAAAGACAGCAGACAGAAACTGTTTTTAAGCTGTGTCCTGTTGGTTCAGGTGTTTGAGTTTCCATTTTCTAAACCATCTTCAGCTCTGAACAGATGATAAAACTGAACGATTTCAAGCAGCAACTTGTCTCCTAAACTCACATCTTTTATTCTTTATTCAGATTGATGAACTGCATGCTATCAGAGATCAGCTGTTCTTCTCTGGCCTCAGCTTTGAAGTCCAACCCCTCCAATCTGAGAGAACTGGACCTGAGTGAAAACTGGGACCTGCAGGATTCAGGAGTGCAACTATTGCGTGGTTTTCTGGAGAGTCCAGACTGTAGACTGGAGACTCTGAGGTCAGACATCATGTTCTATTTGCTACCTGCAGACATAAGGTTGATATACTGATCCACACTGAGGATCTTAATGGTAAAAGTGTGTTTTCTTCTTTTGTTCTTCTTTTCTACTGCTTTTAATCCAGTGACTGTGCAGTGACAGCAGAGAGCGCTAAAACACTGCAGCCACTGTGTCTAAACAGGCAACTACGAACTACAACCACAATTTTACAGACTATTATACTATTTTAGACTATTACAATAAAAATATAAATATATAAATATAAGATGTGTTGGTCCGAGGGGAATTTATTATCTCCACAATGTAGGAAAAGGTCTGCGTATCTGCCTGCACGAGTGTGCTGCCACAGAACCTGCTTCCAGATTTTCCCTCAGAAATAAGAATTCCTAAATCCATATATTTCTTCTTCTACAATAACTGCTCCTAGAAACTGAAGCTTCCATGTTGACTGAAAATGACGATGGCTTCTGATTTTTATTAGTATTCGACTGCACAACATGAGTTTGTACAGATGAAGCCTGTTACAGGCGTTTTGTTCCTCTTGAAATTTGAAACATGGCAGTCTGCAGCTTTGTCCACTGCACAGCTTCTTGATGGTGAGTAAGTAACCCACTTACTTCCTCTTCTGCTTCCCTCCAAAATGCACCAACAATCAGATAACCAAATATTTATAAAAATGAAAAGAACAAAAAAACAAGTTGAAATCATGCTATACAACAGTAAAACATGTAATGTAGGTAGAAGGTCCAATAGATTTGTCTACAGCGCCCACCTCAGTGTCAGGGAGCAATGACAGCTCTCACAGACGAGAGCGAGACTCGCTCAAGTATGTTCACGTTAAATGTTGTGACTGTGAATTCACACATGGAGTGCAGGTTTCCACAGTGAGCATGCTGGGAGCTGAAGTCACTATGTCTTTATTGAAGCAGCAGCATGTTGTCAATAATATTAAAGAGAGCTGTTTGTCTTTGTTTTTGACTGTTTTAACTTGCATCAGGTTCAGGTGTTTCATTTTCTAAACTTGTACTTTCTAAACTTTCTTCAGCTCTGATGATGAAACACTGAACGCTTTCAAGCAGCACCTTTGTCTCTGAACACGTTTTATTGTTTATTCAGATTGATGAACTGCAGTTTGTCAGAGATCAGCTGTTCTTCTCTGGCCTCAGCTCTGAAGTCCAACCCCTCCCACCTGAGAGAACTGGAGCTGAGTGAAAACAACAAGGTGCAGGATTCAGGAGTGAAGCAGCTGTGTGGTTTTCTGGAGAGTCCAGACTGTCGACTGGAGACTCTGAGGTCAGCTCACTGTCTGTTACTGTTGTAGATCTTATACCTTTAATCCACAACTGAACAAAGTCACTGCTCATTTTAGAGAAAAGATCATTGACTAGGATGTATCTGATTGATTATCAATGATTCTATCTACATGATTTAATCTACAGATTGGGGTACTGCTGGTTGTCAGAGATCAGCTGTTCTTCTCTGGCCTCAGCTCTGAAGTCCAACCCCTCCCACCTGAGAGAACTGGACCTGAGCTACAACCAGCTGCAGGATCCAGACCTGAAGGATCTGTGTGAGCTTATGGAGAGTCCAGACTGTCGACTGGAGACTCTGAGGTCAGTAGAGGGGTGGAGTCTGTCCATTCATCAGTATTGTACTAAACACAGTTTGTATCAAAGTAAAGATCCAGTGTGTACTGTAAACCTCCAGCCTTCTCAGTGGCTGGTTTCCTGCGAGAGGAGAACTGTGACAGGATTCAGGATTGGACAGAAAGACAGAGAGAGAACAGTCAGCCAATCATATACCAGCAATCGGGAACATATCAGAGTTACCAGCAGCCTGTCTCATGAAAGCAGGTGAATGTCAGTCAGCTAGATTTGGACTTAACTCCGGCTTTTCAGTCTGACAGACACTGGTTCACTTTGTGGTGTGATAGATTACCATGGTAACAGGGATCAATCAACATAAATAATCCCCCTCAAACAGAAAACATGGAGACCGGCAGAAAAACAACATGATGGAATGTGCAACACATGACACCCCGGTGGTTACCATGGTGATGATTACTACTATAACGGTACCCTGCTTAAAAGTGAAACTGTAAAGCTCCAGTTGATCCCAAAGTTAGCTGACTATCCCACTAATCAGGCTTATTGATACAGGATTAGTTAATATTCATCTGGGTGAAACTGATCTGGGATCATCATTGTTTAATACAACTAACTCAGACAGAACCTCATTATTTTCCCCTCACTTTGTAACTGTCGTGTTTGTTCCTACAGGGTCGACGACAGGGTGATTAAAGCTTCCAGAGACAAAACCTGTGAGTACTGAAACACTGTCTACTATTCATCCATCTGACTGAAATCTGACAGGAAAGTGAGCATGGGCTCATTTCATTAAATGAAATAATAAGAAGATATTTATAAATTAGGTTTTGGTCTGAGCTTTGGTAAAGAACAACAGGTGTGTTTCAGCTGACAGTAGTATGTACCCCATGGTCACCTGGATTTCAGGCAAGTTGGAATTAGAAGTTTCAAAAGTGAATTATTTAAGATTTAGTTTTAGATGTGTGGAGGTTTTAGTTTCATGTAATACCAGTGTTAAACATTTTGATTATTAAATTCAGGTGAGCAGGATAGGTGTGAAAATCTGAGGACATCTAGTGGACAGGTGGGATATAGCAGGTCTGGAAAGTGTCTCAGGAATGCATGGACCTGGAGGAAGTGGTTAGGGCCTTCAGATGAGGACAGAGGGGCAGGGGAGGGGATTTCTGTCTAAAAACAATTCCATATGGAACATGTCAGAGAGTCTTCATGGAGGCAGGGAGCAGAACTGGAGGATCAGCAGCTGCGTTCAGAAAAACACATTCGGTCAAGTTATGTTTCTCATGTTTGTCAGCAGACGCATTCAAGACTGCAAATGTGGTCAGAATGACGCTTGTATTTTTTCATGTTTACTATGAAATCGTTTTTAAACAAAAGACAATAGATGAGTTTTCATCCAAGGATTTTCATGCTGTGTGAATATTCTCAGTGAGTGTGCAGCCTGCTGCTGAAGAAGAAGATTTGTGCTCAGAGGATCCAACATCATTAAATCAAGGTAAGAAAAACTGTTGACGGATCATTTTGATCAGGATGATTGTGTTTTTTAAACAATAACCTGTGTGTTAGACAACAGCTCGCATATCAATATTATAGACTTAGTTCACTCAGTAGCAGATATTTGGACGTGTACGCTCAGGTTGATACACAACCAATAGAAAACCAGGAGCATCTGAGAGGAAAGTGATGACAGGAGGTTTTGAGCTGCTGCTGTTGGACTCTGCTCACATTGTCTGACTTCATCTCCAACTCAGTGAACACTGATTTCTGGTGTTTGCCCTGTGTCCCATCAGGTGACTCTGATGTCAAACTGGACCCAAACACAGCAGAGACAAATATTGACGTCTCTGAGGACGACACAGAGCTAATGAAGGTGAGAGAAAAACCTTTGTGTCCTGATGTTACAGACAGATTTAAGGTCTCAGTACACAACAGGAGAAGTCAACAAATCTCAGACTTGACTTCCTGTCTGACTGTGCTTCAGCTCAGTCTGGACTGTGGGAGAACATTCGTTTGCTTCACTGAACACAAGTTGATTATTTCTAATAAAACTGATGTTGTTTCTCTGTGAATCACAGCCTCCATCAAGCTTCACACCTGAACTGAAAACTGAGTCTACACAAGTCTCATACAGGTAATCATATAATAAAATCACTGTTTTAGACAAGGCTTGGACTTTGTATTTGCAGATATTTGTGTGTCTCCTTTCCCCTCCGGTCCCTCAGGGCTCATGAAGTGGAGTCTGATTTGAGATGAGAACATTTTCATCCGAGGTTCAACAGGTTCCTTGTGCTCATTCAGCTCTCTGTGTCCTACAGGTTCAGGTGTCCTGGTCCAGGTGGGTTCCAGTGTACTTTGACTGGACTGGTTTTTGTTGTGGCTCAGGAGGCGGCGCTGCTCTACAGGACTGTCCAATGGGATGAGAGCCTCCTCCAATCAGCTGGAAAGACGCCAGCAGGGCCGCTGTTCAATATCCAGTGTCCTGAGGAAGCAGTGTGTGAGCTCCACCTCCCACACTGTGAAACAAAGGACGGTGAGTAAATTACTGTTTGTTAGAGCAATGATGAAAAGCCCTGTTAGTGCCCCCTGCAGGCTGCAGAGTTCATTACAGCCACAGTCTCAATCCACAGCCTCAGAGAGAAGAAGGTACTGGAATCCTCTGGGACCATGAAAAAACACAGCAAATACATTGGCATTGTACTGCACTGAATAGGCTGTAATTTTATTTAATGTTACAAAGAAATTACATTTTAATGCAATAGTGATTACCTTAAAAGTACACAGCAAAGTAAAAAAGTCTATTTAAATACTGTGTCTTTAACAATGGAGATCAGTCCATTTGACAGCAGGTTTAGAGTTGTGCTGGTAAAAGGGAAACAGAGTTATCTTTCTCCTTTTCCTTAATGCACTTCATGCCAAGCTGTTTATATGTCTAGATACAAGTGGGAATTTTGTCCTTAAGATAGTGCTAAAGAGATCAGAAGGCCACTTAAATTCATCAGGATTTATCATCTGGGGATCATGAATATATCAGAAACCATGATCTTTTATTCTCATTCATTTCTTCTTATTTATTGTGATACTTTCCCTCCTTGATTTGGATTAACCAGATCCACAGGTACAACAATGTATCCCCTCTGGACCTTACCCCAACTCGCCGAAAGGAGTCTTGACTTGCAGCAGCAAGGGTGCAAACCCTCACTGGCTTCCCATCCACCAACACTGACAGTTGTCTTGAATTGCCTGATCTGGGCAAATGTTCAGTTCTTCAATGACATGACTAAGCGTCCTAGATAGCGAATAAAGTGCTCACTACCGTTGTAATGAGGCCGTTGTCGGTAAAGCAGATGTTGAATACCTGTTTTCACAGCTCTGCTCTCTGAAGGACTGCTGTCAGTCGTACACATCACCGATGATGGAATGAGTGTCCTGGAACCGCTGCAGATCACAGACACTCACGTGGTCGTCAAAGTCCCTCATCTCTCTGCCTTTGGCCTCGTCTGGGCTTTGGAGATTTTATGGAGGATTTGGAACAACAGGAACCCAATTCGTGGCCAAGTTTTGCTGTTCCTCCGACCACCAAACCCCAAAACACAGAAGCAAAACCTGAATGTGCTTCTCCTGCCAACCAATATCCCACTGGCAGAGGTAAAGTCTGCCAAAGTATTACAGCTTCACTTTCAGTCCAAACTCATCAATATCTGTCAGATATTGCGATACATGTTCAAAGACCAGTCAGTCACCTGCTAAAATGGTATTTCTTGTTTTTATCATTACAGTTGTGTCACTAGACAAAACCCAGGTGATTTAACAAAGATAGACAAGAACTGGATAAACCTTTTATCACACAAGCTCGCAGAGAGGCAATGCATTGGTGTTTGGGTGTGGGCTAGGAAAGGATGTAAAGGGGGTGGGTTTATCTTTTCCCTCTTGAACATAGACATCTTAAAAAAGGACACTACTTTAAATAAAGCATGTGATAATTTCTGCGGAGTGTCTGGGCTAACTCAGCTGGTACATGAACCAACACGTTACCTGCACCACTGAAACTATCATTGATTTGATTCTTGTCTCAGGAAAAGATAACATTTCTAAAAGTGAAGTAGTTACAGCTTGAGTGGCCATAACATCATTTACCTCACTAGGAAGATTAGAATACCTGTGTATAAACACCATAATTCATGTAGGTTGAGAAGTTGAGAAGCAATATCAGTTTGGATAAAGACGGAAGTAAGATGGTGAAAAACATGTGATACTGAGGATGAACCCTCTTAGTAAAATGTTCTCATGTCTCTTAAGGTGAGGGCAAAACAGGAAAACTCTGTGTACATCCAGGCGTCTTCCAACTGCAAACTCATCAAAGATCAAAGTTATAGTGCGCACTGTCTGAACGCCTACAAAATACAGCCTAAGGTGAGTACTTCAAATAAAAGCTTTTGTAATATGCCGACAAGATTCATAAAACCTGTTTTAGTTTGGATATTTGGATACTGTAAAGACACTGACACTGGTGCTACTGGTTTTCTAGAAAGCAGAGTTTGATGTGGATTTTGGACCAAATTTCCACCCAACGTTTGAGATCCGCCTGCCAACAAACACGGAGGAGGCGACTGTAACGGTCCGAGACGAAACATATTCAGATGTCTGGGAGTGTGAAGTTGACTTGACTGGTAAAGTCTTCCTCCACCTGCAGCACCGCTCCCCCTGAAAGAATAGTTATTGATTGATCCATGGTGCCTTTATTCTTGTTCTGCCTCAGATCATCTGCAGTCTGCTTTTATTCTACAGCATTTAACCAGTTTTCATGGATCCAGGGCCAGTCTTTACAAAACTGTCTGTTAAAAAGCTTCAAATAGCAGCAGAAAGTAGCAAAAGATAAATGATGCTTTGTTAAAGATTAAACTGCCCATCAGTACAATCAGAGCTCAAACCATCCGTCAATTGACAGAAAATTAAATGGCAACTTCTTTAATTATTGTTTATTTTTTATTCAAGATTTCCTGGTTCCAGCTTCTCAAATGTGAGAATCTGCTGCTTTTCCTTTCTAAAAGTTCAAATATTTTTATTCACGATAACAATCCTGAGGTTTGGACTATTGGGTGGACAAACCGAGACTGAAGATGTCACCTTGGACTTGGGTATAATTGTGGGGCATTTATCATAATTGAAATAATCAATCATCAGTTGCATTTATATAAAAGAGTTGGAAATGAGCTGCAGCTCAGGCGGCTACAGCATTAAAGTGCTGCTCTAGCATCAACGTGTGAGTGATAACGGAACGATAAAGTATCACAATCACAGGTGACATTTTTCTACTTTTTTTACTGTAGCAGACAAAAAACATGACATTTCATTTCTTTTGGACTTTTGTCATTAGATCTCTGTTTAAAAGTGATTGTTGATTATTAACAAAGTCTTTTCCCTGGTTTTCTTCCAGGTCCAAGAAGGGAAACTGTACATTGGAGCGTCCCAGCAGAGGACAGCCTCCCAGCAGAGGACACGCTGCTCTTAGTTCGGACACAGTTCATCAACAGAGTGTCTGCAGCTGTTCTAAACCAGCTTCTGGATAAACTTCTGGAGCGTGGTGTTGTGACTGATGATGAAATGCAGTCAGCCAGAACAAAAACGAGAGCAGAAAAGGCACGAGACGTGATCGACACTGTGCGAAGAAAGGGAACTGAAGCCAGCTCGGTCCTGATCGCTGCTCTCTATGAGGTGGATCAATGCCTCTCCAGAGTGCTCGCATTAAGATGAAGCAAAATCCAGAAACTGCAAAGTGACTCTCACATTTTGTTAAAGTTTTTAATAAGTGGACTTCGACTCTGAAAGTGATTTGCTCCAGTTTGGAAAAAAGGCCTCACATTGTGATCCAACAATCTTACAATCACTCCATATTCCATAGAACCCAGAGAGTCCTTCAGTAACACTCAGTGCTGCTCTGGAAGTATTTCCAGAGTCCTCAAAGACTCCTAACATTTGGATGAAAAAAAGTTCTTACAAAATAGAATAAGGTTTTTAACCACTTTCTGTAGCTGTATTTCCAGAAGCAGGTTTTATTGTTGACATAAACCCTTCCTCTTTGAAAAATCAAACAGAGACAAAATATTCACACCTTATTGTGTATGAAAATATAAAATATTTGATGATGATACATCTTTAAACCTTGATTCACATTGTACAAATTAAAAAGAGATTCGTCCATTTCAGCTTCCATTCTTGTTTTGATTATGAAAAAGTTGCAGCTGAGGGAAAGATTTAAAATCTTTGTTATGGAGCAACAGATGATCATAAGACTAAGGATTCTGGAAATACTTTGATTACAGCACCAAGTGTCATGGGGTCTAATGTGGGAGCTGCCACACCAGGCTGTTACAGACGAAGTGATGATAGTTTGAATGATGGCTGTATAAACTGAAGAACAGCTGTTTCACTTTCACTGTTTTGGTGATGTAGTTAAAACTCACATGTGACTGAATGTGTGATGGTTCCCCTGAGGTGTGTGTGAGAGTTTTAGTGTTGGGTGGGGCGCTGTGTCTGATGGCTTCTGGATGTGTTGAGCTGGAGGTGGTTGTGGTGGCACTGAGGGACTGTGTGGGTTTCCTGCTCCCACTAACTGCTGCTTCTTATTGGATATGAGAGCTATTGTG
Source organism: Seriola dumerili (assembly GCF_002260705.1). Taxonomy (NCBI): domain Eukaryota; kingdom Metazoa; phylum Chordata; class Actinopteri; order Carangiformes; family Carangidae; genus Seriola; species Seriola dumerili. Next base: position 725,982 of record NW_019175114.1, read on the forward strand.
TCATCAATGGACTTCAGGATGGTAACTGAACTGTGATGGGATGTGACAGTGTTTGTGTAAAGGAGAAGAGTCAGGGGGACAGGACACAGCCCTGGGGAGCTTCTCCTATAATAATGATAATAATCGTTATTTATATAGTTTATCATATAAATCTTCTGCAAAAAACAGTTAAATTGAATTTAAAAACATATGTCATCATTTTTACAAGATTGATAAACGGTCAACTAATCGAAACAACTTCTAGTTGGTAAACAGCACACGCACGCACGTACGCACACACACACACACACACAGAGGCAGACTCGTGATTTACTGAAGCGGAGAGGAACTGAAACTGAAACTGAACTGAAAGTGTTCAGTCAGTTGGTTCAGACTCCAGATTTTAACGGCACAGAAAAGAAAGAGGGAAACTGAAGGCTGACGCAGGTGAGTGTTAAACATTATAATATATATAAGTGTCAGTTTCCCCCCTGTGGAGGGAAGAAGAGTCAGATTGAACTGTCCTCACAAAGACACAGAGAACAGGAGATAATATGAGGTGTGGTACTCTGTGTTCTCTGTCGAAGTTTGATCCATCTGTGGACAACATGTGATAAGCTGAATATTACACCTGAAACTACAACTGGTTGTAGTGCTGCCTGGTTTTGTTGTTCTGTAAAGTGTGTCTGTGTCTGTCTGTGTCTGTGTTACTTCCTGTGGTTCTTGTGTTTGTGAGCTCACAGTCAGTGTTAGTGGTTTCCCTTTCAGACTGACTGAAGTCCAGAGGATGAGTGATTGGGTGGAGGAAGACGAGGACAGACCAGAGTCCTCAGGATCCATTTCTTTCAACACCGACCGGTCCAAAGACGATCCTTCAGTCCTAGGTAATAAACCTGGATCTTTAGCTACAAGGTAAGAGAACTACTACAAACTTCTTTATGTTTTCATCAGCATTTTGTGTCTGTTTTGATTGTCGACTGTAGAGAGATGACAGGAAATATAACTTTCAGCTCTGCATTCAGCAACATTATCACCAATGCTGCAGCTCCCCAGCGACAGAAGCTTCTATCGATTAGAATACTCGATTTATGGCTAGTGACTTGCTATTTGATTATCTAGGCAGTGCTGTTAAAAATAATCTGTGAAAGTTTTTTATTATTTATTTAAAAAGAAATCTGTTCATGTCCACAGAGGGAGGAAGAGGAGTGATGTCTCTGTGGAGGAGCAGCTGTCCTGCTGTGCTCTGAGAGAACTGAACCTAAGTGGAAAGAAGCTGCAGGATTCAGGAGTGAGGATCCTGTCTGCTGGACTGGAGAGTCCAAACTGTCGACTGGAGACTCTGAGGTCAGTTCACTGACTGGAGTTGTTGGTCTTTTTTGTATATAGTCATTTCTGGTTCACATTTCAGGATTTGTCCGAGCACAAACCTGAAGAATTTTTTTTTTAGAAATTATCTGTCTTTCCACATGGCTGTGGTGTAGTAAAAAAACGACTGAGTACTGATGGGTCGGAACACGCTGGTGTTAGATGGTGTCTTGTTTTGCTCTCTTTCATTGTATTTTGTTTGTATGTGTTCATAGTGGCACAGCAGTATAAAACATTTGTGCATTTGATTTGTCTCTTGAGCCAATAAAAATATAATAACAAAAACGATTGACATGATTTTATTCTTTATTCAGATTGGGTCGCTGCAGTTTGTCAGAGATCAGCTGTTCTTCTCTGGCCTCAGCTCTGAAGTCCAACCCCTCCCACCTGAGAGAACTGGACCTGAGAGTAAACAACCTGCAGGATTCAGGAGTGAAGCAGCTGTGTGGTTTTCTGGAGAGTCCAGACTGTGGACTGGAGACTCTGAGGTCAGACTCCATGTTTTATTTCTGTGCTCAGATTAATCTGATGTTAAAGTTGTGTTGACTCTAACCTGCAGACAGGTTCATATTCATGAGCTAAAATCCTCTTCAGCTGTTTAACATTTACACTGTTCAATGGCTGAAAGTTAATGAAGCTCTTTGTAATGGGGGGGGACCTTCACCTTTGTCTCTAAACTCTCATTTTTTATTCTTTATTCAGGTTGACTGGCTGCAGTTTGTCAGAGATCAGCTGTTCTTCTCTGGCCTCAGCTCTGAAGTCCAACCCCTCCCACCTGAGAGAACTGGACCTGAGTCACAACGAGCTGCAGGATCCAGGAGTGAAGCAGCTGTGTGGTTTTCTGGAGAGTCCAGACTGTCGACTGGAGACTCTGAGGTAGATATGTTGATATAGATATGTGCTTGCATTACATTTCATTACATTTGCTCATTTGACAGATGCTTTTATCCAAAGCCACTTAGAAGTGAGTGACATCACTGAAGCTTCAGTGCAGTAGGAGACCTTGGAGTAAGCACTAACTACTAAATCTGTTCAATAAGGGGAAGTGCTCTGAAGGTTCATATTAAGTGCTGGAGTTAGAGGCGTGGCGTGTAACACAACAGCGTCAGTGTTCTGTCCTAACATCCCGGGTCTCCCTTTTACACAGACATTGATGTGGCTCCGTGGCTACCTCCGCTGCCGGTGTAAAAGCAAAACAACATTGCCCTCCCACTCTGGGATTGTACTTTTTATACAGGATGGCAAAGCAGAATAAAGTCACAACATTCCCGCCATGAACAAGCTGTGTAAAAAGGGCTTATTGTTACCTGAACTGCCATGGTCCTGCTGTGATAAATGTGCAAATATGCAAAACACTGGTGTTCAGCTGCTGTGTCCGTGCCTGGGGAAAAGTAAAGGGATTACACCACTTTCAAAAGTCTGCAAGTGAAACACATTTGTGGGAATTTCTGCAACAAATGTGGGATGAACTTTCTGAGTAATATTTGATTTCCATTGTAGAAAGAACGTCACGAGTGTGTTCAGCTACCGGACGAGTTCAACAAGAAGATTTCATTATTGCTTGTTTTTGAAATTTCCAATTATTTATTTGTTCCGTGCTTTAATTTCAGAAACACTGAAACATTGAATTAAGTAAATTTAAATAACAGCTTCAAAATGGAGGTGTTCTAAAACTTTTGACCAGGTATCTATAAATTATTGTAAAATTGTGAATGACAAAAATCTGTTTATTTTTGATAATACACTCTGAAAATGTTACAAGCAATATGGTTTTAATATATGACTTAATCTGTCTCATATTAGTGTATGTACGAGTGTTTGAAAATCCACTCCAAGGTTCAGTAGGTAACTTATTGGCTTAAACTGTCAATATAAATCCGCACACATCTGATTGTATTATAATTTATTTTATCTATTTGTTTTATTCTGTATTCAGGTTGAAACTCTGCAGTTTGTCAGAGATCAGCTGTTCTTCTCTGACCTCAGCTCTGAAGTCCAACCCCTCCCACCTGAGAGAACTGGACCTGAGTAACAACAAGCTGCAGGATCCAGGAGTGAAGGATCTGTGTGGTTTTCTGGAGAGTCCAGACTGTCGACTGGAGACTCTGAGGTCAGTTCACTAGATCTTATATTCTTAGTTTACAATTGAACCCAATTTAAATACATACATAATTCAATTTATAAAATTTATCTCCTCGTATTTGCTCATGTTTTATTCTTTATTCAGGTTGGTGAACTGCTGGTTGTCAGAGATCAGCTGTTCTTCTCTGGCCTCAGCTCTGAAGTCCAACCCCTCCCACCTGAGAGAACTGGACCTGAGTGGAAACTTCCTGCAGGATCCAGGAGTGAAGCAGCTGTGTGGTTTCCTGGAGAGTCCAGACTGTCGACTGGAGACTCTGAGGTCAGTTCACTGTGTTGTCTTTAATTTACCATTTATTTATATACAAACATAAAGTTGTAAATTTCTCTTGTCCACTGTTGTTGACGGTGCTTTGGGGGAGGGGTTAGCTGTCAGCTTTTATTTTTTTCCATTTTGTTGTTCTGTACAGATGGAAATTGGATCGTTTGTTAACAATAATTATTTCCCCTCTGTTTAATAAATTTTTTGACTTATAACAGAGAGGAAATAACAATTTGCCTTTTTTGATTAATGAATTAGAATTAAGTTAAAATAGATTACATATAATGGATAAGGTGCATAAGAAATATCTGCTCCGTCCACCTTCTGTCCACTGCCTCATGAGCTGGATCCCAGATGATTGTCACTTCAGAATCCTGCGTTACTACCTGAAAATGTGTTAGCAGTATTTGTTATTATTCTTTTCTTATTATTATACTATTGTGTGGCGACTAACGGATACACCTGATTTAACACGATACAGTGCAGAAACTGATCACTGCATATCAGCTTCTTTGCCTTTTCTACCTGCCCTTCACTGTTGCACCCAGTCAGCGAATTTCAGCCTCCTGAAATTCTGGAATACTTCACCTTTCCTACTTGCCCATCGATTAGAACATACAGTATCTGATTGATTATCAAGGATTTTACCAACCTGATTTCTTCTTTATTCAGATTGAGGTCTTGCAGGTTGTCAGAGATCAGCTGTTCTTCTCTGGCCTCAGCTCTGAAGTCCAACCCCTCCCACCTGAGACACCTGGACCTGAGTGACAACAACAAGCTGCAGGATCCAGGAGTGAAGCAGCTGCGTGGTTTTCTGGAGAGACAAGACTGTCGCCTGCAGACTCTGAGGTCAGTTCACTGTCTGTTACTGTTGTAGATCTTATACTGTATGTTTGATTTATCATTGAACCTAATCTATATACAGTACATACATAAGATTCATAAAGTTGTAAATGTCTTTTGTCCACATTTTCTTCTTTCACTTGTTCTGAATGTATCCCACAGTCACTAAAGAGCGTTTCTTTGATCAGTTGGATAAAACGTGAACTGTTTTTGAAGTGAATTAATGTCAATTTAATGCTTCTATCATTTTTCGTAAAGAGTGATGATGATCCACAACAACAGAAGGACAAAGTCACTCTGCTTATTTTAGAGACACATCTGATTGATTATCAGTGTTTTCATCCACATGATTCTTTCTTCAGATTTTGGCACTGCAGTTTGTCAAAGATCAGCTGTTCTTCTCTGGTCTCAGCTCTGAAGTCCAACCCCTCCCACCTGAGAGAACTGGAGCTGGGAGAAAACTACAATCTGCTGGATTCAGACCTAGAGGATCTGTCTGATCTTGTGGAGAGTCCAGACTGTCGACTGGAGACTCTGAGGTCAGCAGAGGGGTGGAGTCAGTCCATGCCCAGTTGGTATCAAGCAAAGATCCGGTGTTTCAAATGTTCTTCTCTTGTAACTGTTGTGGTTGTGTTCGTTCCTGCAGGGTCAATGGCAAGGTGACTAAAGCTTCCAGAGACAAAACCAGTGAGTCCTGAAACACTGTCTCCTATTCATCCATCTGTTGTAAATAAACTGACTGTATAAATTACTTTCTGGATCAACGTGTGTGGATCAGCTGCAGCTGATGAATTTCACTGTATAAAGACAGCTACAGACTTTAAGCTGTTATAGACGGAGTTCACGCAGAAGCAGGTATCTGCACACGTCCACTCAGGTTGATACACACACAATAGAAAACCAGGAGCATCTGAGAGGAAGGTGATGACAGGAGGTTTTGCTGCTGTCTCTGACTCAGATCTGATGATGAGAGGAACATTAAACACTGATTTCTGCTGTGTGTCCTCTCCTCCCATCAGGTGACTCTGATGTCAAACTGGACCCAAACACAGCAGAGAGGAAGATGGACGTGTCTGAGGACGACACAGAGCTGATGAAGGTGAGAGAAAAACCATCGTGTCCTGATGTTACAGACAGATTTACAGGTTCAACACACAGCAGCTGATGGAAAACAAATAATCAGTCTTCTTCATCATCATCTTCTTCACTTGTGCAGGTGGAGAAAGAAATGGATAAAAACTAAAACATCTATTGTGCAGATTTTTGAACTGTGTGGTAGACGAGGAGTTTCTGAACAATTTGACAATTAAAAAATGAACATTTAATTTCCTGCAGACACTGAGAGACACTGAACAGATTCAGACAAATTTCCCCTTAATTCATCATCTTGACTAATTTTAGAATCTGGACAAATATCATTTTGAGGTCACGATGGCTGATCAATCACCTGAACGATCAACGATCTGGTTTTCAGATTAACGGTTGGATTTCTGCAGTTTGACCAGTTCAACAGTCTGATTTTATCATTTAGTATTTTACATGCTGTGAATAAGACTGGTCTTAAAACACGTAATGTGAGTTTAACAAAACGCACACGATTATTGAAAATGCAGTGTCTGACTGACGGACCACAGACAGACTCACTCACAGTGTGGACTGTGTGACAATAGTCGTTTGCTTCACTGAACACAAGTTGGTCATTTCTAATAAAACTGATGTTGTTCCACAGCGTCCATCAAGCTTCACACCTCAACGGAAAACTGAATCTACAAAAGTCTCATACAGGTAATCATATAATAAAATGACAGAGTTTAACCCCCACCCCCACCCCACCCGCTGTGCTCATTCAGCTCTCTGTGTCCTACAGGTTCAGGTGTCCTGGTCCAGGTGGGTTCCAGTGTACTTTGACTGGACTGGTTTTTGTTGTGGCTCAGGAGGCGGCGCTGCTCTACAGGACTGTCCAATGGGATGAGAGCCTCCTCCAGTCAGCTGGAAAGACACCAGCAGGGCCGCTGTTCAATATCCAGTGTCCTGAGGAAGCAGTGTGTGAGCTCCACCTCCCACACTGTGAAACAAAGGACGGTAAAGACTTTGCTGTCTTGAATGTTAAAGAAATATTTGGTAAAATCTGAGATATTTGTATTAATGTGCAAAATTGCAAAACAGAAAATTGTAATGGAGTATATCCATAACACTAGATGTACACATCAAGACAGATCACATGTGGAACAGGACAGTGATGATAAATTCAGAGACACCAGGTAAAGGATAGAGGTGAACTTCAGAGTTCACATCAGTAGATTCATTTGATCTGAACTCAAATGGTAAGAAATGATTTGGGTTTGGATTCAACAGATTAACAGCTGTGTGTTTTCACAGCGTTGCGTTATGAAGGCCTGCTGTCTGTTGTCCACATCAGTGATGATGGACTGAGCATCTTGGAGCCACTGAAGGTCACGGACACTCATGTGGTGGTGAAGGTCCCTCACCTCTCTGCCTTTGGCCTGGTCTGGGATACAGTGAAACGGTTTCTGAACATCAAACTGCCAGTAAACGGACAAGTCCTGCTGTTTGTCCGACCTCCAGATCCATGGCCTCCGGTACTGGATGTATTTCTGCTGCAGAACAACATCCCTGTGTCAGAGGTAAAGCTATGCTTGTTGGACTTGAGGGTTTTTTTCTGGGTTCTCTATCAGTATGCATTTCTGTCTGCCAGTGTCGTTCATGATACTTCCACCAGATGACGTAAACAGTGGCCTAAATGAGTCCAAAATGAAAGACGTAGAGATAACTTCACTGCTGTCTTTAAAGTACAGATCTTAATATTTTATCTCCATTGGTATCTTTAAAGCTTTTGGTCAACGTTTGTCATTTTTAAAAGTGCTGAATAGATAAAAATAAAGCCTTAAACTCTTTGAGCATTAAAACCTTAATAAAAATGTCCTGGTGCTGAAGGTTGCCGCCCAACAAGGAGATGCTGAAAACATCAAGATCTCTGCTGACTGTAAACTGAGCATGGGTCAAACTTACAGTGTCCACTGTGAACCTGAGGACGTAGAAATACAGCCTGAGGTGAGTCTCACACACTTTAAGGGTTATTAACAAAATGATCATGAATGCAGTTTAGGTTGATTGTTGAAATTGGATTCACAATTAAGAAGTATTAGGGAAACATTTTACAACAGGTTTGAAAATAACATGTTTCCCCTCCCTGGTTTTCAGTGCATGCAGTTTCACTCAAGGTATGGAGCAAATTTCCATCCAACATTTGAGGTTTTCTTGACTTCGAACTCCAAGAAAGTGACTGTGACGGTCCAAGACAAGGAGAGGAGAGACGTCTGGAAACGTACCTTTTATCTGCCAGGTAAAGGCTTCACCCTCCTACAGCAGCAGCATCCACCTGATGTCAGAGTTTAGAATAGAATGGGATAGAATATGCATATGTAAATCATTGCATATTCAGGGACCTCAACATTGGTTCCATCTTAAATCAGTCTTCATTTAGGCTGCATGTTACCTGCAGCCATGTTTTGATTGTTGATTATTGATTATTAAACACAGTTGAACAAAAACCTCTACTGGGGCCATGTTACAGAAACTGTCTTCTGTCTTGAGATAGGAAGAGTAGAAGATTCTTTCCAGTTCGGGCTCGTCTGTCCCTCGTCACACATTCTGTAAAATCCTCATTAATGAAAATCCTGCTGCCTTAAGTTTTTCCCTGTCTTCAGAGTTTCTTCTTTATCCTTGAATCTGAGCAGCTTCATCACAGTGGACCCTGGCCTGTTGGCTCACTGCAGATTTTCGCTTGTTCATATTCAGCTTCAACTGATTTGAGGTTTACTCTCCATGTGTTTGTCAAAAGAAGATCATAGAGATGCAGACTGACTTGAAATGTTCTTCAGACCTGCAGAAATGTTCTTTGTTCAGGTCTTTAAAAGGTTTAAATACCATATGGAACAGAACTGGAGGATCAGCAGCTGCGTTCAGAAAAACACATTCAGACAAAATGTTTGTCAGCAGATGCATTCAAAACTGCAAATGTGGTCAGAATGAAGCTTGTATTTTTTCATGTTCCAATTCAAGGATTTTCATGCTTTGTGAATATTCTCAGTGAGTGTGCAGCCTGCTGCTGAAGAAGGTTTGTGCTCAGAGGATCCAACATCATTAAATCAAGGTAAGAAAAACTGTTGACGGATCATTTTGATCAGGATGATTGTGCTCTGTGCCAACTGGTTTGTTTCCAGCTGACTGAATGGATTAGTGTGTCTATAATGAAAGTGAAGCAGTTTTGCCTCATCTTATTTGTCAAACGACTTTTATTCCCCACAAACAGCCAGTGTACTAACTGCAGATGTTAGCTGTAAGCTAGCAAGCAACAGACTCACCAAGAGTGTTTCTGTGTGTTTGTGTAGAGGTCTGATCTGTGAACTCGGCACATATTCCCCTTCACTCTCGTCTTTGTACATCAATGAAAGTGATTCATAATAATACAGATAAGACAAAGATTTTACTCCAGTGAATTTGTGTCTAATAACATGTTTCTAGTCAGTCAATCTTTTGCTGGGTCCAATTGAACCAGTTTGGTCTGTTATATTTTGATTTTAACACCATGTACAATTATGTACATTATTAACAGCTCCCCTCGAAAACAAAACTTTCCAACCAGCAGAGACACAAAAATCCCAACCTGAAGGGAAGCAGAGCTGAAGGAAACCTCTGTAGAACATATTTACATTAATTTACCCTGGATTTACCCAAACTGAAGACAATGTGGTCAAATCTCAGACGAGGAGAGGACGAGGAAAAGAGCAGAGCAGTAATAAGAATACATGAATATCTGTTGGTCAGGGTGTTGTTCTTTGTTTCTGCCACTAGATGGAGACAGAACATCACAGATGAATAAAGAAGCTGCAGCCACAACAGATTTCTTTTAAAAACAAACCTGAGTGAAAACAATTTAACAACTTAAACTGAAAGAAGTCTGTGAAAGTGGCATCATCCAGTTTATTTAGGTATTTTATTTTATATCATCTCATTGGCCCGACCTCACACACAACTTCCACCAACACAACAGCCAGCCAATCAATGCAAAGCTGAAAACATCAATTAATTGATCGACAGAAAATAATTTAATTTGATCATTGAATATTTGATTTAAGACTCTGACTCTGGAAAACTGACTTTTTTCTATTTTTATTACATTTATTTACAACAATTTTAATTAAACCAATATTTGACCATATTAATAGTAATAATTACTAATAAAATGGGCAAAATAAACAGCAGATTAATTGATAGTGAAGATAATGGTGAGTCAGTCAGAGCGTGCTGCTAGTCTGTGGGTGTAGTTTAACTTGGCCTCATTTTCAGTCTGGTCCTGTTCTTGTAATTTCTATGAGCTCTCTGTTTTAAGAGTCCTAGTTATTGAACACAAGTACTTTTCTTTTTCATCTTCCAGGTCGTGGTGCATCAGGGACTCCGGGTGTCCCAACATGGTCTATGAGTGTCCTAGCATGGACTCTGAGTGTCCTAGCATGGACTTCGAAGGTCCCGTTATGGACTCTGAATGTCCCAGCTGAAAAGACGCTGATGTCTGTCCGAACACAGTTTATCAACAGGGTGTCTGAACCTGTTCTTCGTACGCTGCTGGATAAACTCCTGGAGCGTGGGGTGATAACTGATGGTGAAATGGAGTCTGCTGGAGCACTAAGCAGGGCAGACAAAGCTCGAGTGGTGATCGACACGGTACGAAAAAAAGGATCACAAGCCAGTGCAGCTCTGATTGCTGCTCTCCGTGAGGTAGATTCATGCCTTTCAACAGAGCTGAACTTAATGTGAAGCAGGAACACTGTCTGTCAGGGTGTTTCTGCCAGCACATCTTTAATCCTGGAGTTTCTCTTTTAAACTGTTTCTCTGTTATTTAAGAACATTTGATAAAAAAACCTTAAAACTCCCAAACATCAACAAACAACAGAGGTTTGATTTTGAGGTGAAATGAAAGTCTATCCTGCTGTGACTCATCAAGATTTGTATATTGACACAAATGTGGACGTGCTCTTACTGAATATTTGTTACTGGAGCTTTCAGGTCAATAAATACACTTTTTTTAATCTCAAATCTTCTGTGTTGTAGCCGTGTTGTCCGAAACAAGACGAGCATCATCCAGCTGCTCAGCAGAAAACTTAAAAGTGTCTATACTGACATGAGGACAGTATGAGTCAGTGCTGAACAAACGTGATGCGTTCATGTACTGACGTGCATTTGAATGATGGTGTAGCTTCTATAGAAGGTGGACACTAGAACCATATGACCAGGTGAGAAGCACAAATTGGTAAACAGGCCTGAACAGGCTGCCAACATGAAGTGTTGTAGTTTTTTAAACATAACTATTCTTGTAGGTTCAGAAGCAGAAAAGAGGAAACTTAACAGTCAGCTGCTCCAGAGGTATGTACGATATGAAGTTAGTGCTGTAAAAGATCAATGTTCATTTAGTTCTGTTTGTTTACAGGCAGCACTGACTGCTGTTTGTTTGTTTGTTTAGACAAACTGTGGACAGTTGTAAATAACCTCCATGTGGTTTGTTTTGTTGCTAAATGGATGTAAAGATTGTGTTCCCAAGTGTTTGGTTGTAATGCTTTTATTTTGTATGTCGTGTGAATTTTATTTTGAAAGGAACGTACTCTGATTAACCGTTAATCGACAGAAACGGAAAATCACAGAAACGGTAACTCACGGTAATTTGTGTTAAAAGAAACGTTGTGCGGGAGAGTTTAACGATTTATTTTTCTTCAGTCGAAAAGGAAACACGGTGAGTTTAATTATTTCACCTGTCTCTAAGTATTTTTGAGCTAATTTTTAAAATAAGTTAGCTAACTGTTCGTCGTTAGCAAAGAAATGTGAAGTCCCAAAAATGCAATACCATTGTCCTGTAACCAGAGGTGGAAAGTAACGAAATACATTTACTCACGTTACTGTACTGAATACTTTTTTGTGTATTTTGTATTTTTTAAGTACAATTTAAAATCGGTATTTTGTATTTTACTTGAGTACGTTTTGACTCAAGTATTGTACGTAGTTACTTTATAAATCCTATAATCCTAGTTAACTTTAACAGGCCACAGTTAAAGCTGGGGAAACATTAACTATCAGTGTTACAGGCAGAGGTGGAAAAAGTGCAAAAATATTGTACTTAAGTAAAAGTACCAATACTTTGATGAAATATTAATCAAGTAGAAGTAAAAGTACTCATCTGAAAATGTACTCACGTTAAAGTAAGAAGTAGTTTATTTGAAATGTACTTTAAGTAAAAGTTACTTAGTTACTTTCTTTGTGTGAGGGTAGACTAAAGACTTCGCGCCCACTAACCTAGCTTGTCCGCGCGCGCCCTCTATGTTCACGCGCCAGTGCTAATCACATCATCATTTGTCACTGTTGGTTCTGGCCATTGGTTTACTGTCTATGGTTCTGGCGCGTATTTTTCCCCTGTAGGTTGAATTGTTATTTTTACTCAGTAACGGATAGGATTTATAAAGTAACGAAGTACAATACTTGAGTCAAAACGTGCTCAAGTAAAACACAAAATACCGATTTTAAATTGTACTTAAAAAATACAAAATACACAAAAGTATTAAATATAGTAACGTGAGTAAATGTATTTCGTTACTTTCCACCTCTGTTAATGGGGTTGGTTCCACACATTGCTCTTTCCTTGTGTCGCGTGCAGACAGTTTTACTGTCCACAGTGAAGGAGCTCTGCAGCGGTGAAAGTGGAGGACCGTTGGTGACGCACAATAAGTTTTACATTATTATCGTTATTATTTCAGAGGGTCAGATTTAGTCTCCTGGTTATGTTCCATGTGAATATTACAGACTGTAGTCGGTGAGTAATCCGTTTGGCTTCGTCTGGGGACGCAGACCTGTCTAATCTCTAAATGTAAATTCCCGCTGACAGTGCGAGTAATTAAATGGTGATTGTCTAAATGTTTTAGCTGCGTCAGGAGCTGCTGACCGCTCACCAATAACGACACGGATGAAGTTTAAACTGGAAAGAAGTTTTCTATGACTGCAGCAGCCACAAAGACACGAGCAGAAAAGAGAAAATAACGTTGAATGTTTGGACAGGTGTTTACCTAAGAAGAGGAGGAGACTAAAAGGGAGAGACTAAAGTGAAAGTCAGTCCCGAGTCCATTTAAAATTCAACAGTAGAAGGAGAGAACAGGACGGGTCCAGGGTGAGTGTTGATATCAGGTCGAGTAATAACGCTTTCTCTCAGTATTGACCCATCTTCTGATTTCTGTGTTCCTTTTTAACTGGTTATCACAGGTGATCAGTGTTTACATATGCCGTTTCCTGTGCTCCAGCTGTTGTCCTTCATGGATTTGCCATTTCACATTTCACTACGTGAGTGTCTGTGAAGAGTGACGAGATGTGAAAGATGCCAAGTAATCTGTTTGGCTTCGTCTGTGGACACAGCTGAAGTTTACTGGAAAATACCTGTTTTTAGGAAAGGCCGTCGTCGCGTCTGGTTCGGCAGCTGACAGCGCGAACTGTCAGAAAACTAACCAGGAAGCTCAACAATTAAATTCCCGCTGACACTTTGAGCTAAAAGTGAATGTAGAAAGTTGGCAGCCACTTTAAATGGCGATTGTATAAACGTTTATTTCTGTTAGGGATGACTGGCCGTTATTGTGTGGATTTTAATCTGGAGTGGAAGGACGAACCGAACAGTGGAGGCGAACCTGTTCGGTTTGTGCGAACAGAGACGAAGTCGCGTCTGCTGAAGCAGATAAAGTGAAATTTTCTTTACCCTGAGTTTTCTGTGACTAGCAGCCACAGTAGAGAAACAAAGACGGAGGTACAGGATTGAACAGGCGTTAGAATAAGAGAAGAAGAGGCGACAAACAGGGAGAGACGCTGAAAGCGAAAGTAAAAAGTCAGTCGAGACTCCATTTTAACTCCTCTGTAGGAGGAAACGGGACGTGCTGGTTGCTGCTTCTGATTTCTAGGGCCACTGTGGTCAGAGACATTATGTTTTCTCATTGTCTGTCCACCACATTCTAGTGAACATGGTATCTCAGTAACATCTTGAGGGAATTTCTTCCAATTTGGAAGTAATGTTCACTTGGACTCCAGGATAAACTGATAAGAATTTGTTGGTCAAAGGTCACTGTGTGCTACTATTGATAAAATACATTTAATACCCTCAGAGTCTTCACAACATATACGAGTCTGGACGGACATGGATGTAACTGGAGCTTGACTCACCGGCGGAGGTACACAACCATTCTAGTTTTCCTGTTATCTGAAGTCTGACCAGTTGTTGGGTTTAAAACACAGTCAACATTTGTCTTTATAATGGATAGAAAATAGACATGCTTTTAATTATACTAATGTAGCATGGATAAGAAGCTTTAGGTGGAGTCCTCACTCTGTGTGTCTGTGTCTGTGTCTGCAGTGTTACAGGTTTACCTCTCAGACTTGAGAAGATGAGTTGTTTGGGGGAGGAGGAGGACAGACCAGAGTCTCCAGTCCCCAGCCGTCTGTCTATGAAGAGTGACCGGTAGGCATATTGTTTCCTGATTGTCTGTCCGTCCGTCCCATTCTCGTGGACATCATATCTCAGTAAAGCCTTCAGGGAATTTTTCAAATTTGGCGCAAACATTCACTTTAACACAAGGATAAACTGACTAGATTTTGGTGGACAAAGGTCAAAGTTCAAGGTCACTGTGATGTCACAGAACTTGTCAAATTCATGCAGTAATTATGACACAATTTGTCCTTATAGTCAAATGACTATAAGGATAAAAATGAAGTGACAATATTTCTTATCCAAATGGTCAAAGGTCAACTTCACTGTGACATCATTTGACATTTCTGGCCATTATTCAGTTCAGCTGTATTAAAATACTGTATGTGTGAGCACAGAGAGTAGAGGAGAAGCAAACAGATAAAGGGCTGGAACCAGCTGATTTTGCGCAGGCTTCAGTTACTTCCTGGTGAAACTAACAGTTTATAGTTTGTTCGACCTCGCCTGCAATTTCTCTCATTGACCACTACAGTTCATTCATATACTAGATTTTGACCTAGAGTTGCTCAGTAGTTTGTTCGGTGGGAAATGAAGACGTCTGTTCATTTCAAACAGTGTCCTGATTTTATTTGACTCAGCACAGAAACAAAACTAATTTCTGTTTTTGTGAAACAAAAGACCTTTTCTAATATTGTTTGTAACACAACTGGTGATTTTCATGTAATTGGATCACTTACCAGACACTGAGATTATACGTGCAGAAGACGCAGATAGAAATGTGAACATAACTATCATCATTATCATAAATCTTAAATTAAATCATTATCTTGTGCCATGTTATATTTTACATCTGCTCTTTACAAGTATGATTTTGTGTAAAATATGTGCTGTTTCCACAGACTGAGAGCAGAGTCTCCAGTCCCCAGCTGTCTGTCTATGAAGAGTGACCGGTCCAGAAATTTTCCTCTAAACTTCAGTAATGATCCTGGACCCTCAGACACACAGTAAGAGACAGTTTCTATTATAAACCGACCTGAAGATGATTCATTGTTGAAGTGTATTTCAACATTAGTCGTAGTAGGTGCCCAAGTTGGATCTTAAGGATTTGTGGCCCCTTTTTCTAAAGTCACATTGTGTTTGTCTTTATTTAGTAAAGGACTGCTCAGAGGTTTTTTGCAGGTAACTGAAGAAAAGCAGCACTGCTGAAAACTGTCTTCAAATGAACCGTTTTCTTTTCAAGGGAGAAAAATGGGAAGAGGGAATGGAAATTTATACAAACAGCTTTCTGATTAATCACTGTAAATACTGTAATGATATCATATATATTATATACGATTATAGAGCTGCATTCAATTCATGAGCTGTGCGTTGGCCACCGTTAATATAATGTGTTATAACGATTCTGTTCATGTGTCCACAGAGGGAAGAAGAGGAGTCATGTACCTGGTTCTTCAGGAGACTCCTCCTCTACCCAGTGTGTGAAAAGACCCAGAACAACACCTGGACTGCAGACAGCTAGTCAGACCAGCACTGAACAAAGTGAGACTGAACATCTGTATGATGATGATGTCATCATTTCTGAAACCAGGACCTGTTGTTTTATAGTGTCTAGTCAATTTTGTTTATATTGTGCCAAATCTTAACAGAAGTTATCTTGTGACACTTTTCATATAGAGCAGATCTAGACACCCAACATTCCCACGTCAGATTGCACTTGGGGACACTAGCAAGAAAAAACTAATTTTAACAGGTAGAAACCTTTAACAGAACCCGGCTCGTGGTGGGCAGCCGATGGGTTCATTGCCTTTCCCTGGGAAACTGGATATGGCTGGAAAAACAAGCAACATTATCAGTTTAGTTCATTTTTATTAATAATTAAAGATATTTATTCCTTTTATTGGTTAACAATAAGGTTTGAGCTCTGAAATGGGTTTTATATCTACTTTAGAGGCAGAGAAATAAAGGTCTGAGTGACAGCATTGCATCAGGTCAGTTACTGAGCTGAGCAGGTCAAAGTCTGTGTCTGAATCTTCTGAGTCGTTGTCATCGTTTTTCATCCAGTTAACTGTTGTACTGTGCCTCAGTACCGCTCACCTCGCTCAGGTCGACAACCATTGTCTGAAGATTTTAGTGTGGATCCCATGCACTTATTTATGAGAAATGAGGCCCCCAGGTCTTTCCCAGAAAGTCAAAGTCAGATTTAGCAGGGGCCCAGAGAAAACTGTGGGATTTGTTACATCACACAGCATTGACCTTTAAGATGATTATAAATACCACAACATTAAAATCTTTTCTTTGTTGTCTTTAGTTTTTCTGCAGCTGATGAAAATAATCATCAGATTCTCAGATTGTCTTTCTTCAGTCTGACGTTGTCTCTTCTCTTTCAGCAGATAGTGGTCTGCAGGAGGTTTTACATCAACATAAGATCAGTCTGAAGAGCAGATGTGAACATGTGACTGAAGGAACTGATGGAACAGGAAGTGGAACCCTCCTCAACAGGATCTACACTGAGCTCTACATCACAGAGGGACAGAGTGAAGAGGTTAATACCCAACATGAGGTGAGGCAGCTGGAGACAACTTCCAAGATGGAGACCCTCCATGACGCTCCAATCAGGTGCCACGACATCTTTAAAGTCTTACCTGACCAACAGAGAGAAGACGTCTCAACCTGTCAGACAGAGCCCAATCAGAGTGGGGTGATTTCTGCACCCACACGCGTCGCTTGGCGTTGGAAAAACCTTTCTCAGTGCAGAAGTTCTCTCTGGACTGGGGCAGAGGGCTTGGAGACCAAGATGTCAGTCTGCTGGTTCTGCTTTCGTTCAGGGAGCTGAACCTGATCAGAGATCAGCAGTACAGTCTTCTCAGGTGCTGCTCCATGTTTCCATCCAACATTACAGAAGGTCACAGCACGAGCAGGCTCGCTTTCTGTAAAGTTTCTGTTCATCTTTGACGGCCTGGAATGAAAGCAGACTGTCACTGGATTTCAACAACATGAGAGAAGTTGGTGTCTGATGTCACACAGGAGGTCATCAGTCAACGTGGTGCTGACAAACCTCATCAGGGGGAATCTGCTTCCCTCGGCTCTCGTCTGGATAACTTCCAGACTAGCGGCGGCCAATCAGATCCCTCCTACATGTGTGACTGACGGGTAACAGAAGTACGAGGTTCACTGACGCCCAGAAGGAGGAGTACTTCAGGAGGAGATCCAGTGATGAAGAGCGTCCAGCAGAATCATCATCACACATCAAGAGTCCAGGAGCCTCCACATCATGTGGTCAAGCTCCCAGTCTTCTGCTGGATCACTGCTACAGTCTGGAGCACGATGTTGCACAGACCAGAGAGGGAGCTTCCCCAGACGCTGACGCCTGTTCTCACACTTCCTGCTGGTCAGACACAGAGGAAGAAGAACAAGTACCATGAGGGAGGTGAGACGAGTCCACAGGAGCTGACGGAGGCTGACGGGGAAGTTTTCTGAAGCTGGGAGGAGGGCTGGGCGTGTTTGACACATCTCCGCGAGAACTAAAATCATGTACTTCTACCAAGAAGACCTGGAGCAGTGTGGTCTCGATGTCACAGAGGCCTCGGTGTACTCAGGACTTTGTACTGAGATCTTCAGAAGAGAGAGTGTGATCTTCCAGAAAACAGTCTACTGCTTTGTTCATCTGAGCGTTCAGGAGTTTCTGGCTGCAGTCTACATGTTCCACTGTTACACCAACAGG
This sequence comes from Seriola dumerili, assembly GCF_002260705.1. NCBI lineage: Eukaryota > Metazoa > Chordata > Actinopteri > Carangiformes > Carangidae > Seriola > Seriola dumerili. The sequence continues at coordinate 743,817 of NW_019175114.1, forward strand.
AAGACTGAGGTCCTGAAGGGCTTCCTGGGAAAATGTTCTCCTGTCAAGAATTTTGTACACCCATCTTTGGATGTCTTCCTGAGGGCAGCCATGGAGAAATCCTTCAGAAGTAGAAATGGTCACCTGGACCTGTTTGTTCGCTTCCTTCATGGCCTCTCTCTGGAGTCCAACCAGAGACTCTTAGGAGGTCTGTTGGGTCAGAGAGAGAACAGTCCAGAAACCATCCAGAGAGCCATCACCAACCTGAAGGAGATGAATACTTATGATATCTCTCCTGACAGAAGCATCAACATCTTCCACTGTCTGATGGAGATGAAGGATCACTCAGTTCATCAGGAGATCCAAGAGTTCCTGAAGTCAGAGAACAGATCAGAGAAGAAACTCTCTGAGATCCACTGCTCAGCTCTGGCCTACATGCTGCAGATGTCAGAGGAGGTTCTGGATGAGTTGGACCTGAAGGAGTACAACACATCAGAGGAGGGACGACAGAGACTGATCCCAGCTGTGAGGAACTGCAGGAAGGCTCGGTAAATTCACATTAGAAAAGCACTTTGTGTTCATTCTGTGAGTGTCTGGTAATAACTGAAAGTGGATCAAATTGGGGGCGATGGCAAAAACAGGATTTTGCAAAGTGAAAGAGAAAAGTCCTCGACTCTCCAGTAAAGCACCCTGGGTCACCTGTGAAATGATACTATTACAATCTTTAGTAGGTAACTTATTAAAAAGTTGATTCTTGAGTCTCGTTCCCCGGTTGAATGACAATCAACTATCCTTCTCTTTCTCTTGTCATTCCCAGGTCGTCAAATAAAAACACAGTGGGTTGGGCCCAAATAGAGTATGTCCTGGAGCAGATTGTAATGTACATGTAGGATAAGTACAGCAGTAATGACATCATCAGAACCATGAGTGAAGTACTTAATATGAAGATGAAACACTGACAAACCCTCAGGAAAAATCAGTTATAGCCACAGCAAACAGTGATTTTCAAGAAGATGAGATGTAAACATGATCATAGAACTAGAACAGATGTTCATGAGGTATTTCCAAATATTAATGAAAGGCCTCCAATGTGCACAGGAATTGTTATACTGGATATTCAGTATGTCTGTAGTATTTTTGTCTCATAACATGATTGTGAATATGTGATGCACAGGAAGACAGGGTTTAGTTTTTATTTCCAATTATCACAAAGTCTCCTGGTGTTATTCTGCAGTGATGGAATCAGAGCATTGACACTGTCAGGAATCCTGCTGGGAATTAAAGAAACTTTAAAATGCAGCTATAATCGTGTGAGAGTGACGTGGAAAGTCTGCAACAGCAAAACTAACTTTACGACTGACTCACCTGGGCTGCCACATGAGCTACTACTTTTATTGTGTTTCAAATATTAAATAATGTTATTTTACTTTATCTGTAATCACAGACTTTCTGGCTGTGAGCTGTCGGAGTCTCACTGTGAAGTCGTGGCCTCAGCTCTGAAGTCCAACCCCTCCCATCTGATCGAACTGGACCTGAGTGACACCAGGCTGCAGGATTCAGGAGTGAAGCTGTTGTCTGCTGGACTGGAGAGTCCAAACTGTGGACTGGAGAAGCTGAGGTCGGTTCACTGACTGTATTTTATCCACCTAAATTAAATCCAAAACAGGTTTTTGTTTGTTTGTTTGTTTGTCTGGCACTGCACGTCAATATAACGTCAGACACATGTTGGACTTAAACGTCTCTAACGTCAGATGTTAAATTCTGGTTGGAAATAAAAATTAGGGCGACATCAAAACCCAGTGTTGGTTAATTGACATTGTGATGTTTGAACAGTCTGAACAGAGAGTTTCACTTTACATCATTATTATTATTATTAATATTATTGTTATTATTTTATCTATAATTTTTCAGATGTGTGTGAAACTCAGATTTATAAACCAAATGAAAAGAAGTTGAAGATGTTGAAATCACTTTCAAGATTAAAGTATTTCATTTTAAACACACACTTTAAACACACTGTTTACTCACTGTCCCTCACACACACTTAAAAACTTTGAAGTTAGTTTAGTCGTGTGTGATTTGTCACCAGCGACAGGTGACACATCTACCTGTGCATGATGGTTCCTGTCAGAAAACGATGATGAACACAAGTAGCAAATTTGACGCAGTTGTCAAATGATTGATTGGAGCTCAGTCAAATTATATATTTCATGAAGATATTTTCTTAATAATGCCCAGTTTGGAATTATATTAAAAAAAACATCTGTCGAAGCATTTTACAAAGACTTGGTCATAACTGTTGAGTTAGAGGGAACAGGACAAGAAAGTGACTAAAGTGTCTGATGTTACAATTCTTACACTTGTTGTGGTCAGCACCATTTGTAAACGAATGAATAAGTAATTCAGGTAATGATTCATTCATCTTTTATTTTGAAATCTTGCGTACCCCAAGGCCTCCTGATAATCTAAGAGTACAATCTAAGGCTTTTTGAAAATTCCAGAGCTTTCCCATGAATGTGTGTTGACATAAACAGGTGAATGAATGTTGTGGTGACATTTGGATGATGTGTGCAGAAGGCTGACATGATGATTCATAATAACAGAAGGACAAAGTCACTATTCATTTTAGAGAAATGATCATTAGCTAGAACATATCTGCTTGATTATCAATGATTTTATCTCCATCTTTTATTCTTTATTCAGGTTGAAGAGCTGCAGTTTGTCAGAGATCAGCTGTTCTTCTCTGGCCTCAGCTCTGAAGTCCAACCCCTCCCACCTGAGAGAACTGGACCTGAGCGAAAACTGGGACCTGCAGGATCCAGATGTGAAGCAGCTGTGTGGTTTTCTGGAGAGTCCAGACTGTCGACTGGAGACTCTGAGGTCAGATATGGAGGGGAGTTGTACCACAGAGCTAGCCTTCTCTGCCTCACTACCTTCATTAGTATGTTTATTGGTACTATGAACGATAATCCACCAGATGTTTTGGACAATCGTGGTCATATGTTACAAGATGTTTTGAAGGGGAATTTTTACTTTCTACAGCTTCTTCAGCTCTGAACAGACGATGACACACTGAACGATTTCAAGCAGCAACTCACATCTTTTCTTCTTTATTCAGGTTGTGGGGCTGCAGTTTGTCAGAGATCAGCTGTTCTTCTCTGGCCTCAGCTCTGAAGTCCAACCCCTCCCACTTGAGAGAACTGGACCTGAGTGAAAATGAGCTGCAGGATCCAGGAGTGAAGCAGCTGTGTGGTTTTCTGGAGAGTTCAGACTGTCGACTGGAGACTCTCAGGTCAGACTCCATGTTTTATTTCTGTGCTCAGATTAATCTGATGTTAAAGTTGTGTTGACATCAAGACATCAGGCTGACATTATACAGAGGGTATTTCATAGTAAAGTCTGTTTTCTTCTTCTCTGGTTTTAGTCCAGGGACTGTGGCAGAGAAATGTTGAGCTAAAGGGAAAGTTCAGGTTTTTTGACGCAGGAAAAACGAGAGACGTGAGGGAATGGTCTGAAGTCATGGATCAGACTGTGACATAGTTACAAGAGTAAAACAGAACAGAAAATGAATGAATGTATTCTCATATAAGACACTATGTTTATTCATAGTCAATATGAGCCTAATCCTTCCTTCAATCAGTGATGACGTCTGTACTTGTATTAAAGTCTGAGTTAGCTACACAAGCAAAATCAGTCTCGCACAGTTAAGTAAAAACAGATCAGAAAATGACTTGAGTAAAGTTAATGTATATATCCATGAATATGACCATCATTTCAATTACAGAACAGTTCATGTAGTTTCATATAATTCATCACTATGTGTTTGATGTGTCAATTAAATGATCCAGTGTGTGACCTTTCACTCACCTTAACCAAGGTAGTATGACCTTCTGGAAATAAATGTTACTAAACCTACTTCATTTCTTCTTTATTCAGACTGAGGTCCTGCAGGTTGCCAGAGATCAGCTGTTCTTCTCTGGCCTCAGCTCTGAAGTCCAACCCCTCCCACCTGAGAGAACTGGACCTGAGAGGAAACAACCTGCAGGATCCAGATGTGAAGCAGCTGTGTGGTTTTCTGGAGAGTCCAGACTGTGGACTGGAGACTCTGAGGTCAGACTCCATTTCACCTCTATAAAAATGTCTCTTTTAGGCCAAATTGCTGCTTAGTTTTTACATTTTTCCTGATTCTGAGAAGAGAGGCAGTCCATGCATTTTACTCATTAGCATATTAATTATTCAGTTTCATTTTCTAAACTTCTAATTTCTACAGCTTCTTCAGCTCTGAACAGACGATGAAACACTGAACGATTTCAAGCAGCAACTCTGTCTCTAAACTCACATCTTTTATTCTTTATTCAGGTTGACTGGCTGCAGTTTGTCAGAGATCAGCTGTTCTTCTCTGGTCTCAGCTCTGAAGTCCAACCCCTCCCACCTGAGAGAACTGCGCTTGAGTTTCAACAAGCTGCAGGATCCAGGAGTGAAGCAGCTGTGTGGTTTTCTGGAGAGTCCAGACTGTCGACTGGAGACTCTGAGGTCAGACTCCATGTTTTATTTCTGTGCTCAGATTAATCTGATGTTAAAGTTGTGTTGACTCTAACCTGCAGACATCAGGCTGATATTATACTGATCCACACTGAGGATCTTCATTATAAAGTGTGATATATATATTTTTTGAGGACACCTCTGTGGATCATTCAGCTGCTGGTAAAACCTGCTGAACGTCTGATTCATAAGTTATCAGAGCAACAATCAGAACAAAGGTCAGCGTCAATCTCAGCTCCAACTCTTCCCTGAGTCTCTGTCCTCTGTACAGCGTCGGTGAAACTGCTTCATTCAGTGTTTTTAACAGTTAGAATCACCAGGTCTGTTTGATTTCCTGAACCACTGAAACCTTCCTCAGCTCTGAACAGACGATGAAACACTGAACGCTTTCAAGCAGCAACTTTGTCTCTAAACTCTCATCTTTTATTCTTTATCCAGGTTGAACTACTGCAGGTTGTCAGAGATCAGCTGTTCTTCTCTGGCCTCAGCTCTGAAGTCCAACCCCTCCCACCTGAGAGAACTGGTGCTGAGAGGAAACGAGCTGCAGGATCCAGATGTGAAGCAGCTGTGTGACCTTCTGGAGAGTCCAGACTGTCGACTGGAGAGTCTGAGGTCAGTAAAAGGGGTGGAGTCAGTCCTTGCTGCTTCCATCAGTATTGTACAACCCTGACACTCATTTATCTCCCCTGTTGTTCTTCTCTCAACAGCTGGAAGTAGTGATCTTTATCCAGAGTGAAGAGGACGGTGTGTGTGTTGACAGAGGATGATCTTTCTCCTGATGCTCCAGATGTTGAAGCAGCAGCAGCAGCTGGTGTGCAGAGAGGCTGTGACTGGAAGGTGGAGAGGAGAGCTTCATCCAACAGTGACTGACGGAGGAATCAGTGGAGGTTTTTACTCTGAACCCAAACTGACTCTTAAGATTAGTTCTGTTTATGACAACATAACAATTATCACTATTTTTTGCACTTAGCTTTTAATTGTGAGAGAGAGAGAGAGAGAGAGGGAGAGAGAGAGAGAGGCTGGAAAGTTAAGGGACAGAGCTGCTGGGGCTCCCCAGATTAACACTGTTATTTCCAGTTGCAGCTCTTTGGAAGAAGATCTTGGTCTTTTATGTTGTTAGAGTTCTGACTTTAATCTCTTCCGTACAGCTCCACCCTGTGGAATGATGGAGTACTGCAGTTAATTTCCAGCTTCCAAACAACAGGGGAAGTTGATATTGCATGTATAAGTTTACCTTTTCTGAAGTTATGGCCTCCAATACTAGCTTTGTTTCATACTATAACAGATACATATTAAAACTTTAACAGGCATTATCTGTTTGCCCAGAGTTGAGCTGCATGTCATCACCTCTCTCGCTCTTTCCCTGGCGCTCTCTCACTGTCCCTATCCAATCATGTGTTTGTTTTTTTTGATGGACTAATACGCCCTAATATAATGTGCAGAAGTCTTTATATGATTAGCGAGGTCGTGCTGATTCTGGGATGTGTAAAACTTTGATACTCTAAATGACAACTTTATAACTTCAATATTTTCATTGCTACTTTAAGACGCACTATAGATGCACTATACACAAGATACACTATGTAGAAATAAAATTATTGTCCAAGACAAACGTGAGGACTGAAAGTTAGTTTCTGGTTTCGCAAACTACTTTTACATTCCTTTAAAAACAAACCTTTACAGTTTTGTGTGTGACAACACAGACAAGAAACTAAACCTGTGGAGCTTTTTAGTTATATTGTTAATTATTGTTCTTTCTTTTTTTTTAAACCAAAAAACATTGTTAATTATATTGTTATTATTATTAAGATTTTGTCAATTTAATCCAAAAAAATAAAAAAAATATAACAAAGAGTCAAAGGCTCTGAGTCTTACATATTAATTTGGTGATTAGTTTTTAATAATCACTCAGGATGTTTCCTCTGAGACAATAAAAAAGGTGTTTGAAATGAACATATATTTTCTTCTTTGTTCTTTGTATTGAAGTGAAGTGAAGTGAAGTGAAGGCTCATATTCTGTTGTATAAAGTCCATAAAGGTGTTTGGGGCTGAGCGATGAACTCGTGGACATATTGGGTAAAAATCAGCTGCTTGTTCTTCACAGAACCAGCCGGTAAATTCCTGCTGGAAATGAAACTTTGAAGTTTTATAATTTTCTTTATCCAACATCAAACAATGAAATGGAAACTACAACTTTAATGTTTATCCAACAAGATGGCGGCCATGTTGGCAGGTCAGCTGTACCCTGTAAACAACCACGATGTGGAGCTCCACAACTCATTTCACATTTTACAACAATTAAAGCTAAAATGCTACACAATAAAACATTTACATTCAGTGTGACTCGTCAGTGGCATTTCTACGGAAGCTGAGTGGTGGCGACATTGATCATTTATATTTTAGACTCATTGGTTCATCATTAAGATTTAAAAGCTCATGTTCTCAAGAAAACTGAGTCTGTGTTTGTGTTGCTTATATATGAGATCAGGACGAACTGTTGCCTCAGAATCATGACGTAGATCAATAATTACTGAGCGTTGCAGAAAGAGCTTTTTAGAGAAACAGCAGAGATTCACTCTTCCTTACATAAAGGCATGATTTGTTATCTTTAGAGAATGAGATGAATAATTAATATCCAGGAGAATAATCATCAGCAGCCCTCAGCTTCCGTACATTTGCACTTATAGCAGTAACAAGCAGGAATAGTGAACAGTGACCAGTAACAGTAAATCAGGGTTTGGCTCATTCTCGTCAAGTAAAGGGGAGAATAAAAAACATTTTCAGACCTCAGTAAAAATTCATCAAAACTGCTCCACGTTTAAAAAAACAAACAAAATTAAGCTTAATTAACTATTTCAAGTCATGAAAAAACAGAAGGTTTTCACTGATCTGACTTTAGATTTTTTGTTATTTAACTGACGACAAACTTTACTAAACCTTCTTTCATAAAAACACTTGTTTCTTTTCAGTATGTTAATCATTCACCACGTGAACAGGAAGATTCATCTTTACACCATTATTCCAGAGTGCATCCATCCCTCCCTCCATCCATCCATCCCTCCCTCAATCCCTCCAGTCAGTCTCTAGTCAGTGGATGGAAACTCGCCTCCTTCTATGTACACGACAAAAGCACGAAAGAAACGGAGTTTTCAATTAAAATTATTGCCAAATGTTTGATTGGTAATGTATCGCTCATTTCATGATTTAACAAGATAGAGTGATGTGATGTTCTCGTTTAAAACTGAATCATTTGGCGTCTAATTACTAGAAAAACGTGAACGTATTTAGCATTTATAAGTAACATAATACTTAATACATAGGCTCGTTTATAACACTAATGTAGCTGTAAGCAGATCTAAGAGTCTATTAATGCAGTTGTTAACAGCCCTGACTCCTGTAGACACCCACAGGAGGAAGCTGCTGTATAAACAAACAGCTGTAATAATAGAAAATGTCTGAGAGATTAAACAAAGAGTGAACATTAAGAAATACTTAAACATTAGATACTTAAACAAGCTGCTTACAACAACATCATCGTGTGTTCAAACCTTTTGTTAAATGTTTATATACTGATTAAACATGCTAAACACTTTCAAACTTGGAACTTGTTATATCAAGAAACTGAGCAAATGTTTTTTTGTCATGGCAACAGCAAAATGAATCTGTGGCACAGAAGTTTAAAAACGTAACTCCAGCTGTTGCTGTGGAGCTGTAGAGATCTGGAGGATGTGCTGCAGAGCCTCCACGCCACCAGCAGGGGGCGCCACTGCACTCCTGATGCACTCTTTATTATTATCAAAACTATTCTTACATGTGAATTATGAGTTGGAGATCATGTTGTTTTTTCTGTGATAATTATAATTATAAAATGCTAATTGCAAAAAAACTTCCTGCACATTTTTAAACCTCTGAACGTTTAACTTAAAACAACGTCCTCATTTTATTTCCATCAAGCTCCTGTTTTCAGTATCAACAAACCTGCTCATGCACAAACTGAGGGAAGGATGCAGAGGAGAGATGAAAACAACAGGGATTTAATGTGTTTTTACGCCCCTCCGTTTGTGTCTGGATCCTCCAGCAGCGTCGCTCCCAGAGGCCTCGGTCCCAGCTGGAGAGGTTAACGACAGCGTTGTGGAGAACGGCGTTTCTGTGGGTTTTGTTTAGAAAGTTGCGTCTCGACAGCTGTTTGGTTTCCGTGGTGTTCCCCCAACAAGTTCATGCAGCAACTTAAAAGTTGAAGGAAACGTCCGGTTTGTGAGCAGAAGGTTGTCGGTTTTGAAAGAGTCTGGCTCTGGGCTTCCTCACTAACAGCTGTCACAGTGCCATTGAGCAACACATGGTGTGCAGGTTCAGTTCCAGTGTAGCTGCAGAATGTGATGAGTCAGCGTTTTCCTGAACAAATTAACAGTTCAAAAAGCTAAATTAAATACTGTCAGCAGCCTGAATCAAAGGAGGCCACAGCTCCAGTTTGCATGTCTGAAGGTTGCTGCCCTCTAGCGGACAGGTGCGTGCAGTGCAGCTCCCAGACCCAGGTACTCCAGGTTCTCTGCTGCCGGGAGGAACACACCGTTACCGCTTAAAGAAGTAGCTGTGGTGGCCTGGGGCAGGAAGTCAGCCTGGTAGTCGGGGTTGTCGAGGCTGTCGCCGATGGGCAGGGGAAGTGAGTTTTGGGCGGTGTTCAGGTATTCTGGTCCCTCGGGAACTCGGCTTGAGGGCTTCAGATCCGCCTGTGGGAAGGAAAGTGAGGCGGCGCCCCAGCTCAGGCTGAGGTCCTCATAGTTGGGATTCAAAACCTCAGACAGTCTGCTGCTCCGGCTGGTGTCACTCACACTCTGGTTCATGTACTCTGGAGCACAGAAAAGAAAGAAAACCTTGATTTAATCACTGATTTATTTACCTGGAGAACACATGGTTATTGATTTGGTGTTATTTATCGTGTTTTTCTTTACGTCTGTTTCCTTGACAGGTTCTGTCGCAACAAACTTTTTTAATCGTATTATTTTATGATAGCGTCATTTGAATAACGTTTGGTCGACAGTCCACACAGACGTGTACCATGGCTGGGGAAGTCTTCCTTATCCAGGGCGTTGTGAGTTGGGTCAGTGATGTATCGCAGAGCGATGCTGTTCTCTCTGACTGGATGACCGTTCTGATGAAGAGAGGCAGTGAAATGGATTTGTTCAGACTCATAGAATAACACAAGAAGAAAAGGTAAAGAGCACAACAGCACGACGCATTAGAGAGTTGATCTGAAGCCGATATGAGGCTTCAGCAGTCTGAGTTACAGTCCTCAGTATCAAAGTCCCGCTTTGTTTCCTCAGATGGCGTCTTCCTGCTGCAGAGGAGGGATTCCCAAGGACTGCTGACTCTGTCTCCATCACTTAGAAACTTTTACTGTCCAGTGTGAACAGGAGGAGCAAGAAAAACCTGCTTCAGTCTTTACACGGACTGTAGTTTTAAGACTAACGTCCTGAGGACTGATGGAAAAGTGTGTGTGTGTGTGTGTACCGTGGCATTGCAGGGATGGTTGTCATGGGTACCCACTACTTTGTAAGGGAGCAGGTATTCTTCAACGTCGACCACGCCCTCCGTGTCGTCTGAGCTCAGCAGGCGAGAGTAAAACCTGCTGTCTGACGGACTGGGAAGGTCACCCTGAGACGTCAGATCAGATCACATGATGTTCAGTCTTTGAAACTTATGGCAGCTTAGAATGAACTAAAAATCACAACCCAGTTTGGGTCAATACAACAGCAACACTGCACTGGGCCCAGTATCGATGATTCTTTTGACCCAGTTTAGGTGCAACTTTCTAATATTACTGTTGTGTCATTTACTCACACTAAACTACAGCTGTCTTGAACCAGAACACAAGAAGCTACAAAGGACTTAATATCATTAACAGTCAGTACAAACTAGTGACAGACAGTTTTCACTAATGTCGGGACATTGTCTGTCGGATGTTCATGGATCTCGTATATTCACTTGGTGAGCACCATCTTATTATTATCTGATAGAAATGATGTTCAGAACTTACAGCTTGAATTGTTATAAACAAGAAAGTTCCTGAACTCAAACACACACACTTGTTTACCTGTATGACCAGGTATCTGGACGGGTCTCTGGCCATTTTAGAGAACTCCACTATCAGCTCTCTGAACCGGGGGCGACTGGACGGCTCGATCATCCAACCTGAGGGGAGGGAAGTTATTGTGTGAATTGTCTCAATGCTTATTGGACAGTTGTCCTTAAAGTTCGTCACACATTCATGTTCCCCTGTGGGTGACTTGTCATAACTTCTCTTACATTTGACCATGATCATATAGACGTCGATGGTGCAGATGGGCGGCTGAGGCAGCCGGTCTCCTCTCTCCAGCACCGAGGCGATCTCACTGGCCGGGATACCGTCGTACGGCTTGGAGCCGAACGTCATCAGCTCCCACACCGTCACACCTGCGGACCACAGACTCAGGTCGGTGGAATTACATCCACACAAATCCAAACAGATGCTTTCACACAGCTGCTCAGGTGTGCGGTGATGCACCGGTACTGATATTTTTCAAAAATCAAATGTTGATATCGTGTTAATAATAATGTGTAATTGTTGTTTTTGTTTGTTTTTGTGCAGACTCGCTCCCCCCGCCTCCCCACACCTGTATTTAAGTCAGATTCTTTTTGTGTGTATAGATGTTGTTGTGAACAATAATCACGTAATGAAAATCTGTTTGGAAAAATCAATAACCTCTGAATGTCACGTGACGGCGTCAGATTAGACAGACTGGAACCGTCAGTGCCGAGGAGAGAAAGTACTAATGTTGCTTTTTAAAAAGCTGCTTTAAAAGCTTCACCTGTCCTGAAGCTCAACAGCAAAGACTTAAATCCGTTTGTTTGTTGTTTGCTGTTTGTTTGTTTGTTTGTTTTCAGTTTGTTTCCGGCTCCGGTCAGAGCAGGTCGACGTCACTCACCGTAGCTCCAGACGTCACTCTGATGTGTGTACGTCCACTGGAGGATCGACTCCAACGCCATCCACTTAATGGGAACCTGCAGAGAGAGAGTGGAGGAGGGAGACGAGGCTTCACTACTGAAGGACCATCACTTCATCTGTGTCCAGCACAAACAGGTTCAGGATGTGTTTAGCCTAGCTTAGCACAAACACACACACACACACACACACACACACCTTTCCTCCGTCAGCGTGATACTCCTTCTCATCAGCTGTCAGCAGCTTGGCGAGGCCGAAGTCTGTGATCTTGACGTGGTTAGGAGTTTTCACCAGGACGTTCCTCGCCGCCAGGTCTCGATGCACCAGGTGCCGATCCTCCAGGTAGCTCATCCCCTGCACACACACACACACACACACAGATTTAAAGTGGGTGTTGAGACCAAAAACAAATTCTACTTTGTACCTTTTTAAATATGTTTTATTTATTTATTTCATTCATTATTTGATCTCATTTCTCTGGTTCTGTTAACAGACGTGCTACACAATTTATTATTATTATCATTATTATTATTATAATTATTATTATCATTATTATTTCTATTGCTTGTTATTTTGTGTGAATACAGCATGAGTCGGTTTAAAGCGGAGCTATATTGATGGCTGCCTCCCGAAGCTGCAGGATGCACATGAACACTAGGGGCAGTGTGGAGGCAGTGGGATGTGACCTGGAAGCTGCTGCTGGAAGTATTGGTATTGTCAACCTCCTCCAGCGTGGCCGTGTTTATGGTTTACATCCTGTAGTCTTGTTCGGTCTGAGCGCTCTGTGGTCTGCCCACCAGAGGTTTCCTCCGGTGTTTGAAAAGCGGGTTTATGTCTTTGGGTTTATCTCCGGCTTCACGCTCCATCAGGAACAGGTCATAAGACGAGGAGTCCGACCTCAGTGGAAATCAGAAGCGTTGACAGTTGTTGTGAACATCCACACGTGAAGATGGAGCAAGAAAACGCACAAATTCAGTCTCGTCCGGGAGACGCTGAGAAATGTATGAGTTCAGACCCTTTCTCACCTCCACACAGCCGACCAATCACTGAGGGAGCTGGGTGTCCTAACCTGACAGTGGAGGGGGTTTCTGAAGCTAATCCCCCCCCCCAACACACAGCAGCAGCTCAACGTAGCAGAACAAGATCAAGGTTTCACACTGAGCTCATGACCTTGTTGTTCCAGATTTTCCCAGCATTTAAAGATCCAAATCAGACTAAAGCAGAGATTGAGTAGATTAACACTCTCTCCACACACACACACACACACACACACACACACACACACACTTTGCTGCTGTGTTCAGGCTAATAGGCCTCTGCAGGCTTAAAGTGAGCTGCAGACAGAGCTGGTGCCTGAGGTGGAGACGAAGGAAGATTTTCTTCTTCGAGGAATCTAAACTGAGACACGAGCTCAGGAGCAAAGGCTTCAACTCAGATGATTTACAGTCAGACTCCGTGAGAGAAGCCGTTTATCTGGACCCACCTTGGCGATCTGGACACACCAGTTCAGCAGCCACTGGGCGCCGACGTGGTCCCTGTGGTGCCGGACGTAGTCCAGCAAGCAGCCGTACGGCATCAGCTGAGTCACCAGCTGGACCGACGACGTCAGGCAGATTCCCAGCAGACGACACACGTGAGGGTGATCCACGCTCGCCATTACATACGCCTCCTGTGCGCACACACGCACGCACACACACACACGCACGCACACGTTAGTGTTTGAAACATCTAAAGGATGTCCTGAAAATGATTAGAGGAGGAGGAATGCAGGAGATTTAGTCTTCAGAGATCAATACACTTTATTAGTGTTTTGTTTAGCTTTATTTAGAGATTCATTCCCTTGAATTACTTCATTTCTTCATTCACGTTAATAACTTGACTCCTCTGCGAAGTGCCACCTGATTCTATCCATGAATCTCAAAGAGAAACTGTTTCATATCCAAACTGAATGAACCGGAGGACGGAGGCGTCTGATGAACTTTCAATCCAAGGGAGTGAAATACTAAAATACATGAAGAGCAATTATAGAGGAGGAAGAAAGAAGAAGCAGAGAAACAAGAAGATGAAGGTGAGGAGAAGAAAAAGAAGAATCAAAGGGAGAAAACCAAAGAGAGGAGCCTCACATCCAGGATTTCTTGGTTGGCTTTAGGTGATGTGGCCTCTCTGAGAACTTTGATGGCTACTGGGATCTTCACGTTCTCTCCCTCAGGGATCCACAGACCCTGAACACACAAACCAGATCACACAAACCTGCGTCTTCACCCTAATTCTTTTACCGAACAGCAAATGATGGCTTCACTAAAAACACCGTCAGGTGAAGTTTTGTGTGTTACCTTGAAGACGGTCCCAAAGGCCCCGGAGCCGAGCACCCGGACCTTCTTAAACTCCGTCTCCTTCAGGATCCTCAGCAGCGCCTGGTTAGGAGCTTCACCGCTCGGAGTCAGCGGCTCCACCAGCTGATGGACAGACGGATAGACAGATAGATAGATTCAATATTTGGTGACAGTCTTGGTTAACAGAACTAACGCCGGCCTCTCCCACCTCTCTCTCCTGCAGCAGTCGCCGCAGTGTCCTCTTCCTCCTGATTCGCCGTCGCCGTAGCAACACAAAGATGACCAACGACACGATGACGGCGACCAAGAGCCCGCCAACCACACCCGCCGCCAACGTGGAGTGTGTGGCAGCCCTGAGAGGACACACAGAGCACAGGAGGTTTGTGTTTTACATCATGGTGAGATACACAGTAAAGTCACGTATAATTCTATTACATTTAGTTGGTGTAGAACTAACAAAGATGTCCATTCAACTCTATCACTATATATAATGTAAGTAGACTTCAAGTTTAGTTCAGAAGAATTCCCACTGACGTCCATTCAGATTTACTGTGTTATTATAGGTGCAATTCCCACTGACTGACACTGAAACCAAACACAACACTGCACAATTCAAGTTTCAACTCAGATTCAAATTTAGAACAATAATTCAGAAGACTGACTGACATTCACATCTGACGCTGCAACCCTCAGATCTAAAGTTAGCCCATTCACACCTGGCTCATTGAATTGCAGGACTCTCGTTAGTGAAGCAAAGAGAAGCGAAAGGCTGTTTTAATGTGCTGACGACAAAATTCAACTTATTTTATCCTGTTTTATTGTATTTTATTTTATTAGCACATACATATTTAGAATAATAAGTTCAAACAAACGTAACATAATGTAACGTAACATAACGTAATGTAACGTAATGTAACATAATGTAACATAATGTAACGTAACGTAATGTAATGTAACATAATGTAACGTAATGTAATGTAATGTAACGTAACGTAACATAATGTAACGTAATGTAACGTAACATAATGTAACGTAACGTAATGTAACGTAACGTAATGTAACGTAATGTAACGTAACGTAACGTAATGTAACGTAACGTAACGTAACGTAACGTAACGTAACGTAACGTAATGTAACGTAACGTAATGTAACGTAACGTAACATAATGTAACATTACGTAACGTAACGTCACGTCAGGGTAAACCAAGTCATGAGTATTTTACCCAGTGCATCCAGACAGTCCAGGACCTGAACACCTGCAGAGACAGAGAACACCTTCAATCCATGATTCACTCCTGTTGATTAATATAATTAATAATAATTAATTCACATCAGAGTCATCGGACGCTGAACCGCGGCGCAGTGACAGTCTCACCCCTGGGTGCAGTTCTGGTGGCAGGACTGGCACTGGCCCGTGCTGTCGGGGTATTTCCAGATCAGCGTGTCTCCGTCTCCCGGCACACCGTGGGGGCAGCGCCACACGCAGTGAGGGCCGTCTTTAAAATGGGCGCACTGGGAACACTGGTCCGGACCCTGGGGGGGGGGTCCAAAATATTGTGAAAAAACAAATATATAAAATATCAGATGAAATTTTATTTTCATTATTTTCCATTTGATCATTTCTGTTTAAATTCTGCTAAATATTTAGTTTCATGTCGCCACATCACATCATCCTTTCTCTTGTTTGAATTTAGATTTTCATTTTAGAGATTGAGCATTTTTTTTTTATAATTTATAAAATGAATCATAATATTCATCATATTTTACATACAAAAGAGCTTTAAATGATTATTGATCATTATTTGCATCAAATGCAAAAGTTATGTAATTTGAGCATGAACAAATGATCTAAACTCAAAGGCACACTTACTACCTTTTGGAACCACATGTCACGGTCTTATTCAGCTGAGGAAGACCATGCAAATGAGGCCAGAAAGGCAAAGTGAACCTTGAGTTGTGATTATTTTTGCTCATAACTGATCTCATGGTAAAGCTCAGATTAAGATGAGATCCAGATGTGCGTGTGACAGACAGCAGCTGGACTGACCGGCCCGCGGCAGGTCGGGATCCCGGTCTTCATCAGACACTCTGGGTGACACTCGACGCAGCTGCTGTTCACCTCAACCTCTCTGGGCTCACTGCAGAGAGAGAGAGGGTCAGGGGTCAGGGGTCAGGGATCAGGAGGCTCTAACAGACGCTCTGTCAGCCAGCCGTTAAGACGCTGCAGTAAATGTTCATTGTGCCGTTCACACTTCTGTTCTTTAGAGCACAGCCCCTCTCACCCCTGCAGCAGGTGACAGAACGGCACACAGCGCCCCCTACGGTCAAAGTGGCGACAGGAGACACACATGGTCGGACCTGGACCCCAGCAGCCCCCGGCTGTACACTGCTCGTCACAGGTTCGATTCTGCTGTTCTGTGAGAGAGAGAGAAAAAGATTTTATTTGTGCGACTTGACTGAAACGGAGGAAAACTCACATCCAGTAACTCACCGCAGTCGTCGGCGGGAGCGTTGTTGCGTATGCTGATGGTCTGGTCGGTGGATCGGAAGAGGCGGAGCCACTGCTCGCGTTGGGCGTAGCAGAGCTGAGGGTTGTCCTTCAGCATCACCTTCCCAGCGCTCACCTCCTTCAGAGAGCGCAGACCCAGCCAGCGGAGGTGCTTCGCTCTCACCACCGCCAAACTGTGGAGACTGGAGAGGGCAGAGGTCACGTGAGGGTGCGTTTGTGGAGGGGGGGTGGGACATGGTCGAGTCCTGGTTGATGAGTGGTTTGTCTAACAACCCTGAAGATGATGTTCATGTGACGCGTTGAGCACAGCCTAGTTATCTTTCTAAGAAACACAACAAAGAGTTGCTTCTATTGAATGAATCCGTTCAACATGTTACAGGAACCATCGTTCCCTTTCAGCCGCCACTGACAGAAATGTTGGCGGCCCCAGAACTGTACGAGTACATGATGCTGTCATTGGCTCATCACAGCGACAGGCTTTACTACGCAGAGAGAAAAACAAACAATGAAAGGAGTTTAAAAACGGTTTCAATCAGTTTGTTTTAAGAAAAAATCTATATTGTTAAAATTGTTCTGTTGTGCAAATGATTTGTTGTCCCACTTGTAATACCTCCGTGGGCCACCAGTGGGCCCCAGCCCACAGGTTGGAACCACTGCTCTGACAACATCAGCTTGTAATTTGGGCTGAAGGCTGATGTTCAATGTCATTGATTAACTGTGGAGCAAGTTTTAGCTTTCTGCATGTTTCTGCATTTCTGGATATACAAGATAAAATATGCAAAAATAAAAAATGGCACAGTCCTTTAAAATAACTGTTGCAATAAAAAGAAAATCAATATAATATAATAAATATAAATATAAAACCTCAGATATTGGACTGAACATCACTGACAGTTGGTCTCATTATGGACTCACGAGCGCGTCGTTCTCCCTCGGATGATCTCCAGGTTCTCGAACACCGACAGCGAGGTCAGATTCTCTGGCCAGGACTGGATCAGCAGGAACCCTGGAGGACACGAGGAGGTACAGGTTTAAACTTTATTTACACTGACTGAACGGACAGAACAGTGTCACTGCTGAGGAGCGGCGCTGGTGAACTTTGACCTACCGGTGATCTCCCTCACTGTCCTGAAGTACTCCAGCTTCTCCGGGGCCATGGGCGGGATTTTATAGTGTGCGTCCCTGGAACAGCCAATCAAAACAATCCTCACTTTCAAATGACTGATGTGGAAGCGGTTCAGAAATCTCACGACTTTTACTGCAGATCAGGAAATGAACATGTGAACTGAAATGTGGAACCTCCTGGACAGGAAGTAGTTCCAGTGAAAAGGTATTGTCACCAACAAACTCATGTTTGGATTCTCTGAGTCGTTCTTTGGAGCCGTGATCGAGGCAAACACAATCTCACCCGGTGAACGAGGTTTCAATGAGCGAGATGTCCCCGTTGATTTTAGTGCAGTTCCTGAAGGATTCGATGTTGGAGGCGTTCACTGCCATGGTTTTGATCAGAGAGCCGACCCCGACTCCGTCACAGGCTGCAGGGGAAACAACACTCTGTCAGGTTACCTGTCTAGGACTCGGGTGTCTCTCTCTCTCTCCCTCTCTAGGTCGCTCTACCTTTGGGACAGGGTCCATCACAAGCTTTGCAGCGTTGGACTCCGTTCTCCTCCACCTCGTACATTCCGGCGCCGCAGGTTCGTACACACGAGCCGTCCGTCACCACGTAGTTATCTGTACACAGAGGCAAGCGGCGTCAGCCCTGCAGCAGAGGTCTGCTCTCACTCTACCCCCCGGGCAAAAACTGGACCCCCTTTCCATATCGGTTCAATGATCACCCCCGGCACCCGCAAACCAAGCTGCACTCTTGATTAACAGAAGAACTGATTCATTGTTTCACTGGTAGCAGCTTCTCAGGTGTGAATCTTTGAATCTCTGAATGTTCACTTCAATTCATCAAGTATCTGATGCTGAAGACAACAGCCTCACACTTGATAAAACACAACTTTACAACAAATCTAAACCAAACCCCAGAGTCCGTCTACAGGCCGGGGTCGGACCTAACTGTCATGGTCTCGAACTTCAGAGACAAACTGCGATTAATAAAATGATGTAGACCCAATGACATGGAGTAAATCTGGGGTTTAGTTCTGTCCAACATCTTCATATTGTGGCTGTTAAAACCACCGCAGCCTTTAGAACAAATCACAAGGTTCAACTCAATAAATGAAAGGGTTCAAAGGTCGTACGTGGGCAGGCCTTGACGCAGGTCGCCCCGAAGGTGAACTTGGCGTTGGGGTTGTTGACCACCTGGTGAGTTTTGGGGTCGTAGAGTTTCAGCGGAGGACAAGTATCTTTACAGGTCCCGTCGTCATTAAAGTCCCTGCAGGCCTGAAGAAGAGGTGGAGAGACAGTGAGAAAGACAGGAGCTGCATTCGCTTCCTTTTTATTATAACAGGAATAATAATAATAAGTAGTTTCTCTGTGTTCGTCATGGTTTCTTCTTCGTGGATGTAGACGAGCGGAGTTTGCTGTTAGTAGTGAAATAAATGATTAGGTCTGGACTAGATTTACATGATTCACTGGAATCAAGAATTTGAGGTTAAGACTCGTCCTGACTAAAGGTTTTTCATCTGTAAGACTGATGAGCTCCTGAGCTCGAGGCTGGACGAGATCAGAGAGCGAGCAGACTGACGGATACGAAGCTGGTTCCACCAGAGAGGGAGCAAACACTAAAACTGAACTCAGAGCAGCTGACAGGCGTCAAGCTGGGTGAAGAGCACATGATGATTTATTTAGTACGGAAAACAAGTAAAAGTTCTTAGTTGGACTCTGTCCTGGACCGGCTTCAGGTTCTAGCCGGTCTTCAATGGGACCTGATCTGGACTTGCCTTTCTTCACTTGGGACTTGAGACTTGTCTGTCTCCGTATGAAGACCTCACCTGTCTTCATACGGGACTTCCTCGTATTTCAGAGCTTACTTAAATTTTTGTTTGTTTGTTTGTTTGTTTGTTTGTTTGTTTGTTTGTTTGTCCCAGACGTTTGTAAACACCTGCAAACTGTCACAACCAACAGAGTGAAGGGCTTTAGTTCTGGTTCAGGATAATGCAGACTACAGTTTCACACACACACACACACACACACTGACCAGGCAGTCGGTGGCTCGAGGTCCAGTGCAGCCGGCAGCACAGTGTTCGTTACAGCAGTCGATGGGTTTGGGCCCCCGACACCTCCCGCTGCACTGCTCCGCACACTGCAACTTAGTGACTGGTGGAGACGCAGGGAGACGGTTCATTACACATCTGATAATGATGTTTCTTTCTTTCTTTATCTGCTGGAACATTCAAACAGCTGGAAATCATCTGCACAAAGAGGCAGAGGTTAAAGTGTGAAGTGTGTCAGTGACGGAGGAGGGAGAAAGAAAGATGTAGATGTGTGTGTGTGTTTACATCTCTGACAGTGATCCGGTCCTGCCGCCCAACACGAACCGTTAACACACCCCGGGTCACACTTCTCACCTGGAAACACACACACACACACACACACACACTCACACATAGTGAGTGAAACCCTTCAGATCACAGCTGAAAGAGTAAAATACAAAAATGTCACGTCATCATTTTTCTACATACATTGACGGGCAAATGTGTCCATCTTGAAAAGCATCATGGGATTGCTGTTTTTGTCCAGGATGTCCCACCACTGGATGGTCTCAGTGTTACACAGCAAAGGATTGTGGGTCATCTTCACCCCTCCTTTCAGGACCTCTGTGAGGAAGACGATGGACACGCATCATAAATGACTGAAGGTTTTAGCAGAAAAGATTTTCAGGGTTCAGATCCAAAGAGGAATTTAAGTCCCAAGTCTTCAGAGAGTCAAACACTCACGTTCTGATTTCATGACAAAAATCTAACTTTTATTCCAAAAGAGAAACAGTGAATCTCCCTCCAGCTGAGCTGAGAGAAAACCCATCCAGAAACCAGCAGGTATCTATGTTTCGGCTGATTGGACGTGACTGCGTGCGATCTCAAATCCCGCCTTGCACATTGAAGATTTCCTTCTGTTTGGCATCTAGTTTCTCCCAGATATCCAAACCTGTTCTCATCTCTGAGATGAAAATACGCAGCTGGATGATGCTGATGCTTCACACCAGAACTGGACATTTCAACCGACGAACTCCCCTTCAGGACCCCAAAACCGACCCGGTGCCACTCCTGTTTGTAACCAGCAGCTTCCTGTTTTCTCCTGTGATACCGGAGTTACTTCCTGTTGCTGGTCGGCTGCGCTCCAGGGTCTGGACGTCCTGGAGGTGGAGCAGGTTGTTGGCAGAATAATTGTGGAGTTGTGGGTAAAATGTGGCTCTGCAGAACAGGTGGACTGCACACAGAGTCTGTGCACGTTGCCAGGAGTTGGTGAGCTAGCGGAGCGGCTGTGACGTTCACAGGCCGAAGAGGCCGAGGTCCAGGAGCTGAGAGGCAACAGTGGTAAATGTGGCCTTTTCCTGCAGAGTCGGTGCTGGGAGATGAAAACATCCTGTATCTTGACGTGTTGGTGTGTGCGGTCGGTCTCATCGGGACAATCAGGGACGGGCGTCCGGAGTGTGTGTCATTGGCTGCGGAGCGTGTTGCCCTTCAGAGTTCAAGTCTGACGTCACAGAGATCAAGATTAACTCATAGTCAGAGTCGCGGCGTGCTTCCTCTTCCTGAGGCATCAAACTGAACAAACAGCCACGTGTGAAGAAAGACGTGATTAAAATGATCATCAAACAACATCAGTGGGATGACAGCTGTAAAGGTTTACTGTGAGTGTAATCCTTTTAAAAATAAATAAATCTAAAGAATAAATTGACTGAAAAATACTTGTATCAAGATCCTTTTCTACAATTAAACCATTATCACATGACATCAGACATGATCTGTCAAAACCACGACTCAAGTTCCTGCACATCCTCCAGGAATCTACAGCTACAGAGCGGCAGGCGCCTCCTTCCCGCCAACACAGAGCTTCCTGTCAGAGCAGTTCATACAGCTGGAGATCTGGAGTAGCTGATGGAGTAAAGCCTCCACACATAAAGCATCTACGTCACCAGACAAAGCTCTTGCGGGTGCGGTCTATTTCCTGCTGCCAGAACACAGTCTGGTGTTGAGTGAAGATTTTTAAACAGTGTGGCTTGAAAAGGGAGATGAAGCAGAAAACAACAGTAAATAAGAAAAACACTGGCGGCCGCAGGAGCTCGTCTTGTCAACGAGGAATTACAATATAAGCGGTTGTTTTTACACATTAACACCCACAATCCCACAGTCTGATCCACATGGTGGGTTTTATCACTTCTCAGAGATGAGCCAGTGATTTAATAAAGGCTCCACTTTCTGACTGAAGGTCCCGAAAGATCAGGTAAAGGTGCAGTAAGTAACTAGTACATCAGCGTGTGTTCAAACCACGTCACATGAAGGATCCTTACAGCACGGCCTCCACCTGATCAGACGTCTGCTTTTAGATGCTTTTTTACAGAAAGTGTTTGAAACTCACGACTGAAGTATTCAAATGTTCTGTCACTGTGTTCCTTATGGAGGGAAATAAGCCCCCAGGAGCCCCCAGGAGCCCCCTGAAGGCCCCTGAGAACCACTGCTCTACACTACAGGTAACTATGGAATAACTAAACCCTTTTAGGATCGAGGTAAAAGACGCGTTGAGAGGAAACTGCTTTTAAAGCTGAACACGTGACATGACACGTGACATCTGTTTTCACTCCTGTTTTTAACTGGCCACTGTGCTGCTTTTCTCACACAGACCTGGCAACCCTGAAGCTGGCAGAGTCGGCCCGGACCCGAGCCCCTGAACTACCCACTGGATCTGTGTATTTACAGGGAGCCCCACACTTCTAATGGCCCCTGAACTACCCACCAGCTCAGTGTTTGCTATGTTGGGAAAACTTGGTCTCCTCTGGCCACGTGTGTGTGTGTGTGTGTGTGTGTGTGTGTGTGTGTGTGTGTGTGTGTGTGTGTGTGTGTGTGTGTGTGTGTGTGTGTGCTCATGGCAGATGTTTATGTTCATACCGGTCAGACTGCTGAGCTGCAGCTGTCTCAGGCCGCTGGTGTAGTTGAGCGTTGCAGACGAGAGGTTCCTGTTGTAGTTGGACATGACCAGCAGAGCGTACTGGCCTTCGTAGAGGTTCTGGCCTCGGATCAGCCTCAGATTGACCAACGGGATGGTCGCGGCTTCGTTCATGGCGATCAGGACGTAGCCACTGACTTCCTGTATAGACTGAGTTAATGATGGAGAAGAGGATGAACGAGTTCGCTTAAAGAAATCACTGATATTTGTTTTCGCAGGAACATTTCATGGATGTTTTTTCAGCTCAGTAAAAGAAACATAAAAATCACATTTACTTTAAATTCCTCCTCTGCATCATCCGTCAGTCTTTAGGTTGATTTCCTTCCTTTGAGGCAGCCGCTGGCTTCACTTCACTTTAAGATCAATGGTTATTAATTTTTAATTCATTCCATTATACAGACAAAGTCTGTTGCTGTCTGGAAATCGGTGTGACCAATCTGATGTTGCAGCTGTTTTCTGTCTCATCTAATTTGTGCAGCGTTATTGAGTTATATCTTTCTGTTGAACTTGTTGAAGAGTCAGAGCTCTGAGTGATGGAAGGATTTAATCAAAAAATATCAGACTTCCCTGGATTCTGCAGAGATTACAGGTCGCCTCTGTATCTTAAAAAAGCTGTTCACACGTAAATGATCGATTTAGGAAATTCCCTGAAATGAGCAGTTTGTTTGAGACGGAGGTTTCATTCATCAGCTTCACAGTTACACGACTGTTTCCTGGACGAGCAGCTGAGAGCAGCGACTGTGTTGAACTCCCTCTGTCGATGTGATGAAGGGCGCTCTGACCTTTTTGAGAAAAGCTCCTCAAGGCAACGCACTGTTTGGCATTTTACCATCGGTTCACGGATGTCGGAGCATCCTCAAACGCAACACAAAGGCAGTTTTGAAAATGGTGCTTACTCACATCTGCAGCACCGCGGGAGGGAAACGTCACTCTGACACTGACAGAAATAAAGAGGGACAGAAACACGCTGCTGTTCAAAGGAAGAAGCGGAGACTTGACTCATGATTCACTGTGACATTATTAGAAGAAAACTAACAGGAGCTCGGTTTCCCTCACACTCAGCTGTTACTGAGGGTTTAGATTTGAGGCTGCTCCTGAACCAACAACAGCAGATCAGATGATTCCCGACGTTACACGCCTGCAACAATGTCGACACACACTAATAATGATAATAATAATAATAATAATAACATCTATATATGTTATTCCAGTGACATTAACATCTCTTACTGTCTGAAACAGGAGGAAATACAGGTGAATTCAGTCAGGTGGCGCCATCATACCTCTGTCATCTGAAACCACCTGAACCTTTTCCAATAAACTGAAACAGTGGTTCATATTCACAGGAAAGGCCTCAGGATTTCTTTTTTCTTTAGTAAATGCAACATGTTTCAGAATCAGGAAGGAAGTAAAACCAACGGCTGCCTGGAGGGGGAGGGGCATCAACATAAAAACTGATGATACAAGTTTATTAGACCCACGTCGACCTGCGCTGGAAATAAAAAGACTCCAGGGCCGGAGACAGACCTGGAGGAAGGACAGGTCCTGGTGCTCCAGAGCGTAGGTGACCTCCAGGTTCTCCATGACGACGGAGCAGTTGGAGTACATCCTCACCATGTTGTCGTAGTGATTTTCACGAGTCCCCAACAACGTCAGCTGGTTACTCATCCCCTGACACACTGAAAGATAGATAGATAGATAGATAGATAGATAGATAGATAGATAGATAGATAGATGTTATTGAAGTCAGTTGCAGTTCTTTTCATTGCCACTAGATGCTGCTGTTTTTCTCATTCATTGTATTGAAGTGAATGGGAATGGATGAATCTGAGGGGTCATGAGACGATCAATAATTTTGTAATGTAATTGTTTTTTCAGAATACTGGATCACTACTTAGTTATTGAAATGGAACCATGTGATCAGTTCAGAGGGAAAACGTCTCTTTTGTAAAACATCTGAAACCCGACGTCACGATCCAGAAATCTTAACCATCAAGGAACCGGTGCCTCCAGCTGCCACATAAATGTGGAGGAATTTAAGTTGCAGAGGATGGAAACGTACTTAGTTCCTCTCCATCACCGGTGTCGTCTAGATTCCCTCCCTGGTTAACCAGGCTACTGAACACTAACGTGATGAATGAGGGCAGGGTTTCATGGTAACATCCAGCCAGGTGTCACTCAGCTAGTCAGGTTTCCTGGTCAGAGGTCAGTATTTACACAAACATCCAGGGAGGAGCAGGAAGGGCTGACGGCATTCCAGAGAAACCACTTCCGCCACAAACGAGCATCACATCACCGAACCTTCAGCATCACTACAATCAGCCTGCAGGTGTGTCGCACCTGTCCAGCAGGTTTTTCCTCCACACCTGATCTGATTCAGCAGGAAACCCTCTGCACAGTTTAAAACAGGAAGACGTGACAGATGATGGAGGAGCAGCGTCTGGTATCAACAGTGACGGAGACACAGAAAGAGAATAAAACTCTGTGACGCTCTCTCTTCACCTCGTGTTTGCATCTTCATCACAAAGTGATTTACTGCTGTAATTGATGTTAAATTCTTGCATCTTTTTGGAGATTATTACCTGCCAGTTAAACATATATATTTGATTTAAATGAGGTGGACAAAATAATAGGAACCCCTCTCCATACATCACTGCAGAATAAACCTATTAGATATCAAAACACACTCCAACACAACACAGCTGCTCCCTGCCTCTCTCTGATTGGCTGATGGCTCACTCTGGGAGCAGCCCATTGGCCAGACCCTCGGGGAGAACAGTCCACATCTGGACACACAGACACAGACACAGACACACACACACACACACACACTCTTCCCATGAAGCATCTCATCACACCGTCATTTACACTTCATACTGTCTTGTCACAATCAAAGGACGTAATTATAAATAAATAAATATGTAGATTTAGTCCAATAATAATAATGATAATAAGAAGAAGAAGAAGAAGAAGAAGAGCAGCAGCATTAGACCTTCTGATCAATACAACAGTCACATTGTTTAAGTTTCTTTCAGCCTCCTCCCACTCATTCCTCCCTGTGGTCTCCTCTTTCCTTCCTTCCCCTCCCCTCCTCCCCTCTATCCTCCTCATCACTCCATCCTTTCTACTGTTCCCACATTCCTTCCTTCCTCCTCCTCCTCTTTAAAATCCCTCTGTTCCCTGAGTTTCTTTCCTCTGTGCTTCACGGCCTCATTGAACCTCCTCCTCTCTCTAACTCCTCTCCTCCTCCTCTCTCTAACTCCTCTCCTCCTCTCTCTAACTCTCTCCTCCTCCTCTCTCTAACTCCTCTCCTCCTCCTCTCTCTAACTCTCTCCTCCTCTCTCTAACTCTCTCCTCCTCCTCTCTCTAACTCCTCTCCTCCTCTCTCTCTAACTCTCTCCTCCTCCTCTCTCTAACTCCTCTCCTCCTCTCTCTAACTCTCTCCTCCTGCTGAACCTCCTCCATTAGTTTCACACTAATGTTGATATTCTCTCTGACTCTGGATCAACAGGGATGTGAGCTGGAGCGGGTCTGAGTGGCGGAGGGATACGACCGTGAGGAGGTGGTTCTAGTTTCTCCTTTGTCTCCTGAGTTTGAGCCGATACTGATTTATTTTGATGGTATTTCAGTAGGTGTGCAGCTGCAGATGTTTCTGTTGCTTTAGTTTACAGCACAGACGCAGAACAAACACATTTAATGCAGAGGTGAGTGACCGGAGTCAGAGACCCGTCAGTGTCTTCACAGCCAATCACAGAGTGAGTCAGTTTTATGACGTGACCAGGTTTGATTAGGTTTAACGAAGGATTGTGGTTCGGGTTATAATTACTGCCTTTGTTGTCATGGTTACAACAACAAACAC
Source organism: Seriola dumerili (assembly GCF_002260705.1). Taxonomy (NCBI): domain Eukaryota; kingdom Metazoa; phylum Chordata; class Actinopteri; order Carangiformes; family Carangidae; genus Seriola; species Seriola dumerili. The sequence goes on from NW_019175114.1 coordinate 770,128, forward strand.
ACGGTGAAGGTGAGAGAACAACGCTCACTTGGTTTCTAAAGTCTCAGAGCAACCTGAGAAACCTGCAGCTGCATCTTACGTTAAGATTTTCCTTTAAGTCCAAATTCAGACTTAAAATAACAACTGCTGCACAAAACCCTGAAGTTTCCTCCTTAAGCTTTAATTCAAATGTTCACTGAAGTATTTAAGGTTTCCTCCTGATCTTAGTCTCACACTTACAAGTTGTTTTCCTTAGTTTGGTCTCTAAGGTCTTCACTGATTTTCAGTGATTCCTTAAGTGTCAACGACATCGATAAAGTTTAAGTTGCAGTGAATCTGTAAACGTGTCACATGTTTACACAGAGTGAAACTCTCACTGCAGGTAAAGAACACCAGCCATCACACGACTGAGCTTCTGTCTGGAAACACTCAAAGAAAAGAGACGCTGGTAGAGACGACTTCAGAGGTTCAGCTTACGCAAGTACACACACACACACACACACACACACACACACACACACACTCACACACACAATACTGTTTGTTCAGGAACAGGTCTGATCTGTCAGTGTTTCTTGGACGTCGTCTCTGTCTGTTGTATGGCACAGTGCACATGAAAGGAGTGTGCGTGTGTGTGTGTGTGTGTGTGTGAGCTTCCAGTTTCTCTAAAAACTGATAGATGGTGGTCTGTGTTGTTGTTGTTTGTGTGGTCTGTGTTGTTGTTGTTTGTGTGGTCTGTGTTGTTGTTGTTGTTGTTTGTGTGGTCTGTGTTTTGGTCTCAAAAAAATCATGAGGAAGGAAATGTATGAGGCATTAGTTGGGGACTATTCTCAGCGGCGGATTAATCCACACTTGGTGCTGTAGTGAGTATTAGTGGCAGCAGGATGTGCGTGTGCGAGTGTGTGTGTGTGTGCGTGTGCGTGTGTGTGTGTGTGTGTGTGCATGTGTGTGTGTGTGCGAGTGTGTGTGTGTGTGTGTGTGTGCG
>NW_019175114.1:776339-803525 GCF_002260705.1 Seriola dumerili
TCCAGACCCGACTTTAACCTTGATCTGGGGCCAGTTCCACTGAGATGTTCTGGACTGGTCTGTAGTGCTGGTTCAGTCCAATGTTAGTCAGACTGTTCCACAAAAATAAAGACTGACTCATTTTAAGGCAAAAACCTCCAGACTAACTCGGCACATCTTCTGCCGAGGGTGAACGAAGCTGAGCGCATTCCCAGTCGGCCATTTTTTAGATTCAAAAAAAGTCTTAATTTACCCAGAATTCTTTGCACCACAGTCTGACTGAAGTTAGATAATAACTGAGAAATAACTAGAAAATAACTGCTTTTTGCAACGGATGAATTCAGACTCAGTCTAACCGAAGTCTGTCTTTGTGAATCCGGCCCCTGGTCTAACCTACAGCTAAGCAGAACCATGTTGGAGGCCAAATCAAGCCAGGTACAAAGCTCTGCACCTTGCAGACGCTGCTCAGGGCGCAAAAAGGCTTGTTCATAATTAATAATTTCCAAGAAAAGCTATATTTTGATTGTGTGGTTATAGTCTGGTCCCAGACCTCTGAGTCACTGCCCATGTCTCTGATATCAGTCAGTTATTCAAACAGGACTGCTGTATTGCTCACTGACTGTATCTAGAGATGAGATATCTGACCTGCAGTTACTTGCTTGTTTTATCTTTGTTTTTATTTCTTTTCTTCTTAATATGTTTATTGTCATGAACTAAAACACCAAAGCAAATTCCTGGTATGTTGAAAACCTACTTGGAAATAACCCGGATTCTAATTCTGATTCTGGGACAAAAAAAGGAATGACCAATCAGAGGTTAGTAGGCAGGATTAAGAATGGTGATGTCATCTTCCTACAAAAGCTACCTTGCTACTTAAAAAAAACAAATAAAACAAAGCCAGGAATAGTTATTATTTCTCAGTGAACTTGAGAAAAAACCTGAACCAGACTGGTATTTGCTGTGACCCCCCTTTGCCTTTAAAGCAGCACCAGTTCTCCTCGTTCAACTGCTCACAGTTGTTCAGGTCGAACCTTCACTGCCTCGTGTTGCTGCTGATGCTTCTAAACTGAACACCTGGGACCAGTCACTGTCATCACACAGCTGATTGTCATCAGCATAACAATAAACATTTATTCATAAAATGAGAATAACAGCGGACCCAGGACAGAACCCTGTGGAACACCTCAGGACACAGGAACTGGGAATGAATGAGATATTCATAGAATAACAAATCATTTTTTGTTTGAAAAGCACAATGGCACCAGCCTCGTATTAAATTCAAACATATTCTTGTAGTTGCTTTGTTACAATACAGACATTTTTTCTTCTTTTTTTTTAATTTTAAAAAACTGAACAAAAATCTTTTCTCACCACAGAAACGTGGAGAAATGTAGACTCATGCTGATCTTTGCTGCAGGTTACATGTGTGAAAACAAAAAGGTCCAGCTGTAAACCCAGCTCCATGTGACCTCTGACCTCCAGGGACTGACCCAGCAGTGACAGCAGTTTGGTATGAAGGGGTCAAATGGAGGTTAAACATTTTTCATTCTCTTGCCCCAAACGCAGGATTTGCATGTTACAGTACAGAGGGAGCAGGTAGAGTGAGAAGCCTGTATAATCCTGCTAAAAGTTTCTCAGCTCCATTATTGACATTCTTCACATTCCAGCTCTGAAAATCCCCCAGGCTGCACTGCTGCCGCCGCGGCCCTCTGCAGGTCACACCTGCAGCTGTGACAGCTTCTTACTGTCACACTGCAAAGTCATTCTTATTCATTACCAGCCGTGATACGAGCGACTTCATCTGACTGACAGATGTGGCGGTGCGAGTTCAGTCAGAGTCCAGGTGTTGCAGGACCACACCTGCCTGCTGCTGCTGAGCATCTGGACAAAGTCCCAACCCATCAAAGCTGTTGATATTTATGATGCATCACTGACTAATCACATTTCAGCACTGAAGCGAATACATCAGTGCAGCCAAAACCAATAGATATAAAAATGAAAAGGTTTACACTTCAGTTTCTGTTCAGTCTCTTTTCAGTCACGTACCCTGAAACTTTAAACTTGTTTCAACCAGGTGTATAACCAGGTATGTTCATGTACACTCTCAGCAGACAGTCCCCACTAAACGGCTGAAAGTTAAATGTCTTTCCTTTTCAGTCTTTAGGACGGAGGACGGATCAGGACCTTTCCCCTTTCCTTGGAGCTGTATTTGCAAGACCAACAGAAGAGAAGCGCCACTAGCGAGACTGTTGTCCTTTTACATATTGTAAACATGGTAAAGAAAAACACCTGGAGCATCAGAGCAACAGTGACACAGTACAGGACGGCCCCTCAACAAACTGGGGGCCAATGATTGGTCAGATCTTGGTGCGCTCTGTATTTGCGACATGAGGCGCTACGCACAGCATGTGTTCTGACTTCAGACAACTTGACTTCCTATAAATGAAATGCCAACGCTTGTGTGCGTGGAAAGTCACAGAGAGAAACGGAACGAACGCAAAGAGAGACGAAAACTAACCCTTTCTCTTTCAGTCTGGATGTCTTTTTCCGATATAGGAGGGGTGGGGGCCCTTTTACATGTCTGTGCCCAGGGGCCCATTGTCTCTTAATCCGTCCATGCCGCCTGGTGAGCACAGTTTGTCCTCCTGCTGCGGACATGACATCTGTGACTGAGGACTGGACGGACGCTTCAGTGAATCCCTGAACTTATGACCAACAAAAACTAACAACAATAATAAGTGGGATTATTTTAACATGCACCCCCCCACCCCACCCCCCTAAAGGGAAACCCCACATCTCAGTTCACTTTTTGTGTATTTAGAATCTGGCTGATTGTTGTCGTAGTTTCCAGTCAATACGGTTCAGCTCAGTATGCTAATACTGTTGCCATGGTTACCACGAGGCTCCAGCACCTTCTTTATTTTCAGTGTATGGTTTCAGTTAGCTGCTTCCAAAGAAACACACACACACACACACACGTAGAGACACAAACACAAGCACACACACACACTGCCAAGGTCTTCCCGAAAAGTCAAACTCGATGGGAACAGTGCTGAAACACACACACACACACACACAAACACACACACACACACACACACACACTCTGTTGGCAGACTGAAGGTCAAATCTTTCTGCAGTCACAACAATCAGCGTTTGATCATTTTACTGCAGCTTAAGCTCAAAAATAAAGAGTTTTAAGATCCAGAACAAACAACAAACCAACAGTAGCCACCTGACACACACACACACACACACACACACACACACACACACACACACATACACACACACACACACACACACACACACACACTCAGTTTCTGCTTTGATGACTAATCACTCAAATCACGGACAGGAGCCAAGAAAAGCTGCTGAATGTGCAGATTATAATCACTGAGGTCTGTTGACCAATCAGAGAGAGAGAAATTATATTTTACATTATCAGTGCAACAGCAGGACGCCAACAAAAACTACAGTAAACTGCAGGTAACCATAGCAACAGTGCTAATGCTTCATGCTGATTCTTAATTTACTCAAGGACCAAGGATCATTGTAACTCTTCAGACCCGTAGAACCTCCTCAAAGTAAGTCTGAAGGACCGCTCGAACCTCCCTGAAGACCTTTACAACCACTTCAAGGATTCCTGCAGCCTCCTCAAGGAACTCAAGAACCTTTTAAAGGACTCTTTAGAAACTCCTCCAGGACACTTACAACATCCTGAAGCACCACCACAACTTCCTCAACGACATCTCTCTCAAGATATGTCTGGAACCTCTTCAAGGACCTCTAGGCTTCCTCCAGGACCCATACAACCCCTTCAGTTACCTCTGGAGCCTGTTTGAGGAGTCAACACCCTTAAGGACCTTTTGAACCATTTCAAAGACCTCTACAACCTCGTCCAGGATCTCTAGGAACCATCAACGTCCTTCAAGACTTCTGCCACCTTTAGAACCAATAGAACCCCATCTGAAAACTCCTCAAGGACGTCTAGACTCCCTCAGGGACATGTGTACCTCACAAAGACAGTAATCGACTTGCAGATGTCTCCTCCACGTTATGCATTATTTCCTTATATTGGAACACCTTGGTGTGAATTATCACAGACATTATTGATGCCCGAGGGGGAATCGTACCCTGAACCCAGCCCCGCAGGTGCTCGGCCTGTCAGGTCGTCTGTGCACAGCAGTGCAGCGACACAACAGTCTATTCAAAACCAGGGAAGTCACACAGAAACAGTCAGTCATAAAAAAAACTCCTCACCATAATCAAATTGTTGTCAAGACAATAAGAGCGTGCAGTCAGCTGTTTTCACTTATAACTGGAACACACACACACACACACACACACACTCAGATAACAGTCTAAACAGTTGAGCTCAGCGCTTCCTCCCGTCATTCATTCAGTTATTTATTCTCTGCTTCTGTCAGGAGACAAAACTCTTATTTCAGACCAACAACCCGATTGGTCGAGATACGCTCTGAGCTTGTAATTCACTCATCGCTCACAATTCCCATAATGCCCGGCGGGCCTGGTTTTTGTTTTTCCTACAGGCAGTTCAGCAAGAAAACTACTCGGGAATGAAAGCCAATCAGATATCTCAGTTCAGATCTTCCAGAGTTGTGAAACGTGTTCAACACGAACTGAACGGATCAAGAGCTGCAGAGTCAAAACTGTGTCTATAAAACAAGATCCAATAATACAGAGGACGCCCCGTGTCAAAGCTCCTGTTGTTGTTGGTTTTCAGCTTTTATTAAATCATTATTTGTGACATAATAAATAATCACAACAGATCGAGCAGCACAGACAGGGGGCGCTGTTATTCCAGAGCAAACACAGCTGAAGTTTTCATTAATACTGTCCAAACAGCTGAGGCGACTCAACACTGAAATACAGGAGAGATTATTATGGTCGGATTGTTACTGTGCTTTTAACATTTTCTGATCGGAGACGAGTCACTTCAACAACTTCAAGTCTTTCAGTGTTTCATAGTTTGTGATTTAATCAGTGGCCTGTGTTTGTTGAAAGACTTGACAGCGTTACAGAAAAGTTTCAGGTGCGACAGTAAAAAAGTGACTCTGCTGCTTTTTCCAGACACGAGACCGACACGTTCAAACGCCGTCAGATTAAGTAACGACACGGGAGGAGGCTGAAACAGGATTAACAGACGTCCAGAGACCAAACCCAAACCCAAACCCAAACCCACCCGCTCCTGGACAGACGAGTGAGGAGCTTTCTAACAATTAGATCAATTATCAATTAGTCAATCAGAAAGTGTGTCTGCAAATACATGTTTAGGTTTGGGACTGAAGTTTGGAGAAATCAAACAATTTGAAAATGTCAACTTGGGCTTCTAGAAATGATGACTTTGTGATGTTTTATAGACCAAATGATTCATGAAGAAGATAATTAACAGATAAATAATGAAAATAATTGATGATCAGAGTGTGATGTGACTTTCTAAAGATGTGTGAGGGCTGAATACGTGCGGCGTGGTGGAGGTTGATGTATCTGTGTGATCTGAGGCGTCCTCCCTCTCTTCTTCTTCTTCTCTCTCAGGTTATCACTCCCTGAGGGACAGTGTGTCGGTGGGTGTGTCTGAGCTCTGGGTGAACCTCATCTTTTCATTATTCTGTCCGTGGCCGATGACGACTGTGATATATCTTAAATAATTTAACTTTATACTTTTCTTCATCATAATCCATAGTAAGCTGAATGTTTGAACTGCTGCTGCTCGACATTTCTGCATCTCAAAGACGTTATAATAATAATCACATCTCTTTGGGCTGTTGTTTGTTAAAACCTGCACATTAATTCACTTCATCAAGAAGAATAATAGGAAGATTCATCAATAATGAAAATAATCATCAGCTGCAGCTCGACTGCAGTTTCTCCTCAACAGTCTATGTTTGGGAGATACAGGTTTTCCATCCCACAGCCACGGTGAGGACATACAAGCTTGGAGATTTGGCTCAACTGCAAAGTAAACAGCCGAGGAAATGAAGGTTTAATTGGTGATAATTGATTCTGAATGAACTGTGTTTTCTCTGTGATGAAGAGGAAATAAAACACTGATTTTCTTCTTAGAGCTCAGTTACAGCTGACTTCCAGAGAACAGGAGCTCACACCAGTTCATGGTGTTTTCTGATTCTCAAAAACATTATAACATTCTGATAATACTGCAGTTTATTTATAATTATATTAATGACACTTTTACTTTTATTAAAAATCATATCTTTATGATATTCCTGGAGCTTCTGAAGATCACATCAGTTGTTTTTATAGCTCTCAGTGGTGACTATGGCTCTTTTAACTCCATAATCATAATTAATTACACTCCTGTAATATTCTTGCTTCATTATAAACTTTATTTAAAGACTATAAAAACTAAATGACACTTTTCTGTGATAAACCTTAATATTCATATATATCTGTAACATTTCGATGATATACCTGTCATATTGATCGTGATTTATAGTGATGATCATACTCTGAATGTTGTTATTATAATGATATTCAGTTCACTACATTCATTCAGTGTTTTTATTATAGTTTACTGTAACTTTAAACATGAAGTATCGATCTTTCTTCACATTGTGTCTATTTATTCTCTATTTCCCAGAATGACCTGTAGTAACCTTTTTCTATTAAAACTATTAAATGTGAAACTTGAAGTCAAAGTTCAGAAACCATGAAAAAACGTCTAAACTTTTTCAGACAGGACAGTTTCACCGCGGGACTCTCGCGCTCTCCCTCCCGCACCGACACGCTCTCACCCCGGAGCTCTCACCCCGGAGCTCTCAAGGGATCCCAAAACCTACCTCTCCTGCCGGGACTGGTGCAGCAGCAGCGGCCGAGCAGCAGCAGCAGCAGCGCCGCTCCGCCTCCGGAGAAAAAGCTCATGTCTGCGGCTTGTCTTCAGTTGGTGTCCCCCCGGCTGGTGTCTCTCTACGGGCTGCGGACAGACGGATCCTCCATGAGCTGCAGCGGAGGAGGAGGAGGAGGAGGAGGAGGAGGAGGAGGGTCCAGGGTCGAAGTGTTGAAGCTGTGAGACGGTTCCTGGTGGAGCCGGTGAGACTCTGCAGAGGTACACTCCTCCTCTGAGTCCACACCTCTCTCTCTCTCTCTCTCTCTCTCTCTCTCGTCTCTGTCTCCTCTCCTCTTCCTCCTCCTCCTCCTCTCTCTCTCTCTCTCTCTCTCTCTCTCTCTCTCTCTCTCTCTCTCTCTCTCTCTCTCTCACTTCACAAACATGAATCCATTTAGAGTCAAACTGATTTGTTTTTATCTGTGATTTCACTTCAAATCAGTTGTTTAACCTTCATTAAATCATTCACATGAATTAAGTCACTTGAACTAAACATCGTGGTTTGCAAATATAAAAGCTGCACAAATAAACAATTAAAGTTACAACTTTAATCATTTAAATCTAATTAAAAGCTAAATGACAGAGCAGTTTATTTTGAAATCACTGGCACCATGTTGGATATGTAACCTTAATTATTGTAAACATTTGGTTTATTTTAATTATGAGTTCACCATATTCATTTGCGTTGCAATATTGTTTGAGTTTATTATATTATTAATTCATTTCACTTCATTGAGTTTATTATATAATTTCATTATCAGTTGCAGTACTTTATAATTATAAACACATATCACATCACAGATATAATTTGTAGGTGTAACATTTAAGTTGGTTATTTACGAACCTTTAGTGTGGAGCACTTTGGTTCCCACCTGCCGTTGTTGCAGGGGGACAGGTGTGAATGTGACAGTCTGTTGATGCACATAGAACTGTTAAGAGCAGAATAAAGCTGAGTTAGTCCTCTCCTCCTTCCTCCACCTCTACCTTTATAGAAGAGTTGTTAATTATATTTACGCACAGACCAACATCAGACATGAAACGACCCTACAGTGTGTTTCCATGTGAACAGCTGTTTTTGTGTCTGTCAGTAAAAGACTGAAAATATTAATAATTCACTGTTTTAAATATTAAATTTCTTTCACTGTGTTAAAATCTCACATCAGCGTTTTCTTAGCGTTTCTCTAAATAAAGTGATATTAATAAAACATGCTCAGTGTGTTCGGTCTCCAGAGGTTAATGGATTTATTAATAATTCCACATATATATGTTTTAATCTTTCAGCCTTTAATTGTCTCGGTTGTATTTTCATGTTGTGTCCTGTGTCCACAGATAGAGACGGGTCCGGCGCCCCCTGGTGGCTCAGCTCAGGTCTGTGTTTTCATTTAAACAGACATCATCAAATATTAGTTTGTGTGTATGTGTGATGTTCATTATGCCCCCCCCCCCCCCCCCCCCCCCCCCCCCCCCCCGCAAACAGGAGAAAACAACGACTGAAACATCGACACATGAACAGAGAGAGATTCACAAACCGCCTCAACAAATATCAGACCACATGTTCCTCTGTCGCCATGACGACAGCCAGCTCAGGTTCAGCTCAGGAACCTGCGACCAACACATTTTCATGAGTGATTTTTGATGAAGGTGGTGCTGCTGTTCCCTCTCATCAGTTGTTTTCATCCAGATGTTTTGGATGTTGATGGATTAAAAGAGTTTTTCTCTTCTGTAGTTTCTTGTCGTGTTTGTCCTCGACTTCACATCATCCATCAGGTTCCTTTTTAACTCGTCACTCTGACTCCTTCAGACTGATTTCCTCCTCCCTCTGCATCCATAATTAAAGCCTCGTCTCTGCTTCGTGTGTGTTTTTCTGTTGTTTAGTTCAAATCCGTCCGTGTGCAGCCGCTCGCTTCTGTGGACGCAGGAAAAGAAAAGTCCCTTAATGGATTTTGTCCCTGATTTGTCCTGAATAGAAGCTGACAGCCTGTCGCCGGGCAGAAACACCTCGCAGGCGGGTCCTGAGTGAGCTCAGGTGGAGCTGCACACCTGGTTCTGTTCACCTGGTGACCAGAACAACCAGGTGGCTGAGGACTTGTTAGGTCCTGAGAACCACAGGGTGTGAGGGTTTCCTATTATTTTATAGCGCCCCCTAGAAAATGTCAGTGAGTCAAGTCAGCCATTTTGAATTTACTCTGCAATTTCGGCGTCATTTTTATGATTTAAAGACGTCGTACTTTAGCAAACTATATCTGGTCAGTCTCACCTTCAGACCTTTACGACGCTAAATTATGAAGCGTTTGAGTTTTCACTGGAGGACCTGCCCGTGGGGGCGTGGCGAATTTCAATAATTCGCCATGAAACAGGAAGTTGTTATAACTGTAATATACATTGTTTGATGACAGCCCCACATGAAGACATCTGCACGTTAATATGACGTCATAGTCACAGCGCCACCTTCTGAAAACAGGAAGTACCCCTTCAATTGATTTACATGATGTTTTCATGGTCTGCTCTACTCTTGATGTACAGGAACAAAGTGCATGTTGGCGACGCCAAGTCGCCTCCTGGCAGCGGCCCCGGGTTTCACAACAGGGCGGGGGCCAGCATTACACTGGTTTAAGTGTTTACATTGTGTCATCGTTGCTGCGGCTGTAACGTGTCTGGACACATGTCCATAGAAATCCCGGCTGATAAACTTCAACAGCCACAGTCATTGAATGCAACACTAACTGAGCATCATGGGCAACTTGCCAGGGGCAAGGGGACAGTTGTTGGAAATGAGATGATCAGTTAACTTGGGTCCTTGTTGCCCCTGGTCCAGTGGAGCAGGGGCAACCTGAGGACCAGGTCTGGGGGGGGGTGGGGGTGGAAAGACCACCACCGGTGGAAAACCCCTGTTGTAAGAGGGTCCTGAAACTCTGTGTGAGTTTATATTGAGTTCTTCACAGAAAGCAGATTAACAGATGAGTCACACACACACACACACACACACACACACACAGAAACAGTTTCCCAGATTAATTCATCAGTGTGACAGGTGCAGTGTCTCAGCATGTCATCTTCAACAAGTTACAACACTCACACACACACTCACACACACACACACACACACACACACACACACACACACACCACCTTATCTGTGTTATCGGTTGCGAAAACACCTCGACCAATGGGACAATGTCAAATAGAGCGGGCGATGACATCACCACATCCAGGAAGTGTATGGTTGAGAGAGAACTATGAGTCAGGTCTGTCAACAAACTCACTTCCACCAGAACCAGAGAAAACAAACAGTCGTGATCTGGACTCACCTCACCTGCAGGAGTCTGACACCAGCTGCAGCCGATACCTGTGTCCCACCTGTGTCCCACCTGTGTCCCACCTGTGTCCCACCTGTGTCACATCTGTCCTTAGCAGCTGAAGAGCCAGATGTTTTGCTCAGCAGCTGGTGGAGACCAAACACAGAGCTGAAAGAGCGGGAACACTGGACTATTCTATTTTATCTGTTCTTTTATTATTGTATTTTATTGTTTTTTATCTTTTATTATTATTTTCTCATATTTGTTTTAGCTTTTTTATTGTATCTAATCGTCAGCTTTCTTTCTTGATTTGTCCTTTTTCTCTTTAGCTCATGAGTCTGTGAAGCTCTTTGAGCCGCACTCACCTGTATGAAAAGAGCTGTGTTGTTGATTGATTGATTGATTGGCTGATTGATTATGTTGTGTTGATCTGGGCTGCATCACGCCTCCTCGATGAAACACATCAGCTGTAAGTGAGAGTAACTTCCTTGCTCTGGTGTTTTCCTCCTCCGTCAGTTCAGGATTGAGGACGACAGGTTTTTTCCTGCTTGCTGCTTGACGTGTTGCCTGTGTTTGCAGGTGGAATCAGGTTAATTGACTGAGAGCTTTCAGTGGAAAATAATGGAGGGGGGGGGGGGCAATGGAAAACAAAAGGCTGTTACATCACATTAAGAATTCAGGACTGAATTTTATAGGAAAGCAGAAAGAAAACATGAGCAAAACATTTATAATAACACCTCATCGTAATAACGTGTTCAGACATAATCATCTGTTCACAAACTAAAGTCTGATCATAAATTTATCATGAAGGAATATTTACTTTAGATGAAGCAGTTCTGTCAAGAAAATTTCTTTTAATTGATAATGAATTGAATTTTCTTTCACTGTAATTTATAATCTCATCTTCAGAAAGTTTGAGCTCCACACAGCAGCTGCTCCGCTTCACTCCTCCGTCTGCTGATGTTCATCCGTCAGTTCAAGGTGAATTCAACCTCAAAGCACTGAGAGAGGAAGAGGAGGAGGAGGAAGAAGAAGGAGGAGGAGGAGGATGAGAGGAAGAGGAGCGGAGATTAGGAATGAAGGGGGAGAGAGGAGAGTAAACTAATTAGCCCAGATGGCTTAAAGCAAAACACCCGGACCCGAGGATGAGATTAAATATAGTGTGTGTGTGTGTGTGTGTGTGTGTCACATGATTATCATTGTCCACCATTATCAGTGAGAATGTCCTCGGGCTGAACATTGACCTCACACTCAAACAGAAGCTGCTGTTTGTTCTTTGTCATGTAAATTCTGAATAAAATCAATTTAAATTCTTTGTTTTGTTTCTGCGTCGTTGAACGCTTCAGTCCTTCCACATGATTCATTCATTAATATCACACTGTCAAACATTAGAAACAGGCCAGAGGAAAGAAAGAAAGACTGACTGTGGTAAGAAACACGAGACGTGTGACGTTAGCATTAGCATTATTGATAAAAGAAGCAGCAGTGTTGATAATTGATGTTGGTCTAATTGTGCTGCGACTGAACACTCAACATTTTAAAGGCCGACGTGGAGAATGAAGCTGTGACACCAAGAGTTTGTGACTGATACGTGTAAATATGTTGTTATACAATTTCTGTGTGTATGAATTAAAGACCATGAATTTCTGTGTGTCAGTTTCTTGACTGTAACTTTGGGAATGAGCATGGAAGCACAAAGAAACCTGAAATGTTCAGTGTGAATCAGTGAATCAGAACTTTCTTCTTCTTTCCCACAAATCATGTGACGACCCCTCACATTTATCTGGTGACCCTTTGGAGGGGCCCGACCCCTGTGTTGGGAACCAGTGGACTAAATAATACTGTAACTACAGGAAGTACTTTTACTGTGATACTGTGACTACAGGAAGTGCTTTTACTGTGATACTGTGACTACAGGAAGTGCTTTTACTGTGATACTGTGACTACAGGAAGTGCTTTTACTGTGATACTGTGACTACAGGAAGTGCTTTTACTGTGATACTGTGACTACAGGAAGTGCTTTTACTGTGATACTGTGACTACAGGAAGTGCTTTTACTGTGATACTGTGACTACAGGAAGTGCTTTTACTGTGATACTGTGACTACAGGAAGTGCTTTTACTGTGATACTGTGACTACAGGAAGTGCTTTTACTGTGATACTGTGACTACAGGAAGTGCTTTTACTGTGATACTGTGACTACAGGAAGTGCTTTTACTGTGATACTGTAAATACAGGAAGTACCTTTACTGTGATACTCTAATTACATGAAGTGCTTTAATTGTGATACTGTAACTACAGGAAGTACTTTTACTGTGATACTGTGACTACAGGAAGTGCTTTTACTGTGATACTGTGACTACAGGAAGTGCTTTTACTGTGATACTGTAAATACAGGAAGTACCTTTACTGTGATACTCTAATTACATGAAGTGCTTTAATTGTGATACTGTAACTACAGGAAGTACTTTTACTGTGATACTGTGACTACAGGAAGTGCTTTTACTGTGATACTGTAACTACAGGAAGTACTTTTACTGTGATACTCTAATTACATGAAGTGCTTTAATTGTGATACTGTAACTACAGGAAGTGCTTTTACTGTGATACTGTGACTACAGGAAGTGCTTTTACTGTGATACTGTGACTACAGGAAGTGCTTTTACTGTGATACCAGGGGAAGCTGATAAAACGTTCAGTTCAGCAGGATGACTTTGTGATGCTGTTGCTGTTGCTGAAGTGAAGGGTCTGTTCAACAGTGGTATTCCGCCCTCTAGTGACTGAATTCACCGCTGCAGATAATAAAAAGATCAAATTGGATCATTGGTGGATTTGAATGTTGTCAGGCAGGTACCCACACCTACAGGTGTCTGCGGGCTGCTGCAGATTATTACCCATGTAGAAATCCTTGTGTTTGTCATTTGAAAACATCTGTAGGTGAAAACATGTGAAATAGAAGTTGATGATATCTGCACAAGATCCTGGAGAAACTGCACAGGATCAAAATACTTGTCAAATAAATGTAGTGCCTGTATGCAAATATGATATATACACATTGAATTGCCATATATGAAATATATGGAAATATGAAATAAAAGCACATATCTAAAATTTATATGTGAAACCAATTAGAAATTTGACATATATATCTAGCCCATACAAAAAAATATATATGCTTATATTGTAGACATGTTACATAAATATATATCCATCCCAAAGCCTGTCAGTATGTGTTGATATTATAAACAGTAGAGACAGACATGTTTAAAATTAATGAGAAATCAACAAGAAAACAAATAGAATTTTAATACTTGTGTTGTTTTAATAAACTTGCATATATATAATATATATCATTAACATATATGGTCGCAACATGTTATATCATATAAAAAATAATCATATAGATATGTTATATTAACCATGGGTTTTTCATATGTTGTAAACTTATATCTTCATATATCCAGAGGATGTATATATGTGACAATAATATATCCACATCACTCTTGATATAGAGACAAAATGTCATGTTACATTTCCAAATGGGAACTTTTACTTTTTTAACGTGGATTAATCATCAATCAAATTATTCACACAGTGTATATGAGTTGATCAAATCTGCCTAGAAACAACAGATGTGTGTCTTCATTTAAGTCTAATGTTTGGACTAATGACTCAGTTTGGCGGGTTGGTGGATCACACAGCTGCAGCACGAGGCTTTTAATTAGAGCAACCTACAGAGGAGCAAGAGGCATGCAGCGATATATGACTCTGTCTCTGTGGGAGTGGTCTCCTGCGGGTCACGTGGTCCAGGCCTTTGTTGATGTGAATCAGTGGAGAACGCACAGGAGGACAAAAAAAAAAAAAGTCCAGGTCCGATCGAACGACCGACCGCATCCGTCCGTCCTCCCCGGCGCACACTCGCCCCGCTTCGGCCTGGATGCTGCTGGAAGCCGCTTCGGATTTTCACCTGGATCTTCTTCTCCGCGGCGGTCCGCGGTTCTCCCCGCCGGTTTGAGTGCGAGGCAGCGGGGGCTGGGGGATGGAGGCTCAGTCCGGGCTGTGAGCAGACTGGTTTTAGGGGGTGGCGGAGGTGTGGGGGGTCGCTGTGTGAAGCCCCAGGCCCTGCTTTGCTTTGTTATCCCGGGCTTCGTTTTGCAGCCCTCCTCGGGTTTTTCCAGCGTGTTTCTGTTTCACCATGAAGCTTCTCCCTGAGAGAAACTGAGGGAGTTTCAGAGAGGAGGGAAACACATGGAGGGAGGCAGGATTTAACTCGTTATTCTTCTTTCTCCGCGGAGTGTTTCTGACCCGAGGATCCTCAGAAAAACAGATTTTTATTTCTGTTTTTCTCCCTTTATCTTTTTCTCCTGTTTCTACTCATCCATCTCTTTGTACACCTCTGCCCTATCTCTCTATCAGCCTCCTGTACTTCTCCATCTCCCTCTCTTCACCTCCATTTATCGCTATCTTCCCCTTTATCCCTCACCTTTCAGTCTCTACCTCTCCCCTCTGTCTGGGTCTATCCCTCCATCTCTCCCTCCTCCCGTCCTCCATCATGGCTCCAGTGTGCCGGTTCTCGTGGTTCTGCTGCCTCCTGGTTCTGCTGGTTCTCCCCGCCGCCGTCCGGAGCTCGTTCCCCCGCAGCGGAGGCAGCAGCAGCGCGGAGTGCGGCACCGGGAAGGCCGCCGACTGCCCAGGTGAGACACTCACAGCCTGTTTACACCTGAACGTGTCACCTCAGGCTGAAGGTGTGTGTGTGTGTGTGTGTGTGTGTGTGTGGGGGGGGGGGGTGTTTTCTGTTGCTTGAGGCTGATCTGAGTTCAGCCTGGAGGTTTGAGGATGTGGAGGTCAGAGGTCACAGTCATCTTTATGCATTCTCTGCCATCTCTTATTGAGTGTTTCAGTGCAGCTGATCACGTGATCCATTTGTTGTCATCCACCCATCTTTGTGTTTCTGTTGTCATGACGACTGCAGCAGGATGAACTGGAGATTGATGGTGATGGAGATGGAGCATCACAGTGTGACTCCTGGTTCTGCTGCGGTCGTCCATCCACTGACACCTGACATCAGATCACCGGTTTATACTGATGCCATCGTCATGACAACGGAAACATGGAGTCAGCAACAGCACCTGTGCGGGGGGAGGGGGTCGGAGGGCTGGACCTGCTGAAGCAGCCATGTTGCTCATTGAAGTGTGTGTGAGTCGGTTCAAGGCCTCCATATGTCAGTGTGTGTGTGTGTGTGTGTGTGTGTGTGTGTATATGTGTGGTTGTGTGTTTTGACCACTCCTCACTTTAACTTGCTCTATTTTAGGGTTAATTACAGGGTGGAGAACCAGGGCGAGGTTAAATGACGGAGTACCCTGTGTGTGTGTGTGTGTGTGTGTGTGTGTGTGTGTGTGTGTGTGTGTGTGTGTTCAGCCTATATGTATATGTACTCATGGATACATCAAACTGGAACCACATGCACTTCAAACTTTAAAGGAGAAGTCTGGTGCTCTATATTTGTCTTTTAACCAATAAGAAGTGTGTGTGTGTGTGTGTTTGTGTGTGTGTGTGTGTGTGTGTGTGTGTGTGTCAACAGTGTGGTGTTGTCCCAAATCAAACATGGCCGCTGTGCCCTCACAGGAAATAACAATCACAACATTTTAATTGTCGCCTGCTAAAATTCTAAAAATACTTTTCTCACGTGACTTGAAAATGAACGTTTAACTTCCTTGTGTCATGTGACGACACAGCGGCCATTCCACTGGTGGTCCCTCCTTTTCCACTACGGAGCCAAGATGGCGACCGTCGATGGTGAGGAGTGTCCATCGTTTGGAGTTCACTATCCGGGAACGTTCAGAGCTCTGCGCGTTGACGTACGTGTCGTAAAACATCATGGCCTCGGAGTTTCTCTCCTGAAGGGTCAGACTGAAAAGATCTTCATGATCAGAGTGAGGAAAGGAGCTTCACCACTTCCTCTCTCACCTCTAGGAAACACTGGAGCTTCCTTTACCAAAGGAAAGGAAACATGACGTCCCACAATGCCTTGCTGCAGCAGCATTTAAAACCACAGCAGAGCCACATACATGTAGAAACATCAGAGCAGCTGTTTCTGTCTGATGGACTGAAGCTCAGATCCATAAATATAGATTCATCCTCTTTCATCAGTCAGGAGTCGTGATGAAGAACGAGCTGATCATCTTTATCATCATCATCATCATAATCTATACATAAATGTAATTTAAAAACTCTGCGTACATCTTATTTCAACATTTCAGACTGGTTTGTGGTTAAAGGAAGATTTATCGTCCGTGTGTTTAAATAAAGTTGGTTTTAAAAAAAAAAGAGTTTAGTTAAAAAATGAAAATAGTCCTTAGTTTCAGTGCTTTATTAAACAGTTAAATATTAGTGAGTGTGAACAGACAGAGGAGGGTGTGAACTGTGGTAACAACTGCACTTCTTCTATCTTTGGCTTGTGGACGTCTGACGACAACGTGAGCGTTTAAGATTTTCATAGACCAAATGTTTAGAAGAGACGTTGTTAGTCTGTGAGTCCAGGTGAAACGACAAGCTGCAGCCAACGATTCATGAATCACAGAAGAAAAAACAACCAAAGAATCTGAAATTCAGCTGCTTTAAATGATTTATTTCGTTTTCAAATAAAAAAAAAAAGAGTCCTCTTGATCATGATTCGCTCCAGATTTATTAAATAGTCTTCAGTCCAAAAGAAGAAGAGGAAAAAGATCTTTGAAGATCAATCCGCTGCTGAAAATAGTCCCAAACAAATGCATCAAATTTTAGCAGATTACTGAGCCTTTTTGAAACTGAAAGTGTTTTTAAAGGTTCACGTCTTCAGGAGGAACCAATGAGCTCAGAGCTGAGAGAGGAGAGAGAGGAGGGAAGAGTAAAGAGACGGACTAACACTATTTTTGGTGATTTATTGGCGATAAGAAAAGAAGAGCTCAGACATGTCGTCTTCTTCACTGGCTGGTTTCAGGCTCTGATCTAAATGTAGAATCTGAACTAAAATAAGTCGGTGATCAGGGAAAACCTGTCTCGCAGCTTTCAGCTTTTTAAGGATCTAACGGAAGAAAAAATCTTTGATTTCTATTTTCAGACGCGTTGAACTCTTTTGAAAACGTGCTCGCCCACTTCAGCTCAGTCACAGATGTTCTCCCGGGAAGACGCTCCACTCTGTCTCCGTTTCTTCTTCAGCGGTTTGTCATTCATGAGCTCGAGACTCCTTCAGCTGTCGCACGGCAGAAAGTGTTTAAATGAGCGAGTGAAAGCAGAAGCTTTGATTCGGCCTGAGAACAGGGAGATAAACCAGCAGTAAAACTACAGAGTACAAATCTAAACTCTTCACTTCATCTGCTGAATCAGGTTCATCACATTGATTTGGAAGGAAAACATTTGGCTCATGTACGTGATTCTGTTTCTGCTGGTTTGAAACTCTTAGTTTCATCGTACAGGTCCGTACTTTACAAATGATTTCCTACAGGTTCATATAATTTGATTCTAATTATAGAGAAAATAAATGTCAGTTTTTTTTCTGACATCAGATTCACTAAACCGCAAAACCTTCTCATAAATCCCTGATCACGATCACATTAGATTTTATTATCAGCAGAACAGATCTACAGAAGCGAAACAGATTCACGTGGGGAAAAAGTGGATTGTTTATAAGAACAGTTTTCTCTGACTTCTCAGATAATTATGTTGTTAATTCAGATTCAGAGAAGTTTTTCTTAATTAACGAAATCTCAGAACTTTCAGAAGTGTTTCCTTAATTCAGAAGAACAGCAGAATTGTTCTGAATGCATTACTCCTCTGTAGATATCTCGCTCTGCTCTGTCTGTCGGAAAGTTTCATTCACAAAAATGTGAACTAGAGTTTCTGAAATCCTCCATTCAGCCATTATGACGGTGAACAGAATATTCATTCTTTGTTTTATATTTCACATTTCATTATAAGTTCATCTCTGCCTGACCTTTAAACCACAGATGTTTCAGATGAAGTCGGACTGAACCTGAGAAAATGTGAAGTTTGAGAAAATTTGGTGAATGTGACAAATTCTCCTCTAAAATCATTAATCTGAGTAATTAAAGAACGAACCTGTTACTTCTCATTAACTCTTTAATTAATGATTAATTACTGGTGTCACAGTATTTCACAGCTGAACATGCAAAACTGTAAAACAATTCAACATATATGAAGAATAACGTTTCTAATAGTAACTGAATGATGTATTTGTTTGTTTTATATGGAGCTTTTTTATTATTCAAAATTATTATTTTATTATTGTGATTTTATTGGAACCAGAGGAGTGGAGGCAGCCGCTGTCCACATACTTTTGGCGATGTATCGTATCTGCAGTCAGTGTTGCTCCTGACGCTGGAGGCAGTTTTAAAGACGGGGATGGAGGGGAAAGAGAAAAACAAGGAGCGAGACGATGAAGTCATTGGAGCGTGAGAGAGAGAGAGAGAGAGAGAGAGAGAGGAGGTCAGTGATGTTCTTCCACTTGAGTTGGAGGCTGACCTGCTTCAGTCACTGGCCTCAGATCAGCTTCACTCTCCTCGTCACTGCTCCTGATGAAACTCTCAAAGGAACAGTTCAACGTGTGTTCACTGGTTAGCTTAGCTTAGCATAAAGGCTGGAAGCAGGGGGAAACAGCTAGCCTGGCTTAGTCCAGACTCACCTGTGTCTTTAATCCCCAGAGAAGCAGAAATGTAAAATGGGTTTGAGGACTGAGGTCTGGGGCGGAGGACTGTCTCCGGTCCAGATGTGAGCAGTGGTCCTGTTCTCAGTCTTCACACGTCCTCACATGATCCCCACACTCAGGTCCAGTGTACGCCTGGTTCCATCGGCCCAAGTCTGGTCCGTAAACAGCATGGTCGTCAGATGCTGCCTGGACCAATTCTGGTGCACACACAGAAAATCTTCCAGCTGTTAGCCAACACCAGAATCTACCCAGATGTGAGGTATATGGACCAGACTTGGAACCGTGGTGCATTCTGGGCCAGAGGTTTGATTCTTACTATCTGGGATGTTCACAAGGGCAGGTGCACAAAACACCTCAAGTTTCATCCTGAAGGTTTCCTTAAAATGTTCACTTAAGTATTTTCTTCCTTATCTTAGTCTTGTGTTTAATGAATCACTGTTGCACAAAAGACCTTAGCAACCAAAGTAAAGGTTCCTCTGACAGTATCATAACTGCAACATCTCTGAGTTTATGGTTATAAATGAAGAAATCGACAACTCCCAGGAAGTTGATGATGATGTTCCATGACTCCCTTAACGACACAGTAAAATTTTACTGCTGTAAAATCTCTTTTATTGCTGCAAATGCCTTCACTAAAACCTGAAGTAAGTCCCTCAGTGAAGGAGCCTTGTAGTTTCCGTATCGTGCTCACGGTGACAAACAGCTGTGTCCAGGTTGTGTTTAGTGTTGTCAGTGTGTAAATGGAGGCTTCACTCACTGTAACTCCCCTCAGAGCCTCCGGGACCAGGTCTCTGCAGATCTGTCACGCTCTGTAAACAAGCTGTAATTGGTTCCCGATGCAACCTGTAGCTGTCAGATGAGAAGTTAGTAACTATAGCAACCAAACATTGTCCAAAAAGGTGTGTGTGTGTGTGTCTGTGTGTCTGTGTGTGTGTCTGTCTTCGGGGAGACGTTTCAAACTCTCCAGACGAGGATGTGGATGTGAGCTGACAGGTTTTTCCGACACTGACCCAGTTTGAGGCGGAGTCTGTCAGGACGCTGTCGGTGGGGAAGGCTGTGGTCACTTTCAGTCTCGAGCAGTGATATCAGGAGTCGGGTTAAACACAACAACAGACATTGATTCTGCAGACAGAGAGGATCATGGGAACACAGTGTTTCTGGTATTTTGTGTGTGTGTGTGTGTGTGTGTGTGTGTGTGTGTGTGTGTGTGTGTGTGTGTGTGTCAGCAGGTTGCTCTGGCTGCCTCAGCACACTGAGGTATTTAGTAATTACAGAGGAGGCGGGGGTCACGACCCCTGTAATTACCAGTTCTAATTGGCTGGCCTGCAGGGCTGCCGACCAATCGGCTGCCATCATTAAATTACTGCCCTGGATAATAGTGTGTCTCTGTGTGTTTGTCAGTAGGTCTGCATTGTTGCTGCTGTGTGTGTGTGTGTGTGTGTGTGTGTGTGTGTGTGTGTGTGTGTGTGTGTGTGTGTGTTTCATGTGGTGTGTGTGTTTGTGTTTGTGTGTGTTTCATGTGGTGTGTGTGTTAGTCGCACTGAGACATCTGCACATCTGTAGGACGGACTCTCTGGTTCTGTGCTGATCCGGATCAGAAGGATTCTCTGGTTCAGGCTCAGCTTTGTTAAAATCCTTAACGAGTTTATATTAATGAACCTGTTGAACATTAACAATCAGATTGTAAACACAGATTGTTTAACTCATTAGTTATAAGCAGATATAAGGACATTTATATCTATATTGTATCATGAAATAAATTCTTTCGTTCTCCTGCTGATGGCGCCACCGCTCTGTGTCATGATACGTTTCAGATCTGTCAGAGAAGAAGAGCGACCTGCGCGTGTGCGACGCCGGGACGTGTCGCTTTGGAGGAAGCTGCCGCGAGAACGGAGCTGACATCAAGTGTGTCTGCCAGTTCCACGTGAGTCTCACACACACACACACACACACTCTCTCTCACACACACACACACACACACACACACACACACACACACACACACACACACACACACACACACACACACACACACACACACACACACACAGCATCACCAGCTACAACCTCACACATCCAAACAGGATAGTGTTACCATGGTTACAAAGCCATTTTCGCTGACTTGACTTTGAGCACTTGTAATGTCGCTGCCACGAAAGTTTATCTGTTGAGTTTAAACTTGGGTCATGAGATCCTGCTTTAGAGGCGGGCTCAGGCCTTTGATTGACAGACACTCTACCTGTGGACAGTAGAAGGTGATTCTATTAATTAATTAACATTTCATTCCATTTCATTTACTGTGAAAAACTTTTTGGAGGCTTTTAATCAACAAGAGAATTAATAAGTGATGGTTGAATTATTAATATCTGCCGCGAATAGCTTCATAAAGTGTGTGTGTGTGTGTGTGTGTGTGTGTGTGTGTGTGTGTGTGTGTGTGTGTGTGTGTGTTTTGCAGTGCCATAAAAAGTACGTCCCTGTGTGTGGGTCAAACGGAGACACGTACCAGAACGAGTGTTTCCTGAGGAGAGCCGCCTGTAAGAAGCAGAGAGCCATCACCATCATGTCAGAGGGACCCTGTTACCACGGTAACACACACACACACACACACACACACGGCTGCATCCGTGCTTTTGACCGACATAAAAATTTATCCACAACAACGATTTATTGTTTTATTAGAAATAAAATTCAGTCTGGTCCAACAGTCGTGTGTTTAATCCTCCTTCAGGACGGTTTCAGTTTCTATTGAAACTTTAGAGACGAGTTGATTTAATCACCTGCAGCTGATGTTTTCTGGTTGTTTCCTGTCCACAAATAACCTCATAACGTCTCTGTCTCTGTCAGACGCTGGTTCGGGATCTGGAGACGGAGGTACAGCTTCATACTTTATAAAATAGTTACTTTCTCTAATGCGATGTAAACTATAAAATACGGTATATGTGTGTGTGTGTATATATATATATACACATGTATATATAAAATGTATGGGACGTGTTGTCGTGACGTTTTGTCTCTGCAGATGATGAAGGCTCCGGTCGCGGTAAAAAGGCCTCGAAATGTGGAAACTGCAAGTTTGGAGCCGAGTGTGACGAAGACTCTGAGGATACACTGTGAGTGTCCACACACACACACACACACACACACACACCCACCATTGTTTTGAGATTTATCCACCATTGTGTGAATGTGGAGTTTCATAAATTACCAGTTTAACCAGCCTTAGGCTCATTACATTAAATAAGTCTGACTTAAGTTACCATGGAAATATATCCCTCCAGATTAGCCTGGTCAGGTGTGTTCAGTGTTACAGTCCATCAGTCACCATGGAAACAGTGTTTATGTATTACGAACAAACCTCCGAGTCAAAAGTATCACAGTCAAGTCACATCCACTATGTAAGGAGCAAAAAATGCAACCCTTCAAAATAAAAGCCTAATCCACAGAGGAAGTCCCAGGAGTGTATGATGAGTAGAACATGCCCTGCTACACAGCTCAGTGTGTACTTGTGTTTGTGTGTCCAGCTGCATGTGTAACATCGTGTGCAACGGCCACAACGACAACCCGGTGTGCGGCGGCGACGGTGTCACCTACGACACGCCCTGCCACGTCCGAGAGGCGTCCTGCCTCAAACAGCTCAAGATCGACATCAAACATGTGGGACGTTGCCAAGGTAACGAAAACTAAACCACACACACAACAAAAAAAAAATGAAGGTCAGAAAACTCTCACTGCTGAAATGACCTGAATAGATCTGTCAGCAAATGTCAAATCAACCTTGAGGAGGAGGAGGAGGAGGAGGGAAGAATAAAGGAAAGAAAATAGGAGGAGAAAGTGGGTAAAAAGGAGAGATGGAGGAGGAATATGTGGAGGAGAAGAAAAGGAGAGGGACGGGTTAAAGAGAAAAATGACAAGAAAATGGAGTAGAGGATAGATGACGTGAAGAGGAAGATGAGAAAGAAGACAATATATAGAGAGGAGGAGATGAAGGAAATGCTGAGTGAAACTAGGAAGAGAAAGAGGAAAAGAGGACAGAGGAGAAACATCGATAGTTGGAGGAGAAAGAGAATGAGGACAGATAGAAAAAAGAAGAAAGGGACGTAAAAGAGGAAAAAAGGAGACTCTCTTTCAGCTCATCTATATTGAATGATGACCTGACCCCAATCTGAAAACACACACACACACACACACACACACACACACACACACAGAGCATCAACATGGCTGACTGAACAACCAGCTGGTCACATTTTAACATGACGACCTGCTCCTCCCTGTCGCAGACGGGGCTGGAGGCGTTGTGATTTCAAGCTGTCCGTCTGTCTGTTCTCTGGACACTGAGGAAATGTCTTCACTTGACTCAAACTGATTAGATTCAAGTGGTCAAAGGTCACTGTGACCTCACACCTGTCCCATTCTTGTGAATATATCATGAACTTATGACCTTTTTTTGACGTTTAATTTTTATGCCATACTATACTATTACTTTTTGTGAAGTTTTATGCCTCACTATAATATGACATCTTTTGACATTTTTTGCCTTCATATACTATGTTTTTTCACTTTTTATGCCTTACTATACTATGACTTTGTTTTAAATTCTTTGACTTACTATACTATTTTTTTTTTTTACCTTACTATACTATGACTTTTTTACTTTTTTTGTCTTACTATACTATGACTTTTTTTTTTTTTACTTTTTTGCCTTAGTATTCTATGACTTTTTTTTTAACTTTTTTTGCCATACTATACTATGACTTTTTTGCCTTACTATACTATGACTTTTTTTAAAACTCTTTTTACTTGACCTTTTCATGACTTTTTATGCCTTACTATACTGACTTTTTTTTAAACTTTTTTTGCATTACTATACTATAACTTTTTTTTTTACTTTTTTTGCCATACTATACTATGACTGTTTTTGCCTTACTATACTATAACTTTTTTTTTTACTTTTTTTGCCTTACTATACTATAACTTTTTTTTTTACTTTTTTTGCCTTACTATACTATAACTTTTTTTTTTACTTTTTTTGCCTTACTATACTATAACTTTTTTTTTTACTTTTTTTGCCTTACTATACTATAACTTTTTTTTTTACTTTTTTTGCCTTACTATACTATAACTTTTTTTTTTACTTTTTTTGCCTTACTATACTATAACTTTTTTTTTTACTTTTTTTGCCTTACTATACTATAACTTTTTTTTTTACTTTTTTTGCCTTACTATACTATAACTTTTTTTTTTACTTTTTTTGCCTTACTATACTATAACTTTTTTTTTTACTTTTTTTGCCTTACTATACTATAACTTTTTTTTTTACTTTTTTTGCCTTACTATACTATAACTTTTTTTTTTACTTTTTTTGCCTTACTATACTATAACTTTTTTTTTTACTTTTTTTGCCTTACTATACTATAACTTTTTTTTTTACTTTTTTTGCCTTACTATACTATAACTTTTTTTTTTACTTTTTTTGCCTTACTATACTATAACTTTTTTTTTTACTTTTTTTGCCTTACTATACTATAACTTTTTTTTTTACTTTTTTTGCCTTACTATACTATAACTTTTTTTTTTACTTTTTTTGCCTTACTATACTATAACTTTTTTTTTTACTTTTTTTGCCTTACTATACTATAACTTTTTTTTTTACTTTTTTTGCCTTACTATACTATAACTTTTTTTTTTACTTTTTTTGCCTTACTATACTATAACTTTTTTTTTTACTTTTTTTGCCTTACTATACTATAACTTTTTTTTTTACTTTTTTTGCCTTACTATACTATAACTTTTTTTTTTACTTTTTTTGCCTTACTATACTATGACTTTTTTTTTTTACTTTTTTTGCCTTACTATACTGACTTTTTTTTTTTTTAAACTTTTTTACCTTACTATACTATGACTTTTTCATGACTTTTTTTCCCTAATTATATTATGCTTTTTTATAACTATTTTTACCATACTATACTATGACTTTTTCATGACTTTTTTGCCTTACTATACTATGACTTTTTCATAACTTTTTTTGCCTTACTATACTGACTTTTTCATAACTTTTTTTGCCTTACTATACTATGACTTTTTTTGCCTTACTATACTATGACTTTTTTTTTTTTACTTTTTTGCCATACTATACTGACTTTTTTTTTAAAACTTTTTTGCCTTACTATACTATGACTTTTTTTTTTACTTTTTTGCCTTACTATACTATGACTTTTTTGTCTCACTATACTATGACTTTTTTGCCTCACTATAGTATGACTTTTTTTGACTTTTTATGCCTTACTATACTGACTTTTTTTTTAACTTTTTTTGCCATACTATACTATGACTTTTTTGCCATACTATACTATGACTTTTTTTTTTTTACTTTTTTTGCCATACTATACTATTACTTTTTTTTTTACTTTTTTTGCCTTACTATACTATGACTTTTTTTTTGTTACTTTTTTTGCCTTACTATACTATGACTTTTTTTTTTCTTTTTTTTTAACTTTTTTTACCATACTATACTAATGACTTTTGTCATGACTTTTTTTTGCCATACTATAAGCTGAGACTTTCATGACTTTTTTTGCCTTACTATACTACTGGATTTTTTTTTTTTAACTTTTTTTTGCCATACTATACTAGTGCCTTTTTTTTTTTTACTGTTTTTGCCGTTACTCATAGTCTATGCCCTTTTTTTTTTACTTTTTTTTGCCTTACTAACTATGACTTTTTTTTTTTTACTTTTTTTGCCATACTATACTATGACACTTTTTTTTTTTGACTTTTTTTTGCCTTAACTATACTAAGTGAACTTTTTGTTTTAACTTTTTTGCCTACTATACTATGCACTTTTTTTTTTCTAAACTTTTTTACCGATACTATGACTACTGACTTTTTCAATAACTTTGTTTTGGCCTTGACTATAATATCTGACTTTTTTTTTTCTACGTTTTTTGGCCTTACCTATTACTATGAGCTTTTTTTGACTCCACTATACTATGACTTTTTTTTTTTACATTTTTTTGCCTACTATACTATGACTTTTTTTTGTTACTTTTTTTTGGCCATTTTAACTATATCTATGACTTCTTGTTTTAAACTTTTTTACCATACTCAATATGAACTTTTTCATGACTTTTTTGCCATACACTATACTATGACTTTTTTTTTTTTAACTTTTATTTGCTTACTATACTATGACTTTGTTTTTTTTTTTTTAACTTCTTTTACCCATACGTATACTCATGGAACTCTTTTCATGACTTTTTTTGCCAATACTCATAGCTATGACTTTTTTCATGACCTTTTTTGCCTTACTATAATATGACTTTTGTTTTTTTTTACCTTTTTTGCCTTACTATAACTTTGACTTTTTTGTCTCACTATACTATGACTTTTTTTTTTACCTTTTTTGGCCATACCTATAACTATGACCTTTTTTTTTTTACTTTTTTGCCCATAACTATAGCTATGACTTTTTTTTTTACTTTTTTTTGGCCAATACTATAACTATGACTTTTTTTTTTTAACTTTTTTTTACCATATATACTATGACTTTTTCCATGACTTTTTTGCCATACTATACCTATGGACTTTTTTCCAATAACTTTTTTGCTTACCTATAATATTAACTTTTTTTTACAATATTATAGACTATGCACTTCTTTCCATGACTTTTTTTGCCTTACGTCCATAATATGACTTTTTTTTTTTTTTACTGTTCTCTTACTATATACTTTGAACTTTTGTTGTCCTCACTCTATAACGTATGACTTTTTTTTTTTTTGACTTTTTGCCATACCTATAGTATCTAGACTTCTTTTTTTTTTTCTCTTTTTTCATACTGAGCTACATAAACTGCATGACTTTTTTTGGGCCTCACATATAAGTATGACTTTTTTTGACTTTTTATGCCTTAAACCTAACTGATTTTTTTAAACCTTTTTTTTGTTTGTTTGTTCTTACTATACTATGACTCTTTTTGGTTTTTTTAAGAATACTATTTTGCCCAGTACTCTATAAGACTATGACTTCTTTTTTTTGTTTTTTACTATTTTTGACCATACTATCAAATCTTATGACTTTTTTTTTTTTTTTTACTTTTTGCCATACACTACCACTAAGTGAAACTATGCACTGTATTTTTCTTTTCTTTTACCCTGGTTCTATGACTTTTTTTTTTTTAAAAATATTACTTTTTTTGCCATACCTATACAGACTCTATGATTTTTTCACATACTTTTTTGATAACTCTTTGTTTTTTTTTGCCTTACTAATATACTAAATGACCGTTTTTTTGCCTTACTTTCTACCTATGACTGTTTTTTTTTTTTTTACTTTTTTTGCCATAG
>NW_019175114.1:812381-812783 GCF_002260705.1 Seriola dumerili
TACTATACTATGAATTTTTTTTTGACTTTTTTTGCCTTACTATACTATGACTTTTTTTTTGACTTTTTTGCCTGACTTTTTTTTTGATTTTTTTTGCCATACTATACTATGACTTTTTTGACTTTTTATGCCTTACTATACTATGACTTTTTTTTTTTAACTTTTTTGCCTTACTATACTATGACTTTTTCATCACTTTTTTTGCCATACTATACTATGACTTTTTCATGACTTTTTTGCCTTACTATACTATGACTTTTTCATAACTTTTTTTGCCTTACTATACTATGACTTTTTTTTACTTTACCATACTATGACTTTTTTTTTTACTTTTTTTGCCTTACTATACATTGACTTTTTTTTTTTTTTAACTTTTTTACCATATTTTACTTTGACTTTTTT
>NW_019175114.1:812808-852808 GCF_002260705.1 Seriola dumerili
ACTATACTATGACTTTTTCATAACTTTTTTTGCCTTACTATACTATGACTTTTTTTTACTTTACCATACTATGACTTTTTTTTTTACTTTTTTTGCCTTACTATACATTGACTTTTTTTTTTTTTTAACTTTTTTGCCATACTATACTATGACTTTTTTTGCCTTACTATACTATGACTTTTTTTGCCTTACTATACTATGACTTTTTTGCCATAATATACTATGACTTTTTTGCCTTACTATACTATGACTTTTTTGCCTTACTATACTATGACTTTTTCATGACTTTTTTTGCCATACTGTACTATGACTTTTTCATAACTTTTTTTGCCATACTATACTATGACTTTTTTTTGCCATACTATACTTTGACTTTTTCATGACTTTTTTGCCATACTATACTATGACTTTTTTTTTTACTTTTTTTGCCATACTATACTATGACTTTTTTTGCCTTACTATACTGACTTTTTTTTTCACTTTTTTTGCCATACTATACTATGACTTTTTTATGACTTTTTTTGCCATACTATACTATGACTTCTTTTTTGACTTTTTTACCATACTAGACTATGACTTTTTTTTTTTACTTCTTTTTGCCTTACTATACTAATATGTTTTTTGACATTTTTTGCCTAAACATACTATGATTTTGTTTTGGCTTTTTTGCCTCACTATACTATGAGTTTTTTGGGGGGTTTTATGCTTTACTATACTGTGACCTTTTTAAAGTCTAGTATTTTATTGATTTTATCAAACATTAATTTCTAGGTTCATATGGACCAAATAAAAGACACCGGAGGACAAGAAATTTAATACTTATTCACACAATGTTAATTCTTTTAAGTGCTTTAAAAAGTACAAATCTTTAAGAATTCATATTGTGCATGAAAGAACACAGCTACCGTTTCCTGAAGGCAATTAAACTGCTCAATGAATATGTTTACATAAAATACTAATACATGTTAATTCTACTGATTAACATACATACATACATGTCTTTAAGAATTATAATCACACTACACGGGAATCAATCTTATTGTCCTGGAATGGGAGTTCGTCCAACAGGCTAGGGTTGGCAGCACTGGGTACTGTGCGTTTCATCACTGCACCTTGCCATCCTTACAGCCAGTCAAAGCAACTGATGCGTGAACATCCTCGGCCTACGTTTCCTTCAGCACCTCTGTCAGGTAGTCCAGATTGAATTGCTTATTCATCCTCGTTGGTTGGAATTCTTTCCACCCTGATTAAGCTTCCCTCACCTGGGTATGTGTGCGTTGTATGAGAAGCTACAGAGTGTCGTCCTCCTCTTTTTAACCTATATGTACGTGTTGTCAGCAGTGCAGAGAACCAGTGTGCATCACGTACTCCCAATGGGCTTTTGGACCACTCAGGGGAGTGTCTGTCAGCTTCTTCTATTCCTGGTCTCTCTCTGCATGCTGTAATGATTCCTCCTTCTGTGACAAAGGTGGAGCTAACCGTTGGTTAGTGAGGTTGCTCTTTCAGGATGGGTAGTCCAAGTATTCGTCTCCAACCTTTACTTCTGTGATCTGGAGGATCTAGAACTGTCCTTGAGTTCCTCCAGTGCTTCCTTCTTTACCACAACCGACTCTCTCCAGGTTTCAGGTTGTGGTGTTGTCCCTTCTGTCTTTGGAGCAAGGCAGCTCCCACCTGTGTGTGGAGCAGAGGACAAAGTTACACAATATCTCAACATTTCATCACTACACTGTCTGTGGTTGGGAGCTGGCCCACAAACTCCCGTGTTCAGACAATACTTCGAAAGGGCTGAGACCATTTTTGGGTCTCATCGAAGTTAGGATTAATGGTAATGTGTTTATTCCCAGTTTCTTCACAACATTTAGCCAGTTTATTCTTTAACGTACCATTCTGTCTCAGGGTACGTATCAGGGTGATACATGCGGTGTTGTCTCAAATCCATCCCCAGGAAAATTCTCGTTTCTTTAACTGTATTGTTCATGAAACGGGAACAACTGTCGCTGCCTGTTTTGCTTTTTCCCACTGACATCTGATTTTGCTGTGGGGAAAACTTCAGTCAACAAATTAAGTGATCAGATGTGATCCCTGTTGTTCTCTCCTTACAATATGTTTAGCACATGTCAAACACTTGTAAAAGGGGTTAAAGTGTCACAGTATTGTAAATATATTTGAAAAAAAGGAAAAAGTAGAAAAACACGGAGCAGTAATTAATCATGTGAAGACGTTAGAATAACAACATATAACAAATAATAAAAGATGAGAATAAGAAGAGAGTAAAATGATTTAAAGAGAATGAAAGAACTGAAAAGTATCGAAGTACCTTTTTCTTCTTGTGTTTCAGACAAAAGCAGGAAGGATGATGGCGTCAAGACCAAACCAGACATCTATGGTGAGACCCCCCCCCCCCCCCGTCAGTTTTTAATCCAACATGTCTGATCAGATATTGATTCTGATGATTTCCTCCCTCACTGCAGCTTTAGTGTATTTCAGTAACTGCCAATCATGAACCAGGATTTTTCTTTCTTTTTTTTCCCAGCTGTGTCCAAACCTGGTGAGGGGGAGGGGTTTCTGGACAGCCCCACCCCCTGTCCTGAAGACTACGCCCACTTCTGTGAACACGGCCAGTGTGAGATGAGACAGAACCTTCCCACCTGCAGGTAACACCTGTCTCTGTGAACTGTATGTGTGTGTGTCCTCCTATCTTTGTGAGGACCAGTGTTAGACTCTACTGTGGTTAGGTCTACTGTGCCACACCAGTCTCCAGTTTCTGATGGTTGAGTCTAAAACTGGTTTTGTGAGACAGTTATCTTGGATTAAAGTCAGATTAACTTTGAATAATCCCAGTTTGCTGTGTGTGTGTGTCTGTGTGTGTGTGTGTGTGTCTCAGGTGTGAGGCAGCGTATGGGGGTGCTCAGTGTGATGAGCTGCTGGACTTTAACATCCTGTACGTGGTGCCCAGCGGTCAGAAGCTGCACTACGTCCTCATTGCCGCCATCATCGGAGCCGTTCAGATCGCCGTCATCGTAGCTGTGGTCATGTGCTTCACCAGGTATTCACACTCACATCACTACTGTTGTGTTACTACGACTACTACGGTTATCAATAACTAGAAACACACACCAGAGGAAGTACAGTCTTATCCACACTTTACAAAGCTGGTTAGAAACCCAGTTGACAGTGATGCAGCTGGATGAAATCCTTCCAGACTAATGGATTCTTCTGTGTAAAAATCAACTCTGACTAAAGCTGAAATCCAGATAAAATCTCCTCTGCAAGTCGAAATAAGTTTCTAACACTAAACATTCAACTAAACTAAACATTCATTAAAACACATTCAAATTCAGCAGAGTAGAGAAAGGTATAGAAAAATAGACTCAATGTCCACTTAGGAGCTTTCAATCACATGTCAAGGTCTTCATCTGTGGATACTATAACAGTTTTTCACCTTACTTATTCTATACTGACATTTGAATGACTTCTTACACTACGATGGTTTTTCATGGCTATGTATACGTAACTCATTTTTGTAACTTATAGTACAACATTTTTATAAAAACTGATGATACCGACATTTTGTCATGACGTATATTTTTGTTATAATGCAACATTTTTTTACTTTTTATACTGTGACATATTTTTTATTCACAATACCATGAAATGTGTACTTACCATACTGTGACAAATACTATGACTTTTTTTTATTTTAACTGACTTTTTATTAATGGATGGACAGATGAAGATGGTTCAATTAAGTCACCTGATTACATCTGAACCATCTCCATGACAACTGAGCAATTTGATGAAGACTGTGAGATGTGGTTAAATCTCTGGAAGAAGCCAATGAGTGGACCTTGAGTTAAGATTTCTTGTAGTCAAAGTTCTGTACTGAAGTGAAACATATAGGATCTGGTGTTTCCCTGTCACTAAGTACCTGCTGCTGCAGGTTGTTGACGTGTACTTCCTGTCATGTCCTGCAGGAGGTGCAACAAGACGAAGCGTGGACGGAGACAGAAGCAGCACCTCGGCCACTTCCCGTCAGGAACGTCCTCCAGGATGATGTAGCTGCTCCAGTTTCTGTCAAATACAAGAAGTCCAATTTTTCGTACCACACAGACAGACTGCATTTTTGATATCTCGACTTTTTGGTGCCTCTTTTTTTCCCCTTTTTAAAAAAAATAATTTTAACTTTCTTAAGGGGCCTTATTTTAAAGATTTTCCTCCATCTTTGATTTCTCTTTCTGGCTGCACAGTTTTGTCTCTTCGCTGTCTGCAGATGACGTTTTGTTTTCCATCAGTCAGAGCGGAGACGTACAGTCTGGTTCGTGTTTGTCATGATGCTGCTGCTCTCAGACTCTGAATCACTGTGGATCTTTCAACAGGAAACATTATTTATCTGATTGTATCTTCACTCTGGACCGTCCACATACTAACTGGAAAAATGCTGTTTCTGTTTGTTTTCACCCTGTGGGACGCAGACCGACATTGTTTCTGTTTGTTTAGATTTATTTTGAAGGAAAACTAGAAAATATGTGTAACCTTGTTTATGTGGCATGTACATTAGATATATGCAAATATTAGCTATTGAATACCCAATTCTGAGAATTAACCCCTGCAGAACACCTAATGTTGACATTTAAATACTGAATTCATGTGGTTTGAATTCACTTTTTTCCAGAAACCATATTTGTGGCTAAAATCTTTATTCTGGCATCTGTGGTATCCTGGTTGTTCAGGTTTGAATTTTAACCAATTTTTTGAACAAATTAAAATTTTTACTCCAGAATTTAAGCAAATTCTTTCTTTTCTTTTTTTTCATATTGGACGCTAGAATTTATTTTGCGTTTGGTAAATAATTTCTCTAGGACTAGAAGTTTTACAACTTGAAATTAGAGGAGCACAAGCCACATAAATTTAGATGGTTTTCAAAGTAAAATACTGTACTAATACTGTTATTCTATATAGTCAGTGGTATTTAAATTTCAATATTAACTATTTAGAAGTTTTTTTGCTTCTGTAGTCACCTTTAAATTACGGCATAAAACTACAGATCTGGTTAATTTTTCTGAACTCTGATGAGACAGTTAAAGGTTAAAGGTGGTCACTCTTGCACCAAAACAGCCTTTAGAAATTTAACATGCAACAAGATGTTTGCGAGTCGTCGTTTTGGTCTTGACACCCGGGCTGCAGCAGAAAGTGTCTGAGCAGCAGCCGTGATGAGAGCTGGTTGATTTCTGTAACTGCTGAGGAAAGGAGCCTCAGTGCTTCCTATCTTATCTCCTTTAGCATAGAGGACACTGGAGCTTCCTTTAACAAAGGGAAAGGGGATAATGCCATCCCACAATTCATTGCTGAAGCAACATTTATGCACCCACATCAGTAACATCCTCATGACATTTTCCATCAAGGTCAAGGACTTTTTTTTTTTAATTTCGACTGCAGCCCTGGTTTTGTTTCATACCAATAACTCCCATGATGCACTGCTGCTCACGGTTAGCCTGGTTTTCTTCTGCTTTTCTTTGTCAGCAACATGTTCTAACGCCTTAATACTCCAGGGGCCGCTCTTTATCGGGACTACAGGATCATCAGGGACCACTCGAGCCCTCGGGTGTTTGTGCTGCAGTAGACTTGTGTCTAATGTGTTATTTTCTTTTTTGCTGCATCTCACAGGGTCAAAAATAACTTTTCATGTAACTTAGATTAACTTTTTGTATTTGTTATGATGAGACGCACCTGAAAACCAAAATGCTGTTTTTTCTACTGCTTAAAAAAAAAAAAAGGTACAAGCTGACATGTACAGGTTGTTGTTATAATTATTTTATTGCTTAATTTTCAGATGACGCCATTCCGGAAATGGATTCCAATGTTTTTTTGTGTTTTGACAAACTGCTAATAATTTAAATGACTGTTTGTTTGTTTTGTTTTTTTTTGGTCGAGTTTCTTCTTTTATATAATTTGTAACAATGGTACGAAGTGTCCGTGTTGGTTGTTTTATTGTGGTAGAAGGAGTAGATGAATAAGCTGGGTCGAGGTTCCCTAAAGCATCGCTGCACTGAGATCAGATTTATCTGGAACACAAACATTGGTGGAGCTGTGGTCTCGGTCTCGTGATGCCTGTGGGAATCCGCTCTGATTTTACTGTAGATGTTGCGTACTGCATGAAACAGTGAAGTTGTTGTTTAGACTGTGCTGTAGTTGAACTAGAATTAAATTATGATGTTTGAACCCACTGTGTCACCATTTTTAATTGGTTCTCTCACACTGACAGCAGATCTGATGAGATGCTACTTTGTGGCGTCTAAATTTTACAAGGAAACCACATTTGATTATAATTGGTGGATTTAGAGCTACATACTTTATCAACTGCCAAATTATTTTCATCTAATTACCGGAACTGGTTGTGAATTCTTGATCAGTCTTGTCGACTTATTCTTTAAAAGAATATGTACAGGTCTTAAAAAGCACTGAATTTCTCTCGGAAAAAGGCTTTATAAAGTAATTATAAATATTTGATCTTAAGCCAAAGTATTGGACTAATTAAAATGTTCACCTTATCATGGCGCTGGAGGAAAAGTCTGAGAATCACCAAAGTTATTAGAGTTCATCCCGAGGGGAACATGAATGTCTGAATAAAAGTTCACACTAATCCATCCAGTAGTTGTTGAGATTTTTTAGTCTTGACCAAAAATACTGAAAGGAGGAACCACATATCTGTTGAATAAAATACAAACTACTGTGATTTGAATGCAGCCTTGGGCCTTGGTTGTTATTGATGACATAACACAGAGCAGTAAAGTTGAACATGGTTCACCTTGGTGCCAATGAACCGGACACTTTAACACTTATAACTCATATTGCAGAGAGGTAATGCAGACAAATGTAACCTACCTCGGCCACCTGGAGACGGGCAAGCTGCTGAGGTGTGGGAAGATGCAGTTCCTCAAACGTCCACAAGATGCTGCTCCAAGGAAACTGAAATACAAAACAGATATTGGAGTCAGTTCATTGAACTGCAGGCGTATTAGCATTAACCTGAAGACTCCACCCACCTTCAGTGAAGGAGGAATGAAAACCAAGCGCTCCTGGTGGCTGCTGAGGCAGTCATGTCTTCTCCCGGGAGGCGGAGTTAAATATAGCAGTGCCGGCAGGATAAATATAGGCAGCAGCTGGTGGAGGGATTTTAGATGGCGGGGAGTCCCCTTCTCTCTTCGTCTAATTCCATCCCTCCTTTCTCACCTCACCCCATTCTCTTCACATCCTAACACACTCCTCCTTCCACATCCTCTTCTTCTGTGCTTCAATCGGTTGTCTGAACATTGAAGGCCGTTTTTGGCTACGACTCTGGACAGATCGAAATATGACAGGACGCTGCTTGTGTGTGCAAAAGCAAAGCTACTGAAGAGTCAGCTGATGGGCATCAAGATGGTTCCTTAAATCTGAAAAAACTCTGATAAATATGAAAGTTAATTGGTTTAGGACTGTGGACACCTTTTCCAAGCAAAAGATAACTTTTCACATCTCCAAGTTTTAAAACAAGAGAACGAGGGATCTGAATTCCTCTGGGAGTAATCACTCGTGTACACAGGTAAAACGAACGATAGTCAGCACCAAGTCCAGTTACATATGGAGAAAAGTGAAGTGAGACCTGACCTTCACAGTAGCTGCAGAATCAACATCAAATTACCTTTCAACCAAAAACCTTTGTCACTGACTTTGTCCACAAACGTCGATTGTGAGCAACAGATTAATGATCCCAGTTTCAGACTCTTCATTGGCATCAAGTGCAACCAGTGTCTTAAGCTGCAGTTCCTCTAACGGCCACAACATGCTGACTCCAAGAAAACTTGCAATAAACTCTTTCAGCCATTAAAGCCATTAAATCTACTTTGCAGCTAAAACAAACTTTAGACTACGCACTTAGAGAGTGGATGTGAATGTAGAAATGATGATCAGGTTCAGTCTCGTTGGCCTTTTGATGGTCATTTACAAGGTGCCCAACATGCAAGCTGTAACCATCATAACAACAGCGGTGTGACAGAGCAACACAAACTCAGTGGTTCAGCTTACACTAACTGCATCGGGCTCGGGTCGGGCTCAGAAACCTGCAGCCAGAGCCGAACTCTCCACACACCATGTCTCAGATTAAAGCTGGTGTCAAGTCTTTAAAGGGGAACGCCGCCACTTACTTAATGGAGGGAAATGTAGTTTGTATCTTCATGTATTCATTAAGTTCTGGGATAAACACAAAGTTTTTCTTGTCACCAACCACAGTCGTATCTCATCTTTCCATTCACTTTGAATGCAGCTGTACTGCCACTAAAATTACTTCACACCTCACTCAATATCTAATCAGTTTCAT
Organism: Seriola dumerili; assembly: GCF_002260705.1. Classification (NCBI taxonomy): domain Eukaryota; kingdom Metazoa; phylum Chordata; class Actinopteri; order Carangiformes; family Carangidae; genus Seriola; species Seriola dumerili. The sequence continues at coordinate 821,162 of NW_019175114.1, forward strand.
TAGATAAGATCTTCAGATAAGATGATTTGACGCTGTCTATGCTGTTTGATACTTGCTCATCTCAACTCAGGTCTTTGGACGCTCCGGCCAATTTGGCCAAAATGGGACTTCCTGGTTCCAGTAACTCGCTAAGATGGAAGTGAAGACAAGTGTTAGCATCAGGAATGCCTCGCTGCTCATCTGTAGGCCTGGGGATGCCAAAAAAGACCAAACCTGGAGGGAGGGATTGAGACAGAACAAGTGAAAAGGTGACGGTTGATGGATGGATGATGGAGGAATAGATGGGAGGGGGAGGGGGGGGGTTTCCATTCCTTTTAATACACTCATCTCCCAAAGAGGCACAGGGAGTCACTTTACCCTCACTGTATTTTTAGCAGCAGAGAACACAGGGTGAGGCTGGGATCCATGTCACTCTTTATCTATCTCGCTCATTAACACATACATTCCAGCAATATCCATTTCCATTTTGAAATTCTGTGATTGGTGGGAGGTTTGTGGGTAGACCCGGCCTTCAGGAGTCCAACATGACTCAAGTTGGAAGAAGATAAACTTAGAAAGAGATCTCTATTTGAGAGTATTTATTGTCACGGTCTGGACACACGCTTTAAAATCCACAACTACAAACGTTGAGTAAACATTGTTAAAACTCTGATGATTCTTCCTCTAAATTCTCCCTCTGTGTTTCACCTCCTCTCTCTTTTTAGCCTCACCATTCCCCTCCATCCCTCCCTCCCTCCACCCCTCCCTCTCACTCCCTGCAGGGTGGAGTCTATCCGTTGATGTGACCAGTTTCAGGATCAACCTCCAGTTGTAGAGAGGTGATCTGGTCCTCCTGTCCTCCTCCTTTCTGTCCTCCTCCTTCCAGAGGAGGTTTCTATTCCTCCTAGCTCGTACTCCCGCTTCTTCTTCGGATCCTCTGATGCCTCAACCGGCGTTTGTCTCATATCTGTGCCTCTGATCTTCACTGTTTCTGAGACTTTGCTGTTGGTTGCAACAGATAAACTCCTCCTCACCCCTTCTTCCTTTTTACATTTGGATCACCGGGTTCTAGCAGTCACTCAACCGAGCAACCAGCTAACCAACTAACAGACAACCCGACAAGCGACTATGACAGACAAACCGGGCATGCCAGCGGGCGGCGGAGATGACGCAGGAAGCATTATGGCGTTGCTGGAGCGCGTGGCGGGCCTCATGGACAGCGTCCAGACCACACAGCAGCGCATGGAGGAACGTCAGCTGGAGCTGGAGAACACAGTGAAGACCATCCAGGCCGACGTCGTCAAACTGACCAGCGACCACGCCAACACCAGCTCCACTGTCGACCGGCTGCTGGAGAAGACGCGCAAGGTCAGCCGCCACATCAAGGATGTCAGGGTGCGTGTGGAGAACCAGAACATCAGAGTGAAGAAGGTGGAGGCCACCCAGGGTGACCTCCTGGCCAAGAACAAGTTCCGGGTGGTTATTTATCAGGTAAGATTCATAGATGTTTGGTCCCTTGGTTGGAAACTTGGTCCAGTGTCGAGTACTTTGGACCTTCAAGGTTCTGACCATTTGCCTCTGGGGATGATTCTTAATGCAATTCTTGTTGTATCAAGGCGACGGTGTGTTGATTCTCTTCTAGTGAGGGTGTAGAGGCTAGCTGACAGCTACATGACTAAATGTAAAATGTACTTCCAAAGCTCTTGGTATTTCTGCTCATGATTCAAAGAAGGTAAACCGGTACTGCCTCGTCAAAACATAAGAGTACTGGTTTTTGGGGCTCGGGCTTCAGCCGTCAGGATTATTGTACGACTTAAATAACATCAACACCATGTCAACAGAAGACAAACTGAACTATGGGATCAAAGAGCTGCAAAGGGAGAGTTAAACACATGGCCGGTGTAAAGGTGGATGTGGCTGGTGGTTCATAGAGTTGGAGAAGGTCTAAAATAGCTGTCAGCTGACGTCCAGCTCCCACAGACCAGGAGAACTTTTATTATTTAGCAATTAGAAAAATTCATGGCAGAACTTCTCTCCTCATCATAAGCACATTTTTATTCTTTGAGGGACTAAATGGGATTTTGCATTTTACTGCATGATGCCTCCAAAGGTTTTTAACCAGTAGCAAACATTCGTTCGCACATCGGTTTCATCTGTGCAGAAACATGAAGAACCTTTTAGAGAGATGTTGCCAAATGCTGTTTGTGTGTCTGTTTCCACACTCTTCAGATCTAGACTATTAAAACCAAATTAAATCTACACGATCAAGTAAAGATCATAGTCGCGATCTTTACTTCACTTCTCTGAGCTCTTAACATGAAGAAACTGTATTAGCCAATGAATGTCTAGTTCTAGGGGTTGAAATAGCAACAGGAACACACACACCACCGGGCTTCGTTTTACTTCTTTGGCCTTCACAGTTAGCAGCTGCCAGCACGACGGTGACCTGGTTATTTTAGCCCTGGATAAACGTCAGTATGCTGCACGGTTGCACCACAGATCTGGAGCTCACAGAGAGGCTTTCACTTAGAAATTACTATTTGTGAATGACTATTTGGGTGAGAACAAAATCCTCTCTTCCTGACGAGATGCAGCAGAAGACTGACAGATGCCTTTTATTTTTCTAACAATCTGATCTGGTCAAAAACGCCCCTGAACTTTGTGACACTTGTTAAAATAATAAGATATCAATATTCTGAAAAGGCCAATTTGTGCTCCGTCGACAAAAAGAGAAACAAACATAAAAAATAAGACTTTAGTAGCTGTACAGGATTTAAAGTCAGAGTTCTCACTGAGTTAGCGTTCATCAAAGACAGCTGCTGGACAATTTAATGTGCAAACTCCAACAAATATTTTAGTTGTGTGCGCATTAAATAGGCCTATAATTAGCATGCTAACTGCATGCATCTTCCTACGATAACATTAGAATGCTAATTTGCTAATTAACAGTATATCTACGTCAAGAGTGGAGATGAGTGCAAGCTAACATAAATAGCTCTGTGGGGTGTGGTTCGGTTACTGTAATCTGGCCTCTGTAAGGTACAGTCTCAGGTTGCAGGAGTGTAAGTGAGGTCACAATTTAATCAATCCCCAGGAAGCCCGTGATTGGCTGGCTGCAGCTGCTGGATGTCAGGCTTCATAGTGCACACAGGTGTGCACACACACCTGGTGTCCTGGTGTCCGACCTCCACACCCTGACGTTCGTGCTGTCAAGGACACACTGGCTCCTGCAGTGGGAGTTGGCACTGGATGCAAACCATGACCCGTAGAATCATCTGACACGGCAGGACAGAGGATGCTCGGTTCGGCTTGTTTGGTGTTCAGATTGTAGGGAGTGAAAAGAAATCTGGTAATGAACTGGATATTAATTACAACACAAAGCAATGCCGTGTGATTTCAATGAAGAAAAAGTGTAGACTCATTAATCATTAATGTGACACTATCGTCAAAGGTGTGATGGCCGCTCTGACGTATACAACCACTCACCAAACTCACTTACTCCTGTGTAGTATTGGAAAATGGAAAACTTTCTGTTAGAGGAAATATTCACACTAACAGTCCTTTACATCACAGCTGGTTATGACCAGCAGAGTTAGCAGAGCCGCTGTGGGGCTTCTCTACTGTAAGTGACTGTGCCAGCTGAGCGCTGACAGACCAGGTTATTCTGAGTCTGAACCTCCACCATCTCCTAATATAGTTGTCTGCTCTCTCTCCCTTCCTCTCTCTCTCGCTCCTGATGAGCTAACGGCGATCTCTCGGACGAGGGTTATAAATCATTTCGTTAGCCGCTAACAGGCTGCGCTCGCTGTTTGATTTGCTCTGACACAGATGGAGGAAATCCTCTCAAGTCAGCTGTGGGGGTTCAATGCATAACTGTGTTGTCATGGGGTCAAATGGGCTCATGACCTTTGACCCTCCCTCTCTGACTCCTCCTCTCTGCCTACAGTTTAAGAGCAGAGAGGCGTTCAAGCTTGACTCTTGTCTTCTGGTGCATCAACTGTCTTTGAGCTGCTGTTCAGTCGTGTTGTTCTGTGGAGCAACTTGTAATATTTAAATTAAGTCGAACAAGGAAGTGACAAGTTTTCAACAACTCGTCGTATTACGCAGCGAAAGGACACGTCTCCAGCCGTGGATCAGCTGTGATGCTTCATCACGTGACTGAGTCTTTCACCTCACAACTTCTTTGGTAACAGGTGACAAAAATGTATCTGTAGCACTGCCCATTGAGCAGTTAGCATCGCCTGTGGTGAGATAAGAAAATAGATAACAACAGCTCGAGGTTAGCTTAGCTTAGCATGAAGACTGAAAGTAGAGGGAACCACCTAGCATGACTGTTCAAAGTAAAAAAAAAAATCCACCTGCCCACACCTTTAACAGACAGTCCTCCACCTCTAACAGTCACACGTAGGTGTGGCGTTGACGCTCGACAGCAGGCGTGCCTGACACTTGGTGTTATTTTGTACAATAACATGCAAAGCCAACTGTTGGTACAATGCTAATAGGAAGAATGTGGGAAATAAACTCCACAACCAGATGCAAAGCTGCCTGTGCCGCCTCTCCCCAGGCTTCATTTCTCCAGTATGTAAATAAACTGTGATGACAGAAAACAGAAACAATTATCAGCCTCTCCCAGACATTGGATCTGCATAAACGTGATCTGATTGGCAACGAGTGAATCTCATTTGAAGCCTCCAATGTGAATGAGTGTAGCGTAAACTTGATTAGCTGATTGACTGATTAACTCGCTGTCCATCAGTTTTAAGTGACGTTACGCGACGGAACTTCTTCAAGTGGATTGGGATTTGTGCACATTTTCAATTTGTGCAACAAAGAAAAAACTCAGAAAAATGTGAGATCTGCATCATGTTCTCCACATGGTTTCCATCATCGCTGTGAATGAGCTCTTCTTCTTCTGCTGTGGTTTAATGGCAGCGACTGGAGACTCGGCTCCACCAACTGTTCATCTCCATCAACCTGCTGTGAATGGAATCCTGCATTCATTCACATTTTCTTTTCTGATTTTCTCAAAATTCACTTACGTCACGTTTTGATGGAAACCTGCCCAGTGCGTCTGTGCAGTGGCTCCAGCTACAGAACAAGCTGCCAGATACAGTCAGTGGGCACAGCTAACAGCTAGCACGATGGTAGCAAGCCTGGCGAACTCACCATGACAACCCGACTTCAGGAGGTCAAACAGCCACTGCTGTGCAACAACAAAAACTGCGAGATAAAACTCCCTCTAAGAACAAACATTTAATAAAGGTTGCTATTTGTGATGGATTAAACAAACGAGATACATGTTCATTAGTGAGCTTTAGAGCGGGTGCAGTTTTGAACTTGGCTTGCTTTTAGCTTGTTAGCACACTCTGCTGCATGCTCCTGCTGTGCGGCTCAGTTATGACAGTTATGCATTCTGTCAAAGCTTTGGAAATGTCAGCCCCTCTATCAAGTGTCATATAGTGCCTATGATGCATGAAATCAAAGATCCTGATGCTCTCATTAGCATGCTACAGGCTAGCACAAAGGTTCATTTGACTTTATGGATTTCATCATCCAGGACTGACCCAGAAACATCCAAGTCCTCAGATTACTGGATGGAAAATGAATGGTAGTCAGTTTTCTTACATTTGTACTACATACTTTGGTTTCCCAGCTCAGGTGTTCGGGGGCCTCCAAGGGTTCTTAAGGAGGTTCAAGGAGGTCCTCAGTAGATTTATGGCCTTGCAAAGTCAGCTCAGTGCATCTGTCCAGCTCACATTTCACCACAGATCAAAATGTAGAAAACTGCCCTGCAAACTCACGAACTTCATTTACAACAACTTGATAAACTCTGCATCCAGTGATTGGCTGTCAAGAGATTTCTCTTTACTTTTTTGGGCCTCTACTAGTTTTTTGGGTAATTGTGTGTTTCCTTGCTACACCTGTGTGCTGGCTGCAGTTAAAGGCTGCAGGTGTACTGGTTAGCTCCCAGTGTGAATGACTGGGACTGTCTGATGGTGAATAAGGGTCAAACTTCCCTGAGCAGATCAGGTCTGAAGGGATCTGGGTCAATTTGCAGCTTCGGCCTCAACATTTTTGCTCCATTTCATGTTCAGTGTAACCAGATCTTACAGTTACAGACTGGTGCCATGACGCGGCCCGAAGCTGAAAGTGATCCAGCTTTTCTCTCCACGCCGCTGCTCGCTGATATGTTTAGCTTCCTGCAGCAGAGCGCTGAGCTGCAGAAACAGGTGCTGCAGTTTATTTATGGAGGCAGGATCAAGGCCTAAAGTCTACATGACACACTTCAACCAGAGACAGATTTAAACCTGACATCAACAACTGGACTTTGTCCATTTGAATGAGCAGAGAAACGAATGTTTTATATCTGATGCACATTCCACAGAACAAAGTCTCGTTTATCCGTCACTTACTCATGGAGTTCTCTACGTTTCATACTGTTCTGTGTTCTCCTCCCTCAGGGTGACCAGGAGGTCAAAGCTGTTACACCAGGAAATGAGCCAGCAGAACCCAGCGGCAGTGGCGGCGCCAGAGCCGAGGTGGAACCAGACAAGTTCGAGCTCCCCCCAGAGTCGGACGAGGAGTACATGGTGGTGGAGGAGGCGGACTCCTCGGCAGCCGGCCGCATGAAGAAGTCAGGCCTGACACGCATCGAGAGCTTCAAAGCCACATTCTCCAAGCAGAACATGAGCAAGACCCGCGAGAACCTGGGCACCAAGGTCAACAAGTTCGGTGAGCGCATCGTGACGGCCGAGAGGCGCGAGAAGATCCGCCAGTCTGGCGAGAGGCTGAAGCAGTCCGGCGAGAGGCTGAAGGAGACCATCACCAAGAGCGTCCCGGCCAAGCTCAACTTGAAGAAGGAGAGGACTGTGGCGGAGGGCCAGGAAGGAGCTGAGGGCGCCAATGAGGGAGCCATGCCCGTCCCTCCTCCAAAGGGCCGCAAGGGCAGCCCGGACGCCGCCAAGGCGTCTGCCGACGACGGCAAGGCAGAGGAGTCTAAGGTGCCGACGTACGACATGAAGCAGCTATCGTAAACTGTGAGACAGTGGCGAGATCTGGGGCGTTTTCTTTGGACTACTGAGACCACACAGAGGGAGACGAAGAAGTTTTCAGGGTTGCTGCTACCAAGCAGATCTGCGAGCGTGATGATAATGAAGTCTAACATTTGTTTGAAAGTTGTTGAAGGAAGTGAGCGAGGAACGGGCCGGTCACAGATCCAGTCTGACTGAACGTCGAGACAACAACCAAACAAACTCCTGAAATCACTGAGGCTGTTTCATGTGCAGTTATGTGTGTTCTGGACATTTATTACCAAATCAGAATATATATAGTCCTTTTTTGTTTTGTGCTCAATAAACACAGACTTTGGAAAATAAAAGAAGTGTTCAGAGTTCCTCCACGAAACTTTCCCATCATCACACTGCTGCTGCTCACTGGTTTCTGCATGTCGATGTTATTGAAATGTTGAAATGACAAAGCTACATCAGGGTTGTGGCACGTTTGGTTTGTAAAACGTTGGTAGAGAGCTCTGCGCTCAGGACAGGTGAAAAGATTAAAGTCTAAAGGTTAAAATCTCTGATGTCACCGAGGATCGACGTCAGTCACCCGGACAAATGTGTGTTTGGACGCAGCATCGTGATGAGAGGCCGTTTGTTCCTGTAGAGGTGTTTGACATCGGGAGCTGAAGATCTCTGGATAAACACATACAATATATTATATTATACTATATTATGTTTCTTTACAACCCTTATATCATGGAAGTACAGGCTTAAAACCCTTTAACTAATAATTGATTAAAAGTGTTTGATTTTCAAATTGACAGTTGTATAAAGTCTTAGTGAGTCAGTGTTACACGAGGGGAGTGAGACAGTCTTGGAGCTTTAGTATTGATTAGCATTTAGCCAGTGAAAGGAGATTATATTCCACACTGGGGAAATGAGGTGCAGCAGATAACTGCATATTTCAGGGAAATCTTTCAAATGTGGATACAAATGCACGAATCCTTCAGTACACTGTAAGAAATGAAGTGAAAGTATATTTTAAGTAAAAATATTACTCACAAAAAAAAGCTTGCTAACCAGCCTAGCGCTAGCGAGTTAGGCTAAAGTAAGTAAACAAGTAGACTGTCAACTCTTACAAAACTTTTGGTTCATCATTCATCATAAATGGTTTGCAAATACATAAGTGTTTTATGCAGAACTTTTCACGACATTAGAAATTGCACAAATGAAGCTCTGAGGAAATTCAACAGTTGTGAATTTAACATCCTCATCGACTAAAACACAGAATTCAATTGCAAAATCATTTAAATCTGTCCTGTGGGTAAAATTCTGTGGTAAAATATGTGTTTCTAATGCCGAGTATCCACATTTGAAAGATTATCGCAGTTATCTGCTGCACTATAACTCTTTTATTTGAAAGTAAATATTTCATTTTAAGAACTGGTTTTGTATTTTACACGTAGCGAGCGGCGCCTCACTGTGCAACATTAACACTGCAGCTACGAGCAGCAGCGCCTGCCTCCCCGCCGCCCCCCCGCCCCCCCGGCTGCAGTGATACACCGGCACTGCTGCTGGTGGTCACGCTGTGAGAAAACCTTGTAACTACGACGCTCCGACTAACAACCTTTTTACAGTGTTCTTGGTGTTTGTAGCTTCTGTTAGCGAGTGACTGCATGGCTGTAGTTTGTCAGTGATATTATATTAAAGCTGTTTGTCATGTCGAGAAAATAAAAGTTCACTTGAATCATTTCTGTAACCGGAGTCCAGTCTGCTCTTCATCAACTACAGTCTGAGGTTTTATTAACGTCAGTGTTATTACAGAATCTATTACACAAACTGATGACGGCACAAACCTGGAACAAAGAGTCGCAGTGATCAACAAACTGTGAGAGCTGTGAAGAGTCACTGTTGTGATCAAACATCATGTTATTCCTCCGCACCAGTGACAGTCAGAGGAGCGGCCATTTTGTTTTCAGGTTGTCCGTCCATCCGTCCGATTCTCGTGGACGCGATGTCTCAGCAACACCTTGACGGAACTTCTTAAAATTTGGTACAAACATTCACTTGGACTCAAGAATGAACTGATTAGATTTTGGTGGCTAAAGGTCAAAGGTCAAGGTCAACACCTTTTAGCCATTACTCAAGACTTCACACAGCAATTCTGACAAAATTTCTCACAAATGTTTAATATTTTACGTGATTGTGGTTAAACAGGGATCTAACCTGGAACTAGTCTGAGTGGCGGAGGGATACAACCACTAGGAAGTGATTCTAGATTGATTATAAAGCAGGTCTAGTTTCTATTTATATACTCACAATGTAAGAAATATAAAAGTTCGTATTTGGTCCTTTAAATGCTACTGAGCCACAACCATCATTGTCTGTGCAGCGGAACAATAAAGTTTGATGTCGTCATTCACAGTCAGAGGATCACTTGCAGTCGCAGAGCAGCGCTGCGCCGCGCAGCGTCCAGTGCTCCACCGGCTGCATGCTCCGGAGCTGCAGAGAGAAGATGAAGTTCAGGTCAGTGCGACGCGGCTTCTTATAGACGGGACATGAGTACAGCCCGACCACCACGCCGCCGCCGGGCTGACGTTTACTGTCAGCCATGTTGGCTGCGCTGACGGCGTAGACGTGGACCACAGGGAGGGGAGTGAAGAGGACCTGAGTGGAGACAGAGAGAAACTTTATAATTTTTATTATTTATTATTTATGTATTTATTTATTTTTCATTTATTTTTATATTATGTACTTGTATTTTATTTTTGTCATTTCCTTTTCTTCTTTTTTTTTGTACTACATTTTTACATTAATGTATTTTGTTGTTTATATTTTTATTTACGATTTATTACATTTTAAATAATTTTATTTAATATTTTTCTTCTTTACAATTTTATTATGAATTAATTGTATAATTTATGTTTTTTATTATTATGTATTTGTTATACAATCACAATTTGTTTTTTTTTATAATTTTATTATTATTGTTTGAAATTTCTTATATTAGTTACTTTTAAAATTTTTTTTGCAACTTATATTTTTATCTATTTTTATTATCTATTATTTAATATTTAAAAAACACACTGACCTTGGGCGGGGCTTCAGTGAGTTTGGCCCCACGTCGGTCCCATCCAGCCCCGTCCAGAAAGAGGCCATAGATGTAGACCCCGCCCACATCTTCCGGGGGCGGGGCCGACACGTCTTCCCTCATCATCTTGGTAACGTCGTTGCTAAGGGTGACCGTATCCAAGGCCCATCCCCTGGACAGGTTGGAGCGTGTTGTCTCCTGACGCATGGCAGTCAGAAAACCCTTCAAGACCAACCACACACACACACACACACACACACACACACACACACACACACACACACACACACACACACACAATAAACATTCGCTTGTGGAGATAACTGGATGAGACTGAGACCTCTCAGTTCTCTTCAGTGTGAACCGACCTGCGGGTTGAAGAACCCGGTGAGCCAGAACTGGTTGGGTCGGCCGGTGCTGATCCAGCCGCTGAGCTGCTGGTTCCTCTCCAGCAGCTCGCTGAACCAGAAGCCCAGCGTGGCCGACGGCCAGCTGAGGCGCAGCCACAGGCGAGGGATCCGAGCATCAAACATGCAGTCGAGAGCGTCGCGCAGGTCCTCCGACATGATGATGGTGCCTGCAGAGAGAGGGAAGTTCAAGTGTCCTGATCTGTGTGTGTGTGTGTGTGTGTGTGTGTGTGTGTGTGTGTGTTTGTGTGTGTGGTGACGGACCGTCGATGGCCAGTTTGAGGTCAGTGAGCGTGCTCCGTACGCTGCTGATGACTCGCTGCATGCGGTCCACTTCCTGTCGGAGGAAGATGTTCATTGGCTGAAGAGGACCCATCTTCTGCAGTTGACCTTTGACCTTTGAAACACAGTTACTCAGTATTTCTGCAGAGGAACCTGTGACGTGTGTCTCTGTGTGAGTTGATGTTTTATTATGTAACAAAACACTTTTTTGACCTAATTTTACTTTATTGTTATAAATGAGTTTTGCTCTGATTCATGACGCTGACCTGGTTATTGAGTGAAACTGGGACAAGTGATTTATTTTAAAAGTTTTGTGTTTTCTTTCATCTGTATAAACCACAGCTGCCAGACCTGGTCCAAACCCTTTCAGCACTACACACTCACCTCATGTGGCGTGTAGTCAGGTGGAAGCTTCTCCAGCATCTCGTTGGCTAGTCTCTGTACGCTGGCCTCCCTGGTCTCCCCGGCCCCACCCCCGCTGTCCTTCGGTTGGATGTTGATGATGGTGCTGAGCGTCTCATTGGCCAGGTTGGTCTGGTAGGTGATGTCAGCGTTGGGGTGGAGCCCAAACACCTGCAGACAAGAGAAGGTTTAATGATGAAGCTGCCGGATCTCCGCGGTGACAGGTACATCGGTGTGAACTTGGGTCGTGGTTGGACGTCCAGTGTGCTCTGACCTCCGGTGAGTCGACCAGCGGCAGGGCCTCCACGTGCCGCAGGACGTCCTGGACCGTCTTGGCCTTGGCGGGAATGCTGTAGCCCTTATAGAAGCAGAACTTGTCACTGAAGGTGTTCTCACTGAACCAGACACGAGTGAAGGTGTTCAGCAGACGTTTGTCCAGGTCGTCCGTCACTCGGCCGCCATACTGGACCTCACCTGGGCGTGGACACGAGGAAACAACCAGGAGGAAAATGAATGATAAAATAAAAATGATCTAATTAATATAACTAATATCTGAGCAGTTCCTCTCAGTCTCAGAGTTCTGTGATGAAGGAGATAAAGTTATTATATAATATCATTATCTTTTGCTCATCTCACTTTATTTTGTGTTTAAAGTCGTAAAACCTGAAGCTATGACGCTGGAGAACTGATCTAAGCTTTACAGATCTACTGTCTCAGTGTGAGTGTGATGTTCAGTTTGAGGTTTGACAGCGGAGTAAAGAGCTAAAGACCCAGCATGTAGCGCAGGCAGCTCCAGTTCACTCCTCTCCTGGCGTCCAGGTCGTCCAGGTGGTTCTGGACAAACTGCATGCTGGAGGTGAAATCTGCCTGGTTGAACTCGTAAGGGATGTTCCAGCCGAGAGGACCGAACTTACGCCGCTCCTGAGAGGAGGGCGACAGAGGAGACGTCAGTTCACAGTCGGACCGATTGGTTCAGGTGGTCTCAGGTGATGCAGAGAGTCGTGGAGCAGATACCTGGACGGTGGTGTGCAGGAAGGCCACAGCGTACAGCAGAGGTTTCCACTGAGGCAGGTTACTGATCTCCAGCTGGTCCTGACTGACTCCACTGAAAGTCCTCTTCAGACCAGCTTTCATTCCTGCTCAACACAGACGGACGGGAGCATGAAAGAAAAGAAAAGCCGAGGAACAACAAGGGAAAAGAGAAAAGGTGAACAGATTAGTTTAGTGTCAGTCAATCGATTAGCCGCCATAAAATCAACTGTAACGAGGGCAGGAAGCACAATATGACAAGAACAATATATAGAACATTTAATCATCATGAAATAATGAATCAGTCATAAATCAATCATTAATCAATCAATCATCAGCTCAGGAGGATCAGGACATTTATCAGCTGAGGATCAATAAGTTCAATAGATAAAGAAACAAAGGAGGTTTTTTTTACCAAGAGGAGGTTCATTGGTGAACTTGATGGAGGACTGAAGGAAGGTGATGGGGAATCTGCGCACACACACACACACACACACACACACACACACACACACACACACACACAGGTTAAACACTGAACTGAACTCTCCTCTGGCGCCACCACACGGCGCCCGCTCGCAGGGAACTGCGTTCGTGTCATCAGTTACCTGGGGTGCATGTCGGTCGTCAGCCATACCCGGAAACTTCTGTGCACGCTCTCCGGTGTTGCCATGGTGACCGTCTCCAGCAGTTCGTCCAGGAAGTCCAGGCCCAGGTGGCAGTTCTGGAGGAGGAGCCAGCCGCCGTCCGTCATGCTGTTGGCCAATAGCCTGCGAGCGTGGACCTCCTGGCCCTGCCCCATGGAGATGGGACGGCACGGCGCCCCCTACAGGCAGAGAACAGGACTCTGCTGTTTTATTTATGGCTTCAATGCACCAAAGTTCTTCAAAATAATAATTAATTTTTAGTATTTTGAATAATTGATGATCAGAGTTTCACCTGGTTTTTAATTATATTCAAAATCACTGATAAATTCACCTCCTTTGTTTCCCATCATGCATTTCTGCTCATTAACTAATCATTTATACATACTTTTCTGATCTTCCGTCTTTCCCTGATCAATTTATTATCGATTGTGATTTCGTTTATTTAAATCAACCTTCACATCGTTTCAGTTTCCTCCTCCACTCATTTACTTCCTGTTTCCTCCTCCATGTCTCTGACCTTGCTCTTGGCCAGTCTCTCGATGTTCTCCGTCGGGTCTGAGCCCATCGATAGCAGACACACCATCGGCGTCCTGGTGTCGCTCTCTGTTAACATGGCGTCCAGGTCCAGAACCAAACCTTCTGCGTACTGTTGACCCAAGGACTCTGAGATGTAGTGCCGCGCCTGGCCAACACACACACACACACACACACACACACACTTGATTTCATTCTAAGCGTGTGTCTGGTGTCTCAGAAGGAGGTCCAGCCTGTGGAGGTCAGACCTGAGCGATGGTTCGGTCGGGACACCAGCTCCGTATGAGCAGAAGTTTCCTGAAGGTGTCGAGCTTCTCCTCGTACCCATCAGGCAGTGCGGTGTCCTCTGGCGCCGGATGGTCGAACCAGGTCCTCCAGGCACGTTCATTCTGGCTCACCTGGAACGTGGAAACATGATAGAGAAAGTAAAGTAAAGTAGATCTATGTGTTTCAGCTCTAGAGCCGATCGACTGTCTGTGTGTTTGGGTTCTAACCTGCGTCAGGATCTGGGCGAATGGAGGCAGAGCAGACAGCTGCACCAGATTGAGCCAGGTCTGATCCAGGATCCAGCGCCGCGGTTTGGACTCTACAGAGTTCAGGTCCAGAGAGGCGCCGCCTACACACACACACACGCACACACACACACACACACACACACAAACACACACACACACACACACACACACACACACACACACACACACACACACACACACACACACACACACACACACAGAGCCCTCACTGCTGAACTACTTTAAAGAAAAAAGACGTGGAGGGAGGAGGAGGAGGAGTGAGACCTTTGACGAAGGTGAGCACCTCAGGGTGCGAGATGTTCTGGGCCTGCAGGTCGATCTTCAGAGCCAACAGCAGAGTGAACAGCAGCTTGTGCTCCTCGTACAGACCTCTGGCTGTGTAACAGAACACCTGAGGAGCAGACAGGCACCTGTTACACCTGCAGTACGAGACTGTTACATCATCGTCTCGTGGGCTCAGACTGGACACAGTCACACCTGTCTGACGCTCAACTAAACAGGTGAAGAAACTGGATTGAACCATATCAGATATGAAGAGCACCTGGTAGGTGAGGAAGCTGATGATGTTGCTGATGCGTTTGGCGGTGAGCTGCGACCTGGCCGAGTTCTGCATGGACGAGTCGAAGAGGCCCAGGAACTGACGCAGCGACGTCTGGTACATGACGTTCACCAGCGACATCTCCACGATCAGGAAGTAGAGGATGCTCCCCCTGGTGGCCACCGGACGGTACTCCTCCCGGGCCTGGTTGATCTTCACCTCCGTCTCCGCAGCAACCGACAGCTTCTCGCTCACCTGTGAGGCGAGGACACGAGATCATATGGTTTGAATTTGAAAAAAATTGAAGTTCTGTCACAGTTTAATCGTGATATCATTAGAATGGACGACAGACAGACAGACACTCAGACAGACAGACAGACAGACAGACAGACAGACAGACAGACAGACACACAGACACACAGACAGACAGTACCTCCTGAGCTGTGGTCTTGGTGACCCTCAGCACCTCGATCAGAGACTGGTCCTCCACCAGAGACCCCTGAGTGCTGGTCAGCCTGAACAGCAGACTGTCCTCCAGCTCCTGCATCTTCCTCTTGTTGGACGTCACCTCCTCCAGGAGCTTCACCCGCTCCGCCTCCAGCTCCTGGTCAGACCCAGAGCGTGGTTAAGGTTACTTCCTACCTAACGGCCTGTTTAGTGTTTAGTGTGAACAGCGTGCACCTGTTTCTCCAGCAGGATGACTCGACCCAGCAGCTGGTCCTCCAGGCCTCGCTGGGTGACGGTGAAGTCCACCACGGCCGTCCTGGCGCTGACCTCGGGGCTGTACGCCGGGTTGGCCAGCTTGGTGGTGATGTAGAGCGTGAAGCCCTTCATCACATCCACCTCCTTATCTCCTACCTTCACCTGCAGGAGGAGGAGGAGGGGGAGGAGATGATCACCAGAGTCTTTGCTGTAACTCCATCAGCTTTAAAGTGTCTTACTTTGTAAGTGGATCCAGACTTGATGTAGTTTTTGTCCAGTATGTTGTCCAGGACGGGGTCCAGGTCCTCCCCCACGTCCTCCAGCAGCAGGGGGCGGCCAAGAGACAGACTGTCCTCCAGGTGGGAGCGGAAATATTTATGGTTCAGAGACGTCACCTGAGACACAGAAGAGGATGTTAGTGCTCCTCACCAGCAGGGGGCCAATCAGGTCTTAGTATGTCCTCACCTGCAGCTGTTGGTCTCTCTCCCTGTTCTGGATCCAGGTCTTGCCCTGACCCTGGGGGTCTATCAGCAGCGGGTAGCGCGACGCCTTCGTCACCACGATGCCGTTCTGGATGGACAGGTCGTCGCTGGGTAAACCCTGCAGGTTCCACTCGCTCACCGTGGCGTTGTCCACCAGCAGACCAATCACGTTCAAGTCCTGCAGAGACCAGAAGGTTTTCAACAGATCTGCATGTTTGGACTTTCCTCTCTGCAGCAGATCAGTGTGGCTGCTGTTCAGATCAGGTTTATTGAACACTAATATCTTGGTCCATGTCTGTGGAACAGACGACCTGAAGACCTGAGGGCACTCTATCGTTATCTTTGTTTTCCAGGCTTCAGTGTTTCTTCACTTCCTGTTATTATATTATATAATTTTTAGTGTTTTCAGCAGATGTACCGTACAAACACTTCATGACCTTTTATGTTTGATTCTCAAATAAAAGCTTGGACTTAAATACGAGGCTGACATGAACAAAACCTTTTAAAACTTTATACAAACATTAATGAGGGAGAAAAGCAGATCAATATGTGAATTTAAAAAGACTGAAAACAAATGTGAAGGAGCTGAATCCTGAATCCTCAGTGACGGCGGAGTCTTACCGGACTGAAGGGGATGAGCTTCTCCTCCATCTCTTTCTTCCACAGCTCCAGCAGCAGGCTGCGGTACTCCTGGTTAAAGGGGCCGGCGTAGGACAGGAAGCCTGTGGACAGGAGGACGTCCCCCACCAGGTGTTTGATCTGCGTCTGGAACCCAGCGCTGCTGTCGGTCCAGCGAACCTGAAACACAACAGGATGACGACTGATGAACGGGTGAAAAGTTCGGTGGATCACTGATGAATGGACGACAGGTGGAGGGACGAAAGCCGACCTTCTCTCCTCCCAGCCCGTCGATCAGAGCCGTGGCGTTGGCCATCTTGCGGCGGCAGGCCTGGGCGTCATCCTCCAGGTCCTGCTTCTCCCTCATGGCAGCGTCGTAAAGAGCCTGAAGTTCAAAGTTCAAAGGCCAATAATTTAACAATAATTTAACAAAGAAATTCCCTCGAGGCGTTACGGAGATATTGCGTTCACAAGACCAAAACTGCGTTTAGTGAGGTCACCATGCCTTTGACCTTTGACCCCCAAAATCTAATCAGTTCATCCTTCAGTCCCAGTGAATGTTTGAGCCAAGTTCTGCCCAGGTGTTACTGAGATATCCTGTCCATGAGAGTGGGACGGACATGGACATGATATCTCAGGAATGGACAACCCCGAAAACAATATGGCTGCCAGCTCTGGCTGGCGCCGGCGTGGAGGAATGAAGACGGCTCAGATATGAACTCATCTGTGACTGTGAGAGTTTCACCTGCACGGCGTCCAGCTCCTGCTGTTTAGCGTCCAGCTGTTCCTGAGCTTTAGCGAGTTCAGCCTGAGCGACTACCAGACGAGCCTCCTGCAGGGCCAGGTTAGCCTGCACACACACACACACACACACACACACACACACACACACACACACACACACACAGTTGAGTTTTTATCATTGTGAGGTCTGGTAAACATCTGGCTCCTCTGCTTGTACCTTCAGGGGCAGGACCTCCTTGTTGATGGCGAAGAAGTCCGCCATGGCCTGAGTCCAGGAGCAGAGTCCCGCCACGTTGCCACAGATCCTCTTGGCCGACTCCATGTTGTAGTCGTCCATGTCCAGGTAAGGAGCGAGCAGCTCCACCACCTCCTCTGTGATGGAGTCCTGCATTAACCAACAAGAAAAGAGTCATCAGTTACTGTCTGAGACTAAACATGAGCCGGCTCTGGATTGGATGAGTCTGCGCCATCGTTCACATCAGTCCAACAACCAGCACAGAGCAGTGACAGACAAAACGTTTCAACACACACACACACACACACACACACACACAGTGAGAGCTGTGTGTGTGTGTGTGTGTGTGTGTGTGTGTGTGTGTGTGTGTGTGTGTGTGTGTGTGTGTGTGTGTGTGTGTGACCTTGCTGAAGTTGAGCAGCATGCTGAGGAAGGCTGAGTTCTGCATCAGCTTCATGGCCTCGGCCCACGAAGGTCGCGGACAAGGTCGTTCGGGGTCAGAGGTCACCGGGTCGATCTGAGGAAGACGAACGAAGGGGAAAAGTGAGAAGCGTCTGACGGACGTGACCTCACTGAGGCGTCAGAGACAAACGCACCTTCCTCTGGAACAGCAGCAGCACGGCGTCCATGATCCTCATGATGAGGTGAGGAGGTTTCTGCAGCTTCCTCACCGTGGCGATGTCGGCCGGTTTGATGGTCTGTGGACACAGACGGGAACATTCATCATTCATCATCATATATTGTTTTTATCTATTGTTAGTGTGTGTGTGTGTGTGTGTGTGTGTGTGTGTGTGTGTGTGTGTGTGTGTGACCTGCAGTGCAGCCTCAGCAGCCTGCAGTGCTGGTTTCGCAGCCTCCAGTTTGGACTCTGCTGCTGTTTTATCAGCTTCGATCTCCTCAACGATGAGCTGAGCTTTATCCTTCACCTTCTGCACCTGCTGCTTCACCTGCGCAGAGAGAGAGAGAGAGAGAGGTGATCTGACCGCCGCTACAACCAGCTGACGGACACAGCCTGACATATAATCAGTGGTAGTTGTGATGGTGCCTGTGCTGTGGTTTGTGTGACTGAGTCTGACTGAACCAGTCACTGCACCCAACAACCAAAGACTCTGAGCTACAGGAGAAGCTGCGTGGTGTTAGTCTCGCATTCCTGCATTAACTCTTCCCTAACAGTAAAGATGTCAGATTAGTAGAGGTGCATCTCCACGTGTCGTCTCGTGTCAGACCTTCTCAGCAGCCTGAGCCTTCGCCGTGACCTCCTGCAGGACCTCGCCTGCCCTCTGGGAGGCGACAGCGAGCTCCTGCTCCTTCACCACCAGCTCCTCAGAGAGTTGAGACACCGACTGCTCCGCTTCCATCAGTTTACACAGACCTGCAACACACACACACACACACACACACACACACACACACACACACACACACACACACAGACACACACAGACATTTAGAAAATCAGTGGAAACCTTGTCAGCTACAGAAGGTTCAGCCCCGCCCTCACCTGTCTTCATGCGCTCGGCCAGCGTGCCGACGTGAGCGATCTTCTCGGCGTAGACGATCTTGTAGCCGTCGATGAAGGACAGGTAGGATTTGGGCGTCACGAACGTTTGACGGCGGAAACGCTCAAAATACTCGGCACATTTCTCTGCCACCAGGTCCTGCAGGGGGCGGGGGCAAAGAGGGAGGGGTGGCGGTCATGTGATCAGTCTGCCGGACGTGCTGATGATACACACCTGATCACAACGTGAGTGCTACCTGGAAGGTTCCCATGGTAACCACCACACTCTGCTTCACATCCTCGGAGCAGCGGAGGTCCTGGTACTGAGACAGGAAGTGATGCGACACAGCGACCAGGGCGTCCCGAGGCCAGCGCTGGAACCAGTCCACAGTGCAGCCCGATATCAGGCCTGGGAACTGTTCAGGTCAAAGGTCAGGGTTCACTGCTGAGACTGAGGGTCAAAGGTCACCATACGTCTCATCTGAACTCATCTCTAATTTCTAATCCCGTCATGTCTTCACAGCTCTGAGTGATTACGGCTGTGGTTCTCAACCTGGGGCTCCCGACCCCCGAGGAGGTCCCAAAATAATCAACATGTATTAACCCCAGCATCCAGAATAATCAATCAAACTCAGAGGAGGGGGGGTGTACACTGACAGGGGGTTTGACTAGAAAAGGTTGAGACCTGCTCGATCACAGCTGGAAGAAACACCTGGAAGAATCTATTCCAGTGTTTAACTGGACACCACCACACCTGTGTGAGGGCGTTGATCCTGGACTGGATCACGAGTCGACTGGACTGGACTGACTGATGCTGTCAGTGCAGGAAACTGAAGCTGAATTTAAGTTTTAGTTTCTTTTTTTTTGTCAACAATATTTTCACTTGGACTGAAACTGTGAAGGAAAACCTGAAGTGGAATTTTGAACTAGAATTGGACCCTTCTTTTTGTTGGTTTTGGGACTGATCTTACTTGACTGATCTTAAATATCAGGAGAGCTAGAGAATAAAACTTAGAAATTCGAACTGAAAAAGTCAAACTGTCACAACCTGACTGTTTTATTATCATTCATAAAACACCCTGTAAATGTGACCAGACACTCCCAGGTCTCCGCCTCACCTTTAAAGCACGAGTGCGAAACTTTTCCCCGACCGGCGAGAAGCAGAGGACGACGTGGAGGTTGCTCCGCACTCGGGACAGGAAGAAGTCGTAGAGGTTCTCTGAGGTCGGAGGTCGGCGGGGGTGCTGTCGCTTCATGACGGGGATCAGATCCTGAGTGATGTCGTCCAGCTCGTCACGAGCAAACAGGTTGGAAACTTCGCCGCTCGCCAGGACGTTGTTCATGTATTCTGGAGAGGAAAGCAGACAAACCAGTCCAGTGTTCAGGACAGCTGGGCAGATGTTCATGGTCTCCAGAGGACGACCATAATGATTCTGGAGACTTCCTGTATCTCCATCAATGGACAGAATTTTACATAAAAAATATTAAAAAATCTATTTTTTATCTAATTCTGAGAAGTTTTCTGACACATTCATGTTTCCCAGAGGATGAACCCTTTAGATGGGTCACACAGACACAGTCAGGTTACAGCAGTCAGGATGAGCTGATCTGAGCTGTGTGTCAAGATGCTGCTGCCATGTGTTTCCCTTAAACGTTGTTGGAGTAATCTTCCTACAAATACAAAAGCATCGTGGGTAAATTGCTCGGGTACCCAGGAAGGCTTCGTCTTTAATGTCGTTGTCGGTGAAGAGGAACGTGACTCCTTTTCCCTGCTGACCAGCGATACGATACAGAGCCTTCAGATCCTCCAGCAGGTTACTGCTGCTGTACGACCTGCAGGACACACACACACGCACACGCGCACACACACACACACACACACACACAGCAACAACCAGAGTGGATGTTTGTATGGATGACCAGAACTTTTAATTCACCTCTAATCTAAACATTTGTTCAGTGTTTGCACATTGTTTGTGTGTGTGTGTGTGTGTGTGTGTGTGTGTGTGTGTGTGTGTGTGTGTGTGTGTGTGTGTCAGACCTGGTCAGTGTGATCTGGAAGGTTTGGTATCCTGCGATGAACGATGCCAGCCTCGTCAGGCTCTGCTTCCCCGACCCCCCGACCCCGACCAGCAGGGCGTTCCCTTGCGGCGTCCGCAGGATCCGAGAGATCCGCATCAGGTGGGTCATCGCGTCCTGCCATTGGACCAAACAGAGAGAGTTGTTAACCAATAGAAATACAGACAGGGTACACAGGCAAACATTATAACGGATCCACAGTCAGATGTAAAAGTGATTGATATTCCAGAGAGGATGACGGTAAAAGATGACTCCACCTCCAACATGGCCGCCAGCTGAAGGTGATCAGTCCGACAGAAATCATCTTACCTTGAAGAAGACCAGGTCCATGGCTCCGCCTCTCACCGCCTCGTTGTACTGCTGCTGGAAAACAGACAACCGCTCCGCCAGAGCATCCAGCGACGGGATTGGCTCGTACACCTGTCAATCACATCAAGTTCGACACCGATACGAGTGAAAAGTGTGGCGACTTTTACATTTAGAGGAATTCAGAATGACAAAAAAACTAAGATAAAATTAAATTAAACCATAAAATCATTAAAATAAGACGTGATTAAATATAATAATAAATATACAGTAATAATTAGCTGTAATAATATAGTCTGTTTTGTTTTGGAGACCTTTGGCGCTTCCAGTTCGGCGTCTTCCGGCTCGTCTCCCGTCGCCTCTGGAGCGTCACGCAGGAAGTCCACAAAGCAGCTGTCCCACTGAGCATGCTCAGTCAGAGCTCTCCCATGATCCTCCACTGTGATCTGAGTGACAATTACATGACAAGATGAACAGCTGTGCTGTGTTACAGAATATCTACACACTCTACAGTGTTAACACACTGATGGACTGTTTCCTCACAGTGTAACAGTACATGGATAAACTGTGTATTCACACCATGTATCCACGTGAATATTTAAAGGAATAAAACAAGTACAGTAGAAATAGAGATAGAAACACTGAACACAGTAAATCACACACACCTGCTCCATGATGCAGCTGAACGTTTGTCTGTCGCTGCTGTCGATGAATCGGTCGGCGATCACTCTGCTGCACTCGTGATGGAAGAGAGCGGAGACGAGCTGAGAGCTCTGACACACGTCAGACTTCACTGTCAGGATCCCCTGAAACACAGCAACAACACAACAACAACAACAACAACAACACAGCAACAACAACACAACAACAACAACAACACAGCAACAACACAACAACAACAACAACAACAACAACACAGCAACAACAACACAACAACAACACAACAACATAATACAATATCACAGCAACAACACAACAACACAACACAGCAACAACACAGCAACAACACAACAACATAATACGATATCACAGCAACAACACAACAACATAATACGATATCACAGCAACAACACAACAACATAATACGATATCACAGCAACAACACAACAACATAATACGATATCACAGCAACAACACAACAACATAATACGATATCACAGCAACAACACAACAACATAATACGATATCACAGCAACAACACAACAACATAATACGATATCACAGCAACAACACAACAACATAATACGATATCACAGCAACAACACAACAACATAATACGATATCACAGCAACAACACAACAACATAATACGATATCACAGCAACAACACAACAACATAATACGATATCACAGCAACAACACAACAACATAATACGATATCACAGCAACAACACAACAACATAATACGATATCACAGCAACAACACAACAACATAATACGATATCACAGCAACAACACAACAACATAATACGATATCACAGCAACAACACAACAACATAATACGATATCACAGCAACAACACAACAACATAATACGATATCACAGCAACAACACAACAACATAATACGATATCACAGCAACAACACAACAACATAATACGATATCACAGCAACAACACAACAACATAATACGATATCACAGCAACAACACAACAACATAATACGATATCACAGCAACAACACAACAACATAATACAATACCACAACAACAACACAACAATAACACAACAACACAGCAACACAACAACAACAACAACACAGCAACAACACAGCAACAACACCACAACAACAACACAACAATAACACAACAACACAACACAGCAACACAATACAACAACAACACAACAACCACAACACAACAACAACACAATACAACAACACAATACAACACAACAACAACACAACACAACACCACAGCAACACAACACAACAATAACACAACAAAAAACATTGTGACATAACTAGTGGAAAAACTATTTTAAAGATGAAAACAAAAAACAGTTGCAGTGTTTTCTACCTGCCAGATTCTGCTGAGGTCCCTCAGGTTGAAGATATAGTGAAACTTTGCAGGAGACGGTAACATCTGAGAAGACAGAGAACATCTGTTAACATCTGGTCAACACCTGGTGGCTGCATGTAACAGGACAAATAATAACAAACAAACAAGCCAAAACACAAAAACAGAAGATTTTCTTGAAACCAACTTCTCTGTCATAGAGATCTTTCTATGGAGGCCCCTGAGGGCCAAATTGTGGAAAATAACTGATATGGAAATGTGTGCACACAGGTTAGCAAAACAAGAAGCTCTGTGATACAGATCTGGCCTTCAGCATATGTACAGCAGTATACAACCATCATCACTGCTAAAAACAGTCAGACTAAGAACTGGTGTACAGAACCGTAGAAGCTGGAAGCTCAGAGAGGCAAGGATTTTGTCAGGATTCTTTATGTGTCTTGTTGTAATACTCATTTCAGCCACAAGAGGCAGAGAATTACAACAACAAACTCTTACAACACACACTCCTGACAAAACCTCTTCCCTTGCCTCTCTGGGCTTCCGTACTGCTGTCAGATGTTGTGAAAATACCAAATACTGTATCTCATGTGCCACATTGACTATTCTGATAATAAACTAGATATCAGATATAGTTGTATTCTGAGCCAAATACCTCCCCTCACCTTTACTGACTTGTATTATTAGTAAGTTTTGTGCAGCATGCAGGAAGCATGTTAGAAAACATCTTTATTTTTAAGATGAAGGAGTCACGGAGAAGATATGAGCACGTCATGTAGAAGTCAGCATCTATGAATATTTCACCTTCGCCTTCACGGCCTGCCACAGCCGTCTGGTGGTGGGTACGAGGGCAGCGGCGAGGTCGCAGACCTCAGCGGGGAAGCCTCTCTCGGGGCAGAAGTACCCCTGAGCCACGGTGCCAAAGATCTTATCGATGGAGGAGTTGGAGGGCAGGGTGCAGTTAAAGATGGAGAACTGCCTCTTCAGACGCTGAGGGATGTCGTTGCGACCGCCCCCGGGGTGGATCATGGCCGCCACCAGCTGTTAAAGATTATTATAAGCATTGCTCATTACTGCTGTACCAGGGTTTGGGTTTGGGAACAGAGATCAGATGTTGTAGCAATCACCTAGTTCCAATAAGATATTTATACACTAGCTGGTTAGCATGCTAACTTCAGTAGAAAAGAAGTGACAGAGACCAGAGTTCACACTGGTGATTGTTTCCACCTCTGGAGACAGATGTTGGTGAGTAAAGAAATGAAGTTTGATGCTGAACTCCCACTTCTTCTAGACTGGTAAGTAAACAAATGCTAATGCTAATAATAGCTATGTAGCATTAGCAAAAATAGCTAGTTTTTCTTGGCATTGTGTTGACTGAAGCTCCAGATAAGAGAAAGACTCTTAAACAACAACATTTTTAAATTTTTACAATCTCCCGTGACTTTTCAGTTTGTTCATATTTCAGACGCTGGAGAATCTGAAAGACCACGAGACGATAACTTCAAACCAGCACAGGAGGTTTCCAACTCCCCCTCATAAACACCTCTTTCATCATGTGACCAAAGATCCACACTTGGATCTGATAAAAGTTAGTAAGTGAACCTTTGAGTTAAGATGACTGTCTCAGCAGGACTAGGAAGTGCAGGTGATTTGTATCTGAAGGGATGAAACAAGTGACGAGAAAATAAAAAGAAAATAGATTTTAGAGAGGAACCTTGACAGGAAGTGATGACTTTGTTACCTGAACGTCGACCACAGTGATGAATTCTCCCGGACGATCCAAACTGTAAAAACCTCCCTGCTCCATCAGCTGACGCACAATCTCATTGGTTATCTGAGGGAGGCGAAATAGATAAATGAATAAAATATGAAAGGAAGAAAAAGGGACAACAAACAAAAAGAGAAAAGAAGCTGATGTTGACCAATCAGAAAGCCTGAGGCCGACCTGGTCTCCCCATTCGTTGATAACGGGCATGTTGATGTCGTCTATGAAGACGGTCATCCTGCGTCCTGCCGGTGGCCCGTAGGTGGCGCCCATTCGTTTGTCGATGTAGCTCTCGATGGTTCTCTGGAACATGCTGGGCAGCGTGGCCGACGAGAAGTTGACCGTCTTACTGAGGTGGCGCTCCGGGTCGAGTTTACTGGTGTGGCCCTGCAGGGGAGCCAGAGAGAAACACAACACGTCGCGTTAGCATTAGCTAGCTGAGGATAAGAGCTAGCTGCTAACAGACACTTAGGGTTGACCTCGGGTAGCCGGTTCTGTTTTGGATCCAGTTCTCTGTCAATAACACACCTGAATTTTAAATATTAAAACAGGAGTGTTATTACGTTGCAGGCTGCTTCTCTCGTTCAGTCTCACTTTAATCATGACGGTCTTGGCGGTTCCCTGCTCTCCGATCAGCAGCACAGCCTTCCTCTGCTTCATGATGGTCTGCATCAGGAAGTCCGTCCTCACGTTGTCCACATTGGGAACCAGGATGGACGAGTAGTCAGGGACCTGGTCTTTGGGGTAGACATACTCGGGGACCTGGATCATAGGAAAAAGCACCGGCAGACTCAGATCTGAGAGCTACAGCAGTTCAGGTGGTTCAGGTGGTCTGGACCTCAGTGTGAAGGGAACAGCTCTGTGTCCACAGACCTTATTGGACCAGTGCTCCCACTGTCCCTGCTCAGTGACGGTGAACTCAAAGATGGTCTGGTCGTCCTGAGTGCGTGGCAGGTCCAGAGACGAGCTGTGGCCCTTCAAACAGAAAGACATATAAAAACAGGAACCTTTACCCTGAAGTCCACGTTGTTCCAAAATCCCCCCAGAGGCAAAAAATATACAAAGACCATGTGATCAGGTCTGCTGTCTCTATCTACTGGAGCCAGAGCCGGACCAGCACTGGAGCTACAAATGTGAAGTGTGTCCTGAGGGTGGCGCCAGAGGAAAGGTCCATCCTCTGTGGAACATGAACATCCTCGACTGGCTCTGTGGAGAAATCTCAACCTCAGCATGACTGAACGAAGAGAAGGACACCTTCAGCAAGGCCTCCATCTTGGCTCTGTCGTCCAGCTCCAGCAGCGCACCGAGAGACCACATGACCGCAAACACAAACAGCCGACCCACGTCACCATGGCAACCCTGTTTCTCCTCTGCTGCCGGGAGCAAACCCTGAACACGCCAGTATGAAAAATAAACTCACTGAAGACGACAGGAAGGTAAACTCTGAACATGGAGCTGCATTTATTTATGTTCTGTCAACATCTACAACATGAAACGTATCTGACCTGCAGCAGGTCAATCGTCTGTCTGATGTACATACACTCCAGCACCTGCATCTTAGGAGACACAGCAGTGAAGACAAAGTCCAACAGGTCCTGTAGGTGGAACAGAAAAAGACACCAGCTGAGCCTGAACAGACATGTACACACAGTGGTCCAGACTCTCCAGGATCCGTCCTATTTCATCTGGTGAGAATCTAGAGACTCGAAACGTGTCTACAGAAACTACAGCAGCAGTCAGACGTCTCACCAAAACCAAGAGCAGAGAGAACATTTATCTCATTTTAGAGTCTCTTCATCGGCTTCCCGTAAATATTAGATTTGATTTTAAGATTTTATTGAAGAGCTTTAAGGCTCTGGACTTGCACCTGAGTTCATCTCAGATCTACTGACGCCATGTGTGGAGCCTTTTTACAGTTGTGCTTTCTCAGGGGTCTGAATCTACTTCTAACGTCTTAAATCTATTATTACATTAAATCATTCTCCTGTTTCTTATTTTATCTGTGAAACTTCTATCTCATTTTTACTGAAGCTCATTGTTGCACTAGAAGTGAACAGAGACTGCTGCGTGGAAGGAGCGCTGCTGACGATCTGTGGTCATGATCCTCTTTTCATCCACACCTGGTAGCAGCTGTCGAAGCAGAGTTTCAGGGCGTCGGCCTGCGGCTCCGGGAGCTTCCGTAGCCAGGCCTGCAGGACGGGGCTCCAGCCGAGCACCGAGGAGCTCATGAACACCATCCCGTTCCTGGACACCGTGGCTGGGGAGGCGTTGTCGATGTTGTGGGGCTCAAAGACAATCTGGAGGCACAATACAAAGGACGTGTCTTCACTTTATCACCATGTGATTCAGTTAGTTTTAAGTCCACAAAACCCTGGGGTCTGATTGGCTGACAGCAGATGGTCTCTGAAACATGACAGACATGACAGATGTTGTGATGTCACCTTGCAGCAGGGAGCCATGGGGATTCGGTCTCCGTTCGCCAGCGTCAGAGTTTTGTTGTCGTCCAGAACTGAGTTCAGATTCTCGATCCAGATGGCATCCACCGGACCATCCAGCACAATCCAGATATATTCCCCCTGACACACACACACACACACACACACACACACACACGTATCAGTCTGTTGAAACGTGCCGTACAAGCAGGTCATTAAACAAAGTCTGAATCTATGGAACAACTTCTCGGGGCGTTGCAGCACCTTCTTGGCTTTGAGAGTCTTCCTCCACAGCGTGGAGAACACGCCGTCGGTCCAGTCGTTGGTGGTGACGTCCAGCGTGCCGAACATCTGCGAGGCCGTGATCGCTTTAGGATTCATCCTCATCTCGCGGTGGGGGGAGCCGCACTCTGACATGGCCTTCATCAGAGTGTGGATGCAGGCCGTCTTCCCGGCGCCGCTGGGACCCAGCGTCATCATACCTGCCGCAACAGAGGACGATTAATGACATTGCTCGTTCCCCTCCCTCGCCCGAGGCTGACCCCAGACCTTTCTGACTAGGACAATAAATAAATACAGGATTTAGTTTTATTTCTGGCAGCAGGAAGAAGCTTGAAACAGCTTTTAGATTTTCATATAGGAATATGTATATTTCCCTGGTCCTTAATTCCTGAATAATTTTCAATAAAGAATTATATAACCTGGTATTAACTAATAATCCTGCTTTCACTTTGCTGATCTGTACCATGTCGGACTCTCTGTGTCTCATAGAGCTGAACCAGTTTGAGGATCCAGGGGGGATGAGGGATCAGACCGGCCTGCTGAGCCTGACTGAAGATGGATGACTCCAAGTCTGGATACCCTGCCTTATCCAGAACTACAGAGAAGGACGGAGCAACATTTAGAAGATGAGTCATATGAAACGTGACATGTGACCTGAAAGTGAACTAAAGGACAGATACAGAATAAAACAGTCGCAGGACATGTTCATGTGTTTGACGCCACATCCAAAACATCTGTACACAGTCTCGGCAGAAAGATGTTCTGGATTACATACAATGACTGTGTTAGTGAGTTATACAGCGAGAGACAGACACCTACCGATACCAGGAAACAAGTCGTTGATCAGACTCATAAACAGAGGCTCGTCCTCATCCACCTGCAGAGAGAGAGAGATCCACGTCACGGTGAAAACGTTCAAACACTAACAAACACACCACTTCAAAGATCTGCACCACACACACCAGTTTGGAGAGGTTCATGTCTCTCAGGACCCTCATCACCACCGTCTTCTCTGGTTCCGAAGGGTTGGATCTCTTCACGGCTCCCAGCGTCCTCAACACCGACAAAATGTTCCTCAGACCAAAATCATAATGGACCTGGTAAAATATAAAAACTTGAATTTGTGGGCGAGTTTTAATGGCGTCCGTTGTATCAGAGGAATCACCACCGTCGGTCACCACACCTGTTTGGACAGCTGTTCCTCACACAGTTTGTAGAGGGTGTAGAACTTCCTGCTGAGAACCTGGTTGTCACGAAAACCCGCACTGGCCAGTTTGACCCTCATGATGATGGCTCGGTCCGGGACCATCATGGCTACCGTGCGGAACTGAATCTTCAGGTTTTCTGGCAGCTCCTGGCGACCGGCGTAACCGGGGTTCTGGAGGAGCAAGAAGTCACTAATGAGGTCCGGAAGTGCGATTGGTACCGAGGTAGGTCAGTTCTAGACCTCTGACTGGTTCTGAGATTGTTCACTTCCCCAGCTGTGGTTCTGAAGTAGTCTCAGACTGGTTATGAGATCAGATCAGTTCTAGACCTCTGACTGGTTCTCCAGTGGTTCTGTTCTGGCACTGAGGTAAATCATTTTGAGAACTGGTGCTAAAGTGGTTCAGTTCTAGAAATCTCTACCTGGTTTGGATGCAGATCAGTTCCTGGAATCTGGTTTTGAAGTTTGGTTCTGGAGCTCAGTTCATAGAGCAGTTCTCAGACTGAGGTCAGAACTCCTGTGTTTCTGAACCATTAGTTCAACGTGGTTTCAAATGTTCTGCAGTTTTTGTTCTGAACTCTAACTGTTTCTCGAAGCCTTTATCCAGATGTGTAGCCTTTTATTTCTGGAATATTTGGTTTAGCCCTAAAGATTTTTGATTTATGTCCGTGGACGTGTAGAAGGTTATTTAATGAATTCTGATTTGAGGACCAGGAGTTTGGTTCTAAAACCTTCTGATCCTCCTGTGAAAGTTTGTATTTGCTTTGCAGTTGAGAAGATCAGAAGCTTCCATCACTAACAGGTTCTGTATGTTTTTGTGAGTAATAACTTCGACCCCCTGCAGGGTGCGTCATTAGAGCCTGGTTACCATGGTGAGGAAGATGCCAAACTCAGGGTCCATGTCAACCACGTCTCCGTCTGTGAAGACAAACTGTTTCTTCTTGTTCTTCTTACACTGCAGGACGATGTAGATCTGCTGGGCAGCGACGGACAGGACCGGCAGCTCGATGCGGTTAAACTCATCGAAGCAGCCCCAGGCTCCGGACTGGGCCAGACCTGCACACACACAACAACCACAAACTGATGGTTTGTTGTAAGGTTTGTAAGGTGGGATCCGTTCAGCCTCCTTTGAGGACTGGTCACAACCTTCTGGATCTTTCTGATTAAAACAGTGGTGTCTGAGCTGGATCCATTACTAGTTACTGAATGCAGGAGGTTTCCAGTAATTATCCGCTGCACACACAGTCACGCACCTTTGTAGATGCGTCCCAGTCCTCTGTAGTCCATCTGGTCCGAACAGTTGAAGACAACCACATATTTCCCCAGACAGCGACCCATGTCTTTAGTGGTCTCTGTCTTACCTGGAAAACACACACACACACACACACACACACACACACACACACACACACACACACACTGGATTAGAGCAACATGTCACAAAGCCACTGTGAGAGCACCTCATTAGAAACATATCACTGTGTTACCTGTTCCTGCTGGACCAGCCGGGGCCCCGCCCATACTCATCCCCAGAGCCTGGGACAGAGTGATGTAACACCTGGACAGATGTTCAAAAGAGCATTAAAGGGATAGTTCGGGTTATTAGACGTGGGGTTGTGTGAGGTAGTCATGCATCAGTTTCGAGGAGCAGCAGGAGCACAGGTACACTAGCAGAGTGATGAGCTGCTGTGGGCGGGGCCAGCAATAGACACCTGTTTTAGACTCTTTGAAAAGAGGCAAACTGAAACAATCCAACATCTGTTTAAATGAAGCCTCATGTAGAAGATTTTCATCTTTATCTTCCCGTCAAAACAGCTGTTTCCTATTCGAACTACCGTATTCCTACACACAAGCACCTACGGAGCGCAGTATATTACGCCGCAGCTGCAGGTCAGCTGACTGAATCAGAGAGAGCTAAACTTCACTTTGTTTTGATGGGAAGATAAAGGTGAAAATCTAAAACAGGTGTTTTCTGCTGGCCCCGCCCACAGCAGCTCATCACTGTGCTAGTGCACCGGAGCTCCTGCTGCTTCTCGAAACTGAATCTACTGCAGGAAACACACTGACTGAACATGACGACCTCACACAACCCCACGTCTAATAACCACAACTACCACTTTAATATCATATATATATGTACTGTATATTTATTTAGCTGCGGCATCATGTGTCACCCAGCAGTCAGCAGGTGTCTCTGTACCTGTCCGTCAGCGGGGTGATGACCAGTCTGTCTGTGCAGCCCAGGTATTCGTTGCAGTAGCTGAACTCCACATCTGTGATCTGGATGACACACCTGTCCGTCTCCTCCAGGAAGTAAAACCTTGACTGTTTTTGCCACTCGAAGTCCGACGGCGATCTCACGTTCAGACGCACCTGGTGGAGAGGATATTACAGAAAACTGTTAACCCCCCTGATCAGTATTAAACTGTGTCCCTCCCTCCGTCCACCCACCAGCTCGTCGAAGATGTCTCTCTGGTGGACGTGGATGGTGATGAGCGTCTCATACTTGGTCCTCTCGTTCCTGCTCAGCTCCTTGGTTGTCATGTCGATCAGCTCATTGAGGAGATCCAGGAACTTCTGATTGGTTGTCTGCATGATCTGCCAGCCAATCAGAGGGGGGACAGTGAGAGGGGAGGATGTGATAATGAAAGGCATATTTCCCATCTGCTCCATTTTTGTAAAATAAAAGCACCTTCTTGTCAGACTTGCTGAGGACGAGCGCGTCCTCTGCATCTCTGGTCCAGATCATCTGGATTCCCAGCAGGCCGACCTGAGCGGGAAACGCTGACTGGAACTCCAGCAGCTTCAGGCCCGGGTCGCTGATGGCCAGGTAGGCCTGACG
>NW_019175114.1:855308-868883 GCF_002260705.1 Seriola dumerili
AACGTTTGGCCTCCTGAAGACAGATTTCAATTCTGTTTAATGTGAGAGGAAACGTTACAGCCGCACGTGTGAATGTTGGCATGGCAACAGCCACCAGTCTGTCGTGACCTGAGGCAGCTGCTTGGCGATGTCTCCGCCCACGAACACGGCCTCCAGGTAGATCCAGAGGTTTTGAACCGACAGCCACTTCTCGATGACCTCGGACGTGTTGGAGAGTTTCTGGACCCACAGCTGGATGGACGCTTTGAACGGAGCGTTGTACCTGCAGGGGGGAGGAGCAACAACTAGACCACCTGAGCGTTCATTGGTTCAGTCATTCATCTACTGAACTTCCACTGATGCTTCTGCACTGGATCCTTCCTTTCTTCTATCCTTTCACTTTCTTTGCCTTTCATTCATTTTGGTGGTCAAAGGTCAAAGGTCACGGTCACAGTCACGGTGAAACACTTTTTAGCCATTACTCAAGACTTCACACAACAATTATGACAAAGTTTCACACAAATCATATGTTCTCTGACTCTGGATAAACAGGAAGTGACCTGGAACTAGTCTGAGTGGAGGAGGGATACGACCACGAGGAGGTGTTTTAGTTTCCTCCCTCCCCCCTCCCCACCTGTTGCTCAGCAGCGACGTCAGCACCATCAGACTGTCCTCCATCATGGAGATCTTCTCTGCGGTGTCGGCTCCTCTCAGCAGCAGTTCTCCTCTGGTCCTGAAGGAGGCGAAGCTGAGCGTCTGGCTGCTCCACTCGCCGACCACGTCCTTCAGCTTGGCCTCGATGTCGCGCTCCTTCACCGCGCTGATACAAACGTCCTGACACACACACAGGTTATTACAGAGCCTGGATTCAGGGGTGTTTCTGGATTACTGACGTTTCATGGTCGGCCCTGACCTTTCAAGATTACAGCTTGTGAAGTTATTACCAGTTTTTCAAGATCATCTCTCACTTTCATAATAATTCCAGACTTTTCAGAATTATTCTATATTATTCATTCTGTTGTCGCAGACTTTTCTGGATTAATCTTGACTTTTCACAGTCATCATTTTTATTATAATCATAATATATAATCCTAAACTTGATCTCTACAGAAGTATTCCAGACTCTTCCAGGCTTTTCAAGGTAATTCCCAACTTTTGAAGGTCATATCTTTTCTTCATTTCAGGATTTTTCTCAACTTTTCAAGATTAAAACACCTTTATTATCAAGTTTGGAAAACTCTGTGGAATATAATCTGCCCGGGAGGAAGAACATGGATTATTATATCAGGATAAAATAAATTAAAAATGAGGTGTGCTGGATTTTATGAAGAGATCTGAGAAACCGATTCGTCAGTACCTCGATGTCTTCCTTGTGTTTGAGCAGCGGAGCCTCCATGATGTTTCTGAGGGAGAAACTGTCCGACTCCACCTGGAAACTGTGACCAGTCAACTCACTGAGACGAGTCCAGTGTCTGGGCAGCATGGCCTGACGGACACAGGAAGTCACAGCTTTAGAGGACAGAATTAAAAAATCTGTAATTTGAAAGCAGGTCTCTGTTGAGTCCAGGAAATAAAGTCACAGAACGGCAGTAAAACCTTCAAACACGAACAATCCTACCCTGTTGGCCATCATGTAGAGCAGAGGGCAGGTCTCAGTGAAGTCATCGATGGTTTTCTTCAGGTCTCCGAAGGCCTGCCACTCCTTCAGCGCCTTCGGGAGCTTCCTGATCCTGAAAACCCAGACAGAGAAATGACTAGAGGTTTTACTTTGAAGGGGACGCTACAACAGGAAGCGTCTCCTTCCTCTTCCTCTGCTGCCAGTGGTGAACTCCACCCTGCTGTACCTGTTCTGGAAGTCCTGCAGCTCAGTGTTGATCTTCTCGATGTCGAGGTCGGCCCACAGGAAGTCGTAGTAGCTGGTGACGCTGTTGATGACTGAATTATACAAAGTGTAGAGTTTGGACAGCAGAGAGAGCTCCCGCTTGATCCTCTGCAGCTCCGGATACTCTGCGAGGAAGAGCGGGCTGATTAGGAAGGAAGCAAGAGAAGAAGGAAGGAGGGAAGGACGCAAGGAGGCAAGGAGGGAGGTGAGTCAGTCACACCGTTAACGGGGAGTCCGAACAGCTCCTCTCCTCCAGAGTAGGTGGTGTATTTCCTCCACAGCTGATCAAACTCAGCCTGAAAACTCTGCAGCCGCTCGCTGGCTTCAGCTGGAGCCACGCCCTCCACGCCTGGACCTCTGCACACACACACACACAGGTTTTACTCTTCTGTGCACACACACGTCATCACTGTTTGTCTTTATGTGTGTACCTGTGGTTGTACTCGCTGCTGAAGCTCTGGACGTGCCCCTGGAAGCTCTGCACTGCAGACAGCAGGTCCGCCTTCATGCTGGGCTGGAGCTTCACCAGAGTGTTCTGGTTCTGCACCACCTGAAACCACACACACACACACACACACCCACACACACACACACACACACACACACACACACACACACACAGGTGTATTCCTGCACCTGTACAACCTCTCGTTGACACTCTCTCTGACTCCTCCCTCCGCCTCACCAGGGCGTTGAGGTTGTTCCAGGCGTACGTCAGGCCGTCCACACGCTCTGCGTTCCCGTCGTTGAAGAGCAGCTCGTGTTTGTTGAGCAGAGCGAAGGACTCCTCCACCGGACCGATGGTGGCGTCGATACGGACCTCCGCCTCCCGGACCTCAAACAGTAAAGAGTGAGGAGATGAATGAGTGAAGGAAGGTACAGGTGAACGGATTATAATCTGACATCTACAGAGGTAGTGCTATTATTGGTTTAGTTTTACTAGAAGAAATACTTTAAATTACTGTAAAAATATATATGTATTAATACAAATGTACAGGACAACTGAATTATGACATGAAAGGGTGAATTAATAATAAGTTCATGTAAGAATGAAAAGCTAATGACTGAATTAAGATACTGACAAATTAAAAGAATGAATGAATGAATGTGTAAATGAGTAAGTGAAGCCCTTTATAAAAAAGAGAAACAGATAAATGAATTTAAGAGTGAGCAAATGAATGAATGATGAAACTGAACCCAGACAGCCAATCAGGCGCTGGCCGACCTCTCTGAGCGCCGCCATGGCTCCTCGGACGTCCTCCAGGTCTGTGATTGGACGCTGCAGACGCTTCGTCAGCCCGTCCACGAATGAGAAGATGTCATCCATGTCGGCGGACGCCCGGCGGTGGAGCGCGGCGCCGAAGGCCCGTTTCCAGAGACGACACTCCTGAGTGAGCGCCAGCTTCAGCTGCTCGGTGTCGAAGAGGACCGAACCCACCGTACAGAACGCCGGGAGCTCGGAAATCTGCACCTCCAGCTTCTGTGGGGACAGCACCCACGGGTGGAGACAAGTCAGCTGCATGTTTCAACAGGTTTAGGACCCAATATCATTAGATCCTGATCATCAGATCCTGATCATTAGATCCTGATCATTAGATCCTGATAATCAGATCCTGATCATAACACTCAGTAACAGCATCACTGTGATAAACTGGACTCACAGAGTAGAAGGAGATCTGGGAGCTGAACTCAGTCTGTGAAGGGTCGGACTGCAGAAAAGCCTGGACCTGCTCCTCTGGGTCCTGAACACATCACACTGTTAGTCAAACACCACCACCACCACCACCACCAACAACAACAACAACAACCTGACACACAAACACAACACACACACTGACCTGGTTCCACAGAGTAGAGAAGTGAGCGAGTTCATTCAGAGTCTCAGCAGCCTGAGCTCTCAGTGACGACACGACGGAGCTCAGCTGGATCACCAACCTATAACAACAACAACAACAACAACAACAACAACAACAGAATGAGACACACTGGTGGAGCTGCTGTTTTAAGGTCTACAGTGCAAACTTCTGTCTCCTCGTTTCTTCTCCTGTTTAAACCATGGACCGTAAATAAAGATGGAGGTCGCCTCTGTGACGTCACCCTCAGGTTTCTGAAGCTCAGAGTGAGCTGCTGTACCGTCACCATATTGGCAGTGCCTGACTCCGCCCCCTAACTCCTAGCTAATTCAAATATGGTCAAAGAGGAGGGGCCTGTGTGGAGCTGAGACTTCTGTTCATGTCAGTTTGTGGCAAACATACGCTCACCCACCTGTCACTCAAAGAGGCCACGCCCTCAATCCTCCATAACTGTAGTCCTTAATAAAATGTAAACAGGTGAGTTATATAAACAGGTGAGTTATATAAACAGGTGTCATGAAGGAGGAAATTAGCTCTAGAGACCAAAACAGTTTCTGTTCCGGGCTGTAAACATGTTTATTTCTGCTGTAAAGTTGGACATTTTAACATGGGAGTCTATGGGGACTGACTCACTGTTGGAGCCAGACTCTAGTGGTCGTTAGAGGAACTGCAGCTTCATGTTTCAGCCTCGAAGGTTGACACTTGGTCTTACTGTGAACAAACATCTCCTTGGGGTTGTCGTGCCAAAATTATTATGCTAATATGCTAGCGTCAGCATTAGCTCAAACCACAGTTGTATGTATCTACAGTCTGTGGTTGACCAAAACTTTATCTTTAGCTTTTCCTGAATATGTGATATACTATAGAGGGAACAGTCTTTAGAGGCCTGCTATTGGCTGATTCATTGCTGGAGAGAGAACATTACACAAGAAGCTTTTACTAAGAGTGTTTTTTACTTGAACGTTTCCAGCCTAAATAACCCTCTGGAATCCATTTGGATGATTCTTTTATGCATTCATTCCTGTCCTTTTAAACCGTCCCCAGCCCACATGCATCACTTCCTTTATTCAGCACAAACTCCACTAAGTCTGACAAACTACAAACTGCCAGGAACCCAAGAGATATGAACCTGTGATATAGTGCGTCAGCAGTTTATTAAAACATCAGTGTGGTGCTGGACTGACTTGGTGACGTCTTTATGTTCTGCCAGCTGTCTGTCCAGAGGCTTCAGCACCGGCGGCTTCACCGGGACGTCGTCTCCTGCATCGCGGACCGCCGCCTGCTCCACCTGGGGGGGGGGGATGCCGGAATGTGATTGGCTGTCTGCTAACACAAGCGGAGTGAGACGATGGCGAGCGTACCTGCTGCTGTTTGTACTGCATGTGACAGTAAGTCCACAGAGGGATGTCTCTGGTCACGGACAGCACAACGCTCACCAGCTTGTTCACTGTAGTCTGAAACACACACACACACACAGACACACAGACACACACACACACACAGACACACACACACACAGACACAGACACAGACACAGACACACACACACGTTATAACCAGCAGTTTATACTTAAAATCAAGACTCCAGAGAAAAGATATGAATAAGAAATAGAGACTGGGTTCAGTTAAACTGGATTATATTAAACAGGACATACACTATATGGCCAAAAGTATGTAGACACCCAAACCCAGATGTTAACCAGCTGCAGGGATCTGCTCCCAGTTCATCCCAGAGGTGGTGGACGGGGTTGAGCTCAGGCTCTTCCACAGCTGTCTGTGTGGAGCTGGAACACCACCCCTTCTTCAGGTGGTAACACCTGTGACACGTTACTGCAGGTTCATTAAAGCACCTGAATGTCGTCCAGACCGGGTCTGAGGACGATGTTGGGGATGGCCAGCTGGATGGAGGCTCTGAGGAGAGGAGGAGGAGCTGACTGGCTGTAGGAGGAGGAGGAGGAGGACGGCTGGTACTTGAGGACATGAAGTCTCCTCCTCAGGGACTCCAGAGAGGATTTGGTGGCTGGAAGGAAACAGAAATCAGGCCTGTTATTTGTCTCTGGGCACATTTTGTAAAGAAAAACAAAACACTGTAAATAAAGTGAGAGTTTGTTTTTTCTATCCAGCTGATCTGAGACTTTATGATGTAGAAGAGAAGAAGATGAATGTTCACACTCTGGAAGTAAAGACTGAGAAAACAGAAGGAGGGAAGACAAGAAGGATGGAAGGAGACATGACAGAAAAGGAGACATGGAAGAGAAGGAGACATGGAAGGAAAGAGGACTGACCTTTGACCAGGGCTTCAGTGTTGCGATGACAGAGCTGACCAATCAGGTTGTAGAAACAACAAGGAAGACAAGACTGACAACGGGTCTTCTGTTTGGAGTCTGGGTGGAGACAGTGGAGAGCTCCCTGAGGAGGAGGAGGAAGAGTGGAGGGGAGAGGGGAGGAGACAAGGAGACAAGGAGACAAGGTGAGGAGAAGAAAGGAGGAAAAACTAATGAATGAATAACAAACAATTTAAATTTGACCCAGTTATCTTCTGTGCGTGTGTGTGTGTGTGTGTGTGTGTGTGTGTGTGTGTGTTACCTCCAGATTAACAGTCTCTGTCGGCTTCATCTTCTTCTTCAGCTCCTCAATCAGCTCGAACACGTACTTCTCTACCTGCTGACTCTGCCTATACATACACACACACACACACACACACACACACGCTGTAGTGTATAAGCCAGGTGTTGCAGTGTTAGCGTTAGCGTTAGCAGTGGTACCAGTTGAGGGTGACAGCAGCGGCGTGGACTGAGGCGTCCGCCTGCAGCAGCAGGTCCTGAGGGGGGGCGGGGTCTTCAGGCAGGACCAGCAGACAGCAGGAGGACATGGTCTGAAGCAGCCGACCGATGCGACACTCCAACAGGTCTGTGGCCACCTTGGACACCTGGTCCAGTTCTTTCAGGGCGGGATACACACCGTCTATGACTGAGCAGAGACAGGAAGTGGACTATCACTGGGTGTTTCTTCACTTTAGTATCTTTGATACAAATATTGTTCTTAGTCACATGTTACAACTGCATTTGGGTTTCATAGGTCAACGTAGATCTATCACATTACATGCGTCAGTATTGAGCGCGGTCCAGGACAGTGTGGTGAGTCCGGGGGAGAGAGCCGCCTCCACCCGGCTGATGAAGGGCTGCATCAGGGGGAGGAGGAGAGGCGGGATCCTGCACACCACCGAGCTGTAGTCCTGGAGCAAGTCCAGCAGCCTGGAGCAGAGAGGGAGCGTCGGGGCACACAGAGGAGGAAACCATGACGACGCAAAACAAGATGATGAGTAAAGTCAGTGTAGAGTGTGTTCAAGTTAATTAGAAAAACAACAACAAAAAAACAAGTTCATTCATTTGATCAACTCAAGTAAAAACACACAGAACTCCAACCTCCTCCTCCTCCACTCATAACCCTGACCCTAACCTTGACCTCTGACCTTTAGCCACCAAAATATAATCAGTTCATCTTTGAGTCCTAGTGAATGTTTGTGCCTTCATGGTGTTACTGAGATATTGTGAGACAGCCTGAAAACAAAATGGCCGCCGCTCTGACTGTCGCCGGCGCGGAGGAATAAATAATGGAAATCAGGACCAACAGGAACCACAACAAGGTTCTAGTTCACATCATATATCTTTATTTATTCATACTCTATGAAACAAGGCAACAACAGTTCCTCTCACCGGCTGTGCAGAGCTTTCAGCTGCGCTTCTCTGCTGGTCATCTTCAGGATGACTGTCGGCACAGTCACGCCCAGTTTGGTCATCCACCGGGCTTCCTGCAGGACCTCCAGCACCACAGGGTCCAGGTTCACCAAAACCTCCAGAGAAAGAGACAGTTACTCCCAAACACAGCCCCGCTGTCGCCAGGTACCACCCCCACCACACGGGGTGTTTGGATCTGTGAGGATGTGTTGGAGTTTAACTGAGACAAGAAGAAGAATAAAAGCCTCGACATTTATTTTAGAAAATGTTAGTGAAGCTACAACATCTGGGTTCTGCTCCAGATGTCAGAAAACTCAGTTTAAAATCACACAAGATCCAGCTTTGGAACATGTACGTATGAATTCCTAAACGAATTCCCTGTGATGTCAGCTGATGTCATGGGACGCGGTGGAGGATTGTGGGGCAGTTCTCATCACTACACCTGTCGTACAAAGACTGATCCGTCCACACTGAGCCATCTGCAGGCTCCTCCCCTCATCCACTCATCTGCCGTACCTCGCTGCTTTCATGTCGGACCAGCAGGGCGGCGCTCAGACAGCGCGGCGTGCTCTCTGCAGCTCGACTCCACCCCCGCAGGTGCAGCGCCTCGTACTGCAGCAACACCACCGCCATCTTGTTGTAGCTCCGGATCACTTTAGTCAGCTCCGGGCCCTGTCAGAGACGGGGAGGGGGGGGGTCACTGAGGTCACACTGAGGTCACACTGAGGTCACACTCAGGTGAGGTCGTACCTTGAGGACGTCAAGCTTCTTCTTCAGGATCAACATGGGCGCTTCAATCTTCCTGAAAAGCTGACGACACCACAGGACCCTACCTGCCACCTGAGAGAGAGACGGGGACAGGGAGGGGTCAGACAGACAGGTGGGGGCAGCCCGCCTCTCTGACTTCAGGTCCTCTCAGCTCTGAGGAACCGAGACCCGACCTGGGACCCAAGTCGGACTCAGTCTACCTGAGTCTTGTTTTACAGCCACAGGTCTGTGTGTGTGTCTGATCCAGAATCAGTTCTGATCTCATGGCATCTATTTGACAACATCCTTTTATTTACTGATTTACTACAAATAGTTGCTGGTTTCTTTGTCGTACATGATGAAACTGGAAGTGTTGTGGTTTCGGACGGTTGTTTGGTCAAAACGAGAGAAATGAATGAATTTTTCTCATTTTATTTCATACTCATTAGTGAAGTCTCATCAGCAGATTAATCAATAATGAAACAGTCGCAGCCCTGGTGCTGCAGACAGACCGCCAGGTGTTCGTACCGGCGGCAGGTTGCGTCCGATGGGCGGTCGGTCTCTGTGTTTCAGGTAGGTCTTCCTCAGCAGCTCCAGCTCTCGGCCGTAGCGCTGCAGCAGCAGCAGGTAGTTCTGCTTCAGGTCCAGACGAGCCGCCGGCCCGGACTCAAACACCACCAGCAGCTCCAGCATCCGCTCCGTCTGAAACACAAACAGTCCTGAGAGCGAGGAAACACACACACCTGCGTCAGGATGAACCTTTACACACCGTGATCGAACTCACGGTGAGAGACTGACGGAACCAGAAGTCCAGCAGAGACTGAAGGGACTGGAACAAACCCTGAACCTGGAGCTGGAAGTCTGCATAGTCACTGTCAAACTAACACACACACACACGCACACGCACACGCACACGCACACGCACACGCACACACAGTTTTAATAGAATAATAGGAACCGATGGAGGAAAAGAAAGTGAGGAACGCCAGTAAAGCTTTTTCATTATATGTTTTCCTGCAGTCTGTGGAACATACTACAGAACTATACAGTCTCATACATGTTGTGTATAAGTCACCTCCAGCTTGCGGTGGTCCAGGATGTCGTAGGTCTTGGACTTGGTGGTGGAGACGATGGTCAGGTAGCGGACATAAATCTTCTCAACGCCCTCCACCTGAAACACAGCTGGGCTCAGTTTAAACCAGTCTCCTTCACATGAGGTTCATCATCATCATCATCATCAGTGAGAACCAATGAGAACTGATGGTTTTATGACACCTTCATGTTGGGCAGAGTGGCCAGGCTCTCCAGCGTGGACGCCACGTCAGCGATCTTCTCCAGGCGCCTGCAGAACGCATCGAACTTTCCAAAGATGTAGTTTTCACTGAGAGAGAACCAAGACACGGAGACAGAGAAAAGTTTGTTTGGAGGTGGCGAGGATGAAGCGAGAGGACGAGCTGCAGCTGCTGCTCGCCGTTTACCTGAAGTCAAACTGTCGGTTCTCTGGAGTCTCTCTCAGTTTGTCTCTGACGCTGTGGAAGCTCCTCTGGTACTCCACGTTCAGATTACAGCACTCAGAGATACGCTGCAGCAGCACCGGCCTGACACACACACACACACACACACACACACACACACACACACACACACAAAGACACACACACACACACACAAAAAGGTGTTGCAAATGAAAAGGCAATAACAGGAACTCTAATTCTAATGACCACATCATATCACATCAGATACTTGTTTTTATTTTCAGTCTGATTGATCACTGACAGATCACATCCATGGCAACAACTGGAGAATGAAAACAGCTGGTTAGCAACAGGAAGAAGGAGTCAGAGACAGATGGAGAATCGACAAGTGATCTCTCCTCTGTCAAACAGAGAAGAAATTCTGATCTTCCTCTCCTTCCTCTTCCTTCTATCTCTCATCTCATCTAATCCAGACTCGGTTAATCTTGTTTAGACTCATCAAATTAATTACAATCCCTGTTTCTACATCTGTTGTTTGTTCTAATTCTTCTGGTTTCATTTCTTCCTGATCAAACTCACCTTGTTTTGTCTCGTCTGCTCCAAGGTTTTCTGCTCTGTTTGTTTTACGGAGGCAGACAGCGACAGTGTTAACTCACCTCCACAGACCAGTTTCCTGACAAAATCCAGCTAATCTCATGTGACCCGGTCTAACGTGGCGTCTGTTGGTTCGGTTCTTGTATCTCATCTGGTCTGTTCTTATCTAGATCAGTCTTGTCTCATTCGGTCTTACTCGGCCTGACGTCGTCTCTTTACTCTAGTCTCCTCTCCCCTTGTCTAATCTAGACATGTCCAGGTCCGGGTCTACAGTCCAGTCCTCTGTACCTGCTGTGGTCCCAGAAACGCGTCACGTCCTGCGACAGGTAGCTCCTGCAGGTGGTGATCATCTGGTTGGTGACCTTGAGCAGCAGAGAGGTCATCCTCTCTGAGGTGTTGTAGTACTGAGAGACGCTGTGGATCATCCTGATACTGGTCATCAGACTGGGAATGTGCTCCAGCATACTGGTCTGTCAGAGCCAGAGACAGAGGGAGGAGGGTGGGGGGTCAAATCCTGGTGCCTACATTACCCACAATGCACCTGTACCTCTGATTATTCAGACAGAGTGGTGGCTTAGAATGGAAATTACTGCATGTGGAAAATCTTTGCAAGATTTGACTTCTGACACAAATCTGCTGCTTTCAAACAAACCACAGAAGTAAACTGGACGTCAGTCAAATGAAAACAACAAACAGGAAGTTGTTCAACCACAACACCTGCGAACACACACTGACGAGTTTTCCTTTAAAAGGCGGTTTCACCTGCTCCTACAGGTGTCTCAGAGACCGTTTGGACTCTAGTCTGAGGTCTCTGGTCTCTAGTCTCAGGTCTCAGGTGTCTGGTCTCTAGTCTCTGGTCTCTGGTCTCCAGTCTCAGGTCTCTAGTCTCAGGTCTCTGGTCTGAGATCTCTGGTCTCTAGTCTCAGGTCTGAGGTCTCTGGTTTCTAGTCTCAGGTCTCAGATCTGAGGTCTCTGGTCTCTAGTCTCTGGTCTCTAGTCTCAGGTCTCTAGTCTCAGGTCTCTAGTCTCAGGTCTCTAGTCTCAGGTCTCTGGTCTCAGGTCTCTAGTCACAGGTCTCTAGTCACAGGTCTCTAGTCACAGGTCTCTAGTCTCAGGTCTCTAGTCTCAGGTCTCTAGTCTCAGGTCTCTAGTCTCAGGTCTCTAGTCTCAGGTCTCTAGTCTCAGGTCTCTAGTCTCAGGTCTCTAGTCTCAGGTCTCTAGTCTCAGGTCTCTAGTCTCAGGTCTCTAGTCTCAGGTCTCTAGTCTCAGGTCTCTAGTCTCAGGTCTCTAGTCTCAGGTCTCTAGTCTCAGGTCTCTAGTCACAGGTCTCTAGTCACAGGTCTCTAGTCACAGGTCTCTAGTCTCAGGTCTCTAGTCTCAGGTCTCTGGTCTCAGGTCTCTAGTCTCAGGTCTCTAGTCTCAGGTCTCTGGTCTCAGGTCTCTAGTCACAGGTCTCTAGTCTCTAGTCACAGGTCTCTAGTCACAGGTCTCTAGTCTCAGGTCTCTAGTCTCTAGTCACAGGTCTCTAGTCTCTAGTCTCAGGTCTCTAGTCACAGGTCTCTAGTCTCTGGTCTCTTTTTACCGGAGTGCATTTCCCCAGCGGTCCAAAGAACTTGTCCAGGGTGTAAAGGTACTTCACGTTGTCCTTGGCCTCGTTAGCCACGACGGTGATATCTCCGTCCTGAAGTAATCAATAAATCAATCATGACATCATCAATAGGAATTTAACTAATCCAAACTAAACTCAGTTAAACTAAACTTTAACGAGTTCTGTGATTAAAGGCTGACCAGCTCTCTCCAGGTTCGCAGAGTCCGGGACTTGGCAACCTGCAGAACTCCCACAGTCCTTTTCACCTGAGGGTGCTTCACCTCCTCCATCAGACTGACACACACACACACACACACACACACACACACACACACACACACACACACACACACGTTATAACCATCAGTTTATATTTAAAATTAAGACTCCAGAGAAAAGATATTAATAAGTAATATTAGAGTTTTACAGCAGAAGAGACTAGATTATATTAAACTAGATTCAATTAAACTGGATTATATTAAACTAGATTATATTAAACTAGATTCAATTAAACTAGTATAAACTGAGATTAAATTACTGAACAAGAAATCAGATTTGTAGGACGTGAGATTAAACAACGAATTAGAGGAAGAAGAATCATAAACTCAGATTATAGGAGACGTGGACGACACGTGACTAAACTTTGAGTGAAATGTGATTCGAGGAGAGGACAGCTGAGTCAAAGACGAGCTGGGATCAGCTGATCTGTGGAGGTGTATTTGATCATGGCGTAGCAAAAACAAATACCAAAGAAGAAGAAGAGCTTGAAAGCATCTGTAACGCTCACCTGTTTAAGGTGACCATGCGCCTCTTCCAGTGCTCCAGCTCAGCCGACGGTCCGACGTCATCGGCCTCCTTCCTCAGCTGCTCGCTCTCCGTCAGCGCCTGCTTGATCTGATTGGTCCACACGGAGACCACACCCTCCAGACGCTCCACCAGCTCGCTGTTATTGGCTAAGAGCAAATATTACAATACGTTAATAAATATATATGTAGGAATTATAATATAGCTATGTCTCTCTGTCAGCAGCTACAGTGGTGTTGCCTCAGTTCTCAGCAGCAGCACAGGTAGAAAAGGTGACAGGTGTGCAGCGGTTGACGTTACCTGCAGCAGTGTAGTCTGCGGGGAGGCTCAGCTGGCTGATGGCGTCAGGAAGGTCGACCTGCTGCAGCCGGAACCTCCTCTCCATGTTGAGTCTGGCCGAGCTCAGATTAGCAACAAACCGGTC
This sequence comes from Seriola dumerili, assembly GCF_002260705.1. Lineage (NCBI taxonomy): Eukaryota > Metazoa > Chordata > Actinopteri > Carangiformes > Carangidae > Seriola > Seriola dumerili. The sequence goes on from NW_019175114.1 coordinate 868,392, forward strand.
GACGGAGGACAGAAAGGAGCGGACGTCTGGACGGGATGCTCCCTCCTCCGCTGAGCCCCACATCTGGACTCAGAGTAAAAACACGGGTTCAAATCATGAAGCAGCTAAAGCCTCGCGTCACTCGTCTCTGAACCCAAACACAACCAGCTCACCTGCTGCCTTAATTCAGAAGCATCTTACTTTGGGTTTGTGACGGCCACACCTGCAGCTGACTGACGTGTGTGTTAAAGTTTGTGTGAAGTTTAGTTGAAATCTTTTATGGACTCAGAAGCTTTCTTAATAAATAAATGACTCTTCATTTTTGGGGTAAAGAAAAGCCTCTTTTTAAGATCGTTCCTTCTCCTTCCAGGTGTCGTTCAGGTGAATGGACGTACCTGCTGTGACCTGAGGGCCGGTATCATGATGCGAGACAGCAGAGTTTCCAGACTGTTCAGGATGCTGCCGTCACTGCAGTCCAACATGCCGAAGTTCACCTCCTGCAAACACAGCATG
>NW_019175114.1:868908-939542 GCF_002260705.1 Seriola dumerili
CGCTCCCTCCTCCGCTGAGCCCCACATCTGGACTCAGAATAAAAACACGGGTTCAAATCATGAAGCAGCTAAAGCCTTGCGTCACCATCTCGGCTTCCTGTCCGACAGTCGTCACAGAGCTCGTCTCTGAATCCAAACACAACCATCTCACCTGCTGCCTTAATTCAGAAGCATCTTACTTTGGGTTTGTGACGGCCACACCTGCAGCTGACTGACGTGTGTAAAAGTTTGTGTGAAGTTTAGTTGAAATCTTTTATGGACTCAGAAGCTTTCTTAATAAATAAATGACTCTCTTCATTTTTGGGGTAAAGAAAAGCCTCTTTTTAAGCTCGTTCCTTCTCCTTCCAGGTGTCGTTCAGGTGAATGGACGTACCTGCTGTGACCTGAGGGCCGGTATCATGATGCGAGACAGCAGAGTTTCCAGACTGTTCAGGATGCTGCCGTCACTGCAGTCCAACATGCCGAAGTTCACCTCCTGCAAACACAGCATGAAGACGTCACACAGGTAGGTCACAGGTGCATCCTGCAGGCTCCGCCCTCTCTGACAGAACTCATCATAACGAGACATTGAGGTGTGACCACGGACCTGCTGCACGTTAGCGGTGGTTATCGCCTTATCAGTGGTTCTCAGGAAGAACAGACACTTCTCCAGTAAAGGCTGGAAAAAACAGAAAGAGACGATGTTCAGCTTCATGTTTATTCAGAAACTGAACCTTAAAACCAGCCGTCAGGACTTCTGGAACTTTGTGACGTCACAACAGAGCAGTCACCAAGCCCCGCCCACCTGGACCCACCATCCAAACCTTGCAGGATTTGGTTTCTCTGATTGTTAATCTGTTTATTTGGTGTTTCAGCTACTGATAAACTAAACTTTTACCTGAATTTACAAATGCTTTAACACTGTAGCTTGTAGCTCAAGCTCCTCTCTGCGAGAGACAGGAAATGGATAGTATTTCAGGCTATGTAATGTATTGTAAGCTGAAGTTGTTTTGTATCACCTCGCTAACCACCAAACAAATCAGCGCTCAGGATTTTCTCCCATAGCAACACAACACAGACTCAACCAGAGTCAGGTATCGGTCAACACGTGCACAGAGCTGATTGACTCAGTGAAGTTGCATGATGACTCTGTGTTGTCTTGTCCTCACGCTGTTGAATCATATGGTATTAAACAAAAAGATGCAACACAAACCAAAGATTACTGATCTACCTCGGAGCTCCCTGTGGTGAGGAAGAGTTTCCTCTGAGCCACAGCTGAGGCCGCGGCGTCCACAGAGGAGGAATGACTGGACGACAGATTCTGGGGAGAAAAACATAGAAGAGACAGAAATTTGGATATAATATAGATATATAATCTATATAGTCGGGGAGGAATAATGAGTAAAGGATGATGAAGACAGGACGCAGAAGCTGATTTCAGAAAAGAGAGACCAGAGACAGAGAAAAGGCGCCATTGTGCTCAGATTTAATATCAATTGAAACATATTTTAAGGTGAGAAAAGTTACCTGCTTCACATTCTGATAGAAGAAAATCAGCTTCTTGGATCCGTTCGCAGCAAAGAAATCATGGACGAGACTGAACTGGGAGAATCAGACATGAATGACCCAGAGATCAAACAGAGGGTTTCTAGTTTCTAGTTTCAGAGACTGTGATGCTACCTTGTCATCAGAGGTGAGGGCGTCCTCCACCTCCGCCTCCCCCAGCCTCGCGGCGTCTGCCAACCTGCTGATCAAGTACTTGTGTCGGGCGTCCAGCTTCCCTCGTCTCTCCTCCTTCATGGCTCTCGCCTGCTTCGCTATCTCTCTCCTCGCCTCATTGGACAGCAGCACCGTCCTTTTACCTGACACCTGGACACAACCTATAGTCACTAAAGACACCGTACAGAGGAGCGTCCCGAGGGTTGTACTCCTGATCCCGGAGCTGTGGAAGTCTGCAACTGTCCGCCATCTTTGTCACTGCAGAGTCACTTGTTTCAGAAACAAGTGATGAGCACAGCCTTCACTATCATCACCTCTGAAGCTGATGGATAAACTTGTTATCAAACTGTTTCATTTCCACAACCAGCAACCTGGTTATTTACGATGTGACTACCTTGTCATGTAGTTGCTTATTAAGGTTTTTGTTCTTTATATTTATATATTTGAACATTTTTACCAGCGTGAACATTTCCAACAGACTCTGGATCACCTCTCTACTCGCGTTCTTCCTCACTCACACTTTCTACTCTTGAGCGTTCACGCGCAGTGCGCTAGAAATACCCGGATGGACACTTCTCATCCTCAACGGTCGCCATCTTGGCTACAAAGCGGAAGGGGAGGAGGGACCAGCAACGAATTATTAAACTTGTGAAAACGGTGACTGAGGACGGAGGAGACGACGTCGGTCCGATGAACTGACCCAGTCGTTCTGTCTGCCCCCATGTGGCTGTTAGGAGTCATGACAATATCTACAGATGTCTTTGTTTTTACATTTATCTTCACTGAGTTTATTCTTTTTTTAAATTGAATTGTTCTAAATATAAAATGCCTGAACTGTAGCGCCCCCTGTGTCCGGCTGCTGTTACTGTTCACTCACTGAGGTGCGAGCAGTCGGGGAGGGAGCGGCCGCCGGTGAAGACACGTGATTGACGGCTCTCAGGTTCTGACCTCCTATTCGCCGGCGTCCTCTGCCAATCACATCTGAGAGTTGGAGGAATAAACAGTGGAAGTGTATAAACAAACAAACAGAGGAAAAAGAGAAATATCTAAATTAGAGCCTGATCACACGGTCACAGCACTGAGAGCATTAGCACTAGTTTTCATGAAGGCTCAGATCATAGGTTCAGGTGTCTGCACCTCTGCAGAGGTGAAGCTGAGGAGGTCTGACTTGGGTAACGGTTCCTCCTTCCTCCTCCTCTTCTTCCTCTTCCTCTCCCCCAGGGCCGTCCCGGTTCTCCATCCCGGGATCGAGGCTCGGTTCTGGGGCAGGAGCAGAGCCGTTCAGCCCAGGATCACAGCTGCCAGCTGGGGGAGCAGTGGACAGCTGGTCCCTCTCTGAGACCTCAGCTGGAGACTGAGAGTCTGGATCTGCCATCTGAGAGTTGAGACTATTTCAGCATCCACTTCATTAAACAAAATGTACATGTGATGACATGACTCACCATCTTTCCAAACTAACACTAAGACATCAGAAACTTCAGACAGAAACTGTGACTATAAAACCTCGTGGTGAACAACCTGAGCTGCCTGAGTGCCTCTGAGCCACAGAGTCACCTGCTGCAGAGCGAGGCAGCAGGAGGAGAGGAGTGGTGACTGACCTGTGTGTCGTCCTTCCTGCCGAACACTCAGAGCCTGAGGACGAGTCCCTGCTGCTCAGGAAAAACTCCACCAATAAATAAATGAACCGACGAGTCAGAGTCAGAGGAAGAGCGAGGCGCTGAGACAATGACAGACAGAGAGAGAGGGATCAGGAAGTAAATCAAAACTGGCTCTGCAGAGGAAAAGTTTGACTGTTGCCATGGTAACCCTAGCAGGCAACTAAACACACAACAAAGCTGCCTCCTGCCACCAGGAGAGACGGTGTGTGTGTTGACCAACGCAGCCGGTTCTCCTGCTTCATTTACACATCATACATTCACTTTGACACTGACTCTGAATCAGTTTAAACCAGAGTTTGGATTACCCTGTGCTGGGGGGTGGGGCTTCTGCATGGGAAGTAAACTTGTGGACAGTTATGTGAGGACAATTATTGATCGGTCTATCTCTAATTATTGATTGGTCTGACCAACCTGTGAGCATCAAGGTTCTACTTTATGAAGAGGCTGTAAAGCTCACTGCTCAGCTGCCTGTCACTTATTGGTTAGGATGCTTTTGTAAATGATTCAAGGTGCTGACCCTTGACCCCTGTGAAGTCAGAGAGGTCAGAGGTTTCATTTGAGTAAAACCTGAGTAAAAGTCTCTGTCTATTTTATTTAAAACGCATGTAATCCATCATCAGCCTTGACTAGAACTTGAACTTTTCTGAGTCTAATGAGGCTGACGAATGGAAGTTTTACAGAAACAGTTTCTGGCCGAGGGCTGGAGGCGTTCAGCGGTCGCTTCCTCTAATACGGGATAACTGCAAACTTCCAATAATGGAAGCTGCCGGGCCTGAAGACCATCAGTCCAATAAGCACATCAAGAGAGTTCATGTGTTTACTGCACTGAGCTGAGACTGCAGATGCAGCGGAGAGAATCTCAGTCCTGGGAGAATCCAGCAGCTGAAATGTGAATGTTGAGTTCAGTCAAAGGAAATCCAGAGAGGACATGTAAAATAATGACTTTATTTATTACACAAACTTAAAACTTCCACTGTGATGTAATATCAGCGTTCTGTACATATATGAAAAACAAACACACTTAAACTAATTGGATTCCTCTTCACATGCAGTCTGTCTGATTAAAGGAAGGCAGCTGCAATACTGCATCGATCCACAAGATGGAGCTACAACACAAACATTAACTGATAACCTGCAGGTTTCAGCACAGACTGATGGTCACATGTTTCAAAGCATCAAGACAAAGTGAAATATTAAATACAAAAACTGTTGAAGATTTTTAGAAGTTTTCCCAAACCAGCCTCGACTGGAGGTGATCCAGAAGAAGAAGCAGAACCGAAACCTCCTGAGACTGAGACTCTGGTGCAGGTGGAAGGTGGAGGAGTCACAGGGATGATGGTGGAGCTGTTCTCAGATCAGTTCAGACTGCAGCACTGAGAGTCATCTCCACTTCTTCTGATTCCTCCGTCAGATCTTTAGAACGATCATCACTTCCATCTGTGGAGAGAAGAAGAACAGAGGAGATAAACGAGTGTTTACAGAGACTCACTTCATCAGCTGTCAGTCAGTGATGCAGCAGGGACTTCAGTCCTGTTCAGTCCAGATGTGCAGCAGCTGTGTAGCGTAGCCTGCTTCCTCTCAGCTCTCATGTTAACGTGTTGGAGTGAACACTGAGCTGGAGGCTCACAGACCTGCAGAGACTTTTAGCATCAAGTCTGTTCACTCTGCACATTTCCCTCAGTCCACAGTGGAAACAAACTGCTGAGAGTCATGAAGGTTCGTCACTGCAGCTTCTTTTCTGTTTGAATTCAACATTCAGTCTGAATTAAAATGATTCATTTCAACACTAATCAACTGTTTCCTCTTCGGGGCGCCTCGGTGGCTCCGCTGCTCCAGAGCGAACCGTTAACACTGAGTCCTAACTGCAGTGGCCCAGGCTCCAGTCTGAGCTGTGGCCCTTTCCTGCGTCACCTCCTCTCTCTCACTGTGGCTGTCAAAATAAAGGCCCAACATGCCCAAAAAATAACTTCAAGAACTTGTTTTCCCTATCTGGCTGTCTGATTAAACACTTAGTGATGGGCTGTAGCTTGCTATCAATACAAATGAAAGACTTCCTGCAGCTCCTTCACAGTAAAAGCCTCCGTTAAGACTGAGCTGATCACGTCCTTGATGTTTTACATCAGTTTGTGCAGCTTAGCTTGGGTCAGTGAGGTTTGCACTGAGATTAGAAGTGGTCTGAAGAGTCTCAGACACACAGCGTGTAACAGATGTGTCTGAGGTGCACATCTGTCTTTCCTGTACATCGTTCCCTTCATGTTTTCTGTCACTCTCTACTGTCAAGCATCAAATAACAGCATCAGTGGAGAAGTGGTCTGAATCTACACCTGAACATCTTCTGCCCTTCTTTGTCCAGATTACTTTACTATGTGAGGAACAAGATCCAGGCTCAAAGGTCCACTTACTAATGATTCACAGCTTTCAGACTTTTTAAAAACACTTCATCATGATATATGAATATTTTCTTAGTGTTCATTCTTGAGCTTCTCAGTTGTTTTATTAGAGAAACACAATCAATAGATTCTTGTTATTAAACCCACAAGATCCATTTCAGTTTGTAGTTTCAGGTGGTTTCTGCAGTAACTGCATCATTAATATAAATCTATCAGAAAATCATTTTGTCTGAAGTTTTCTACAGTAGAAACAGTGTCTTACTGTGTGTGTGAAGGTCCAGGTTCATTCCTGAAGAACAGAGGAGGATCTCTGGACCGGTCACTCTTCACAGACAGACAGCTGGGGACTGGAGACTCTGCTCTCTGTCTGTAGGACTCACCTCTGCAAACACAAACATGTTTCATTCATATTATTTCAGTATTGTTCTTATTCTCACGCTCTCCTCAGGTACAGACCTGTTACAGCACCAGTGGAAGAGGGTTCAACATCAGGGCAAAGACAAATGAATATTTTCTGAAGGTGTAAATTCTGACATGGAGGATCTGAGTTGTTCTGCTACAGAAAGACCATCAGTAGATTCTGGTGAGGAAACCCAAGATCCAACTTAGTTTAAAATGGAATCAGCTCTAATGGTTCATCATCATGAATATAAATCTATTAGTAGATCATTTTGTCTGAAGTTTTCTACAGTAGAAACAGTGTCTTACTGTGAGTGTGAAGGTCCAGGTTCATTACTGAAGTTTAGAGGTTCTTTGGACCGGTCACTCTTCACAGACAGACAGCTGGGGACTGGAGACTCTGCTCCGTCCTCCTCTTCCTCCACATCACTCATCTTCTGGACTTCAGTCAGTCTGAGAGGGAAACCAGTAACACTGACTGTGAGATAACACACACACACACGCCCACACGCCCACACGCACACACACACACACACACACACTGTATAATAAAGTAAATAGTATAAAAACCTGGTCAGTGTTCTTGGGTTAGTTGTAGGTCCATTGTGAATATTCAACGTCGTGTCACAGACGAATCAAACGGTTGATTCTGACGGAGAGAACCGGAAGTACCACCTCATGTTATTTCCTGCTTTCCTCAGTGTCTTTGTTTGGACAAAAGTTCATTCGGACTCTTCTTCCCGCCACAGAGAGAAAAGTGACTCTGACACTTTGACAGTAAAATAAGAGTAATGTTGTTTTACCGCTCACCTGCCTCAGACTTCAGCTTCCCTCCTTCTGCTCCGTCGATTCAAAATGGAGTCTGAACTTTGAGTTTCACTTTTACCTGCCGATTCTTACAGGAAATCACGAGTCCGTGTACGTGTGTGTCTGTGTGCGTGTGTGTGTGTGTGTGTGTGTGTGTGTGTGTGCGTGTGTGTTGTTCACCAGTAAGACAAACAAAATAAGGGGCGAGGTTTCACAAAAGAACAAGGACATACACGTCTATCAACCTTGATTTGGAAATGCAAGACATGAGAAACAAGTTAAACATCTTATTTATTTTAAAAAAGAATATTTTTTTCTTCCACATGATGGGAGGAGTCCTCGAGGACTATGGAAACACCCACAGAGCAGCTGGAAGTATTGTTGAAGGACTTCCTTGGTTTTGAAGTGTTTTTATTTTATTTTATATATTTTAATTATAAATACATTGTATGAAAAAATACAAATGATGAGTTTTTCAAACGTATCAGGGATTTACTCTTCAGAAAACTGATGCTCAGCTCAGTGACCTTGGAGTGATGGTAATAAATAACGGAGTAAACTGGACAAGACCGCTTGCCTTTTACTTTGAAAAGCGGGCACCGGAAGCGTCGCCGCTTGTTGTAGCTTGAAGCTAACAGGTGGGGATGATGTCGGCTTGTGTCAGAGCGTTGAAAAGCCGTTTGTCGGCTCTTTGTCCGGCTGGTTTCACCTCGCTGCTCGGGAGGAATCATCCGGTGAGATTTCCCGCCGGAGGACAGCGGATGTCACACACACAGACAGGTACCGAGCCGGAGCTGAGGTTAGCTGGCTAATGTTAGCAGCCCCGTTAGTCTGCTACCTGCTAGCTGCTCACACGATGAAACGCTGCAGGTACCGCCAGTGAAAACACACCTGTCCTCGTTCGGACTTGGTCCAAAGCGTCACTATGGAGACAAGATACAGGTTTCCGACTTTACCTGTCCGCACGAACTTTAATGAGCCGCCTGGGTCAAAGTCTGAACCAGGTGTGTCAAGTCACAGGGAATCTGACGGTTCAGCTCACAGCTGTGAAAAATAAAAGATTAATAATTAGACAAACCGCTTCATATAATCACAGCTCAGTGTGTCTGTGTCACCACGTTGTTACTGAGGGTTTATTATACAGACAGACATTAAAATTAGTCTTTATTCAAACGTTAATGCATGTCAGCTTTTATTGTGAAAAATATTAAATAGTGACACTTAAATCTCTGTGAATAATAACTTTTAATTAGCAGCTACCAAGAGAATCAACACCTCAAAGACAGTTTGGTGGAATGTAATAACAATAATTGATTATTAGTGATGGATATGACCTTATTAATGAGAATGAATGTAGTCGCCATCTTTGTACCATTCACTGCTCACTGAAGGCGCTCTTTTGTTGTGTATTATTGTTGTGGTCAGGGTTAAAAGGATGATGTGAAAAAACAAGTCAGTAGGCTGGAGAATGTGCTAAAAAGGGGTATTTATTTAAAAAAAAATTACAAACAGAGGGAAAATGAACCTGGGAAATAAAGAATAAAATAAAAGACCACTGGCCCATAGCACCTGCTCAGGTAAGTACAGCATGATGCAAACCGGTTTCCCTCTCCCTGACTGAAATAAGTGATATAACATAAAACAGTGATAATGTGGGGAACAGGGTCTAGTGAAAAGGGAATGGAGCAGCCTTTTCACAGGTTGTATTATCCCACAGTTGTAGATCTGCACTGATTAGTTGATTCATCAATTAGTTGATTGACAGAAAAATAACTGGCAGCTATTTTGATAATTTAAAAATGCCAAACGTTCCTCAGGTTGTCTTTTTTTTAGGATTTTCTGCTAATTTTAGTCTGAAGTCATTTTAAATTCAGTCTTTTTTTTTTGCTTTTGCTTCAATGAAAAACTGTGACTGTTTTCAGTTGTCTGGTATTTATAGATAAAACAAGAATTTAAATTAATGGACAATACTGAACTGAAAAGCTACAGGTTTGATGTGAAATTTCCCAATGGATGAACTCCACCTATTCTAATGAGACCATGATTGTTGTGTGATTTCACTGTAAAAAGATCAGAGTTGACTCATGTCTCACTGTGATTCACTGTCTACTTTTAAAACAGGAGAAAACCTTCGACCACTGGAGGGCGTCAGAGTGTTAGACTTGACAAGGTAATATTCAGCCTCAGTCCTCTCTGCTGCAGCATCAGAGATAAAGTTTGGATCTGAACGTTTTTATATGTCTGCAGGGTTCTGGCTGGTCCCTTCGCCACCATGATCCTGGGAGATCTGGGAGCTGAGGTGATCAAGGTGGAGAGACCAGGTGAGTCTTTGTGCCTTTCTTCCCTCCTCACTTTATCCTGCATCCTTCATAGTGCGTTTCTATCTGAGTACGATGGTTTTTGTGTTCTGCTGGACAGGTGCAGGTGATGACACCAGAGCCTGGGGTCCTCCGTTCGTCAGTTCAGAGAGCGCCTATTTCCTCAGCGTCAACAGGAACAAGAAAGTAAGTCAGGACACTTTAAAGCAGCTGGAGAAAGTCTGTTCAACACACACTCACAGTAACACAGAGATCCTCACTCAGCGCTGTCGTAAAGTCTTGTTGTTATGCTGTAAATACGCCATTGCAGAACCACACAGGTGGATTTCATACGTTCAGCTCTACGCAACTTCATCTTCCTCCTGGTCAAATATGACTCCAATACAAGTGAAAGTTGTTCAATCAAAAAGTACTGCAGTATTTGATTTTAAAAATACTGAAGTATTCAAAAGTACATTTTATTATGTCAACACATTGTTGTATTGTTCCACAGCACGTACTTACTTGTAGAACCTGTAGAATAAAAAGCTTGTAGAATGATACAGAGCCGATAGAAATGGTCATAAAAACACAATTGATAAAATAAAAGGAGCCATTGTTGTTTTTCGTATTTCTTTTTTTTTTTTTGTGTCAGGGATGACGTTTGGTCGAGATAAACACATCTCTCTTTATTTTTAAAGTCTTTCTTTATTTCTAAAATGTGGAATGTTGGAGCCTATTGACTTAAGTTAAAAATTGGTTTAACATAATAATTGTTTTTGGATTATTTGTAAATTAAGTTGAAAATTAATTTCTATGGATAAAATAAGAAAAGGAATTAAGAAAGAATTAATATTTATTGTTATTATTGTAATGGATTGTTGATTAGGATCCTCCTCCTCCTTGCCGCCCATGATTACAGAGGGACCACAGCTGGTTTCTTTGTGTTGTTCGCTTGATGGATTGAGTGAGGCATGGGAGGAGATGATACAGTTTTTCGACCGCTAAATACGCTAACAGTAAAGACTCTAAAGTCAACCTTAGTTTCTTTATTTGTTTATTTATTTGTTTATATACTGAAAGTTAACCGGAGATCGTTTTTTTGTTTATGGAAATAAAAACCAAGTTTTTAGTTGAAGCCATCTCTGTGCGTGCTTATTTTGTTTTAGTGAGTCGTAGCCCTCCTCCTCACAGACTGCTCTTTTATTTTTGAACTTTTTGAATCATGTTTTGGGTTTGTTGGAATACAAGAGCAGCCATAACATGGAACATGCACGTAAGATAACGCCATGGTGCTCTGGTGAAGAATCTTTGGTTTTTCTCCTGTGGTGAACACAGAGTATTATTCTATCACATTTTTCAAAATAAAAGATTGACTAAAAGCGCTGCTTCAAAGTAAGGGTCCTTCATAGAAATGCAGTGGAGTCAAAAGTACAACATTTGTCTTTAAGTGTAGTGGAGTAAAAGCCAGAAGTTTCCAAAAAGAATAATTAAGTGCAGTACAGATACACAAGAAATATAGTACAGTACTAGTTCAGTACAGTACTGAAGTAAATGTACTTTGTTTCTGTCCACTCCTGATCATTATAAAAAGCAGAGACATGTCATCAACTGGCTTTATCCAAAAACCACCACTGCTCGTATCACTGTCTCTTCTACACACAGTCATGTTGTGAGAGTTTGGTTTTAAAGTTCAGAAACTTTCATTCATGATTTCATTTGATCCAAACCAGCTGTGTTTTGGTTCCGGCCCGGCTCATGTTCACACTCGCCTTTTACGAAGTGAATTTGAATGTCATCATGTCATCCTGCATGGTTCTTTAACATCCTGTCAGTGAACGCAGCTCCAGCCTTAACGATGAGCCTCTGCCTGATCCTCAGAGTATCGCCGTGGACCTGAAGCATCCCAGAGGAGCGCAGATCATCCAGCAGGTACGACACGTCAGCAGCAGCAAGATCTGCTTTGATATGTTCTGCACCAACACCAAAACATGTCTGATACTTCACTCTGAGAAATATAAAAGTCTTCTCAGCTGAAACTGGACAAATGATGATTAAAACCAGGATCAGTCAGATCAGCAGCACTATGGCTCTGACCATGTGTGATGTCAACTTTCACTTTTCAATACGACACGTTTTAGTCAGAATTAAAGAGTTGAACTTATATGAAACGTAACTTTAGTCTGATTTACAATCAATCATCAAAAATGTGTGTGTCTCAGCTTACAGGAGTTTGTGACGTGCTGGTAGAAAACTACCTGCCAGGGAAGCTTCATCAGATGGGTTTAGGATACGAGCAGCTCAGCAGAGTGAACCCACGGCTCATCTACTGCTCCATATCAGGTACTGACAGACCGACTGACTGAAGCCTCTTTTCCACTGGTCAAAAACCCGCTAAGACCCTCTAACATCAGGCTTTCGTCGGCAATGGAAAAGTGAACAATCTGCTTTAACACTCGGGTCAGTTTTCACTCCCTTTCCTGCTGTGACGTCTTTCAGACGCTGTAAACACACCTGTCACCTGCCCAGCTGCTGTGAAACCAGAAACACCGCGGCTACGCAGCGCTCAGGGCTGAAAGAGTGAAGCAGCAGCTTCAGAATAAGTTTAAAAAACACACAATCGCTGATCGAAGCGTCTCACACGGAGGCTCCGACACCTTTACAGGAGCAAGCAGAGACTGTCGGGCAGATTATTACTGTGGCTCTATGTTGCACCATGAGGGCAAAGTTTACAGGCTGATCTGTTCTGAGAAGAATCTGCTGATATGAGCTTTAGAAAGTGAAGAGAGGCGTGTACGTCGGTGACCGTGAGTCTGATGTAAAGGTTCGCAGTCCTGGACGAGAAGCGCCGCCAGCTGTTGTTCATCTCATCTCGCTTCACCGACCCGTGTTTTCAGTCGTGCCTGAGGCTCGTTTAAAGGCCCATTACAGTTAACAGGCGGCGTCGCACTCTCCTCAGCGGGAAGTGGCTCTGCTGGCACAACCGCTGCGGCAGCCGGATAATCTGGACCGGCTGCACGCAGTCGCACAGAAACAGGGGAATGTGGTTTCATGGGAACGTTGCTGCGCTGGTTGACTAATGGGCAGCGGCTGGCAGAAACTAGCAGACGAGGAAGGCGGAGTCGGTGTCGGGTTTATTAGTCGACTCAGCGTTTATTGATCATGAGCAGTTTCATCGATGTTAAACGTCAGTGTTGTATCAGCAGTGATTCATGTTCAGACAAGACCTGGTTCATCAGATTCCTCATGACTGAGGCTGGATGTTTGAAATCACCGTCGAGCCGTCAGTGACCTATGTCCCATTGTGGTGCATTCAAGGACACTCAGTTTTAGTGTCTTTATTTATTTGATCGGAACAATGTAATTTAACATAGTTTCAAATCAAGGCATGAAACTAATGGAGAGTTTATAGCTGTTCTAATTCTGTGGCTCGTAGGGCGGGTCGTCCCCTCATCAGAGGGTCGGAGGTTCGATCCCCGGCTCCTCCAGTCCACATGTCGAAGTGTACTTGGTCAAGACACTGAACCCCAATTTGCCTCCTGGTTGTTAAGACTAGAAGAGCACTATTCAAATGCAGTCCATTTACTCCTGTCCCCTTTAACATGTAATAATAATATATAATAATAATAATATGTAATTATAATTTCTTTTTTACAAAGCAGGCAGGTACACACCAACTTCTTTTCTTTTTCTTTTTTTGTTGTAGGTATTTGGATTGTGTTTTGTTTCTCTATTTGATATTTTATGTATTAGGTATTTATTTTTTTTGTATTTCATTTAATTTTCTTTTCCTTCCTGTTGGATGCCTAAAAATTAACTGGTCCTAAACTGTTTCCTTATCATCTATTTTAACTTGTCAGATTCATTATTTAGTCTCATTAAAGGCTTTAAGTGGATCATGAAGTAATACAATAAATAAAGTATATTTGTTTAAAAATATAATGTAATTAATCAATTAAAATGGCACAGAACGGACAACACAATTGATAATATCCTACAATTAGCTAGAAATATACAGAAACAACAATCGCACAACAAGTTAAACAAAGACAATTAACAAAACAATTACATTAATTAACAATGATCTAGAATGGGTACAGCTGTGGTTTGCTTTTAGCCAACACTTAACCTTTGTTGTAAAGGGGTTTATTATCTGAGGAGTTTGAGAGCAACTATCTGAGTGTTGCCCGTCCAGTGCTGGTGAATTAGGGTCCAGTCTCCATGTTCTTCAGTGTGCAGTTCCCAGACTGAGCCACTAGATGTCGCAGACAGACCGTCTGAAGGCTTCCTCTCTGCAGCAGATTAACCCACTTATCTAGCTTCACACTGTTTCATGTTGGAGTCACTGAGGCCCCAACACATTTACCAGCTCCACACTGTGAGGCCTCTGTGATCTGTGGTGAATGTGTACTTTGTGTTTTTATGGGGTTTGTAGTTTTGTAGCCAAACTTCCTCATTTCCTCCAGAATCTGCAAACGTCTGTTTTTTGTTTCGGCTCAGTTTGTCGGTGTGAAAGATGATGAACCAACACAGATCAATAAAATAAATGGGTCAGCAGAGGGACTTGACTGATGGTTCTGGACCAGAAGAAAACCATGTCGGGACCAGTATTTAGTGGTCAAACTTTTTTACATCAAGGATCCTAAACCATCAGACCACAGACCCCCATTAAACTTTCGCCCATCAACACGATCTCTGCTTTTACTGTTTGAAACATTATGACCGAAACATTCACACACTCCGTCATTGTGTCACGTTACGGATGGACTTATAGTGGAGATATGTGATTCCCCTTTTTGCTGTGGACCCCCAGGACCCGCCTCAAGGACCCCACTTTGAGAACCTCTGCTTTAGTGCTCGGTTCAATGAAGTTTTATTCAAGATCATGAAAACAAAATCAGAGTCGAATTGTTTCCGTGTGAGTTTATGAAAAATAATGGAACCAGTAAAATCCCTCAGGAACAAAGGTAAATGAAAATGTATAAAGTTTAGATTAGATTATTGTGGAATAATAAAAATGTAATTTTAGATCAATAATCACTTTTTTAAAGCATCTAAACTTTGTATGTTCAGTCTTTAATCACCTTTTCTTTTCTGTTTACCTTTCTCTCTGTTCTGTCTTTACTCTTCCTCCTTGGTGTCTTCTCTCCCCACTGTTCTCTCTCTCCTGCAGCTTTATCACTCCCACATTTTTGTCCTCCCTCCTCCTCCTCCCATCCTTTAGGAAAAAAGAAAAGACTACATTACCCAGGAGGCCTCATTAAGCTGCAGCAGCTGGATGCAGTGGGCAGATTTACAGCCTGGTTTCATCCTGAGCAGGACGCTTCGTAGATTCATGTCCTGATCCCCCAAAACTGTAATGAAAGAAAAAAAAAAAAAGCTTGTTTCTACAGCGGAAAGTTTGTTAATGGACCAGAACCTGGATTTAGTGAAGGTTCTGTGTTGGTCTCAGTTACAGCAGGTCGGTCAGAGCCTTAAGATCACTTCCCACCGGGAACAGACGTCACTTACTGTGTCAAATGTTTGGATATAAGTAACAGTTTAAATGAAGGGTCTGACATCTGATGACTGCTGCTCCAACACTGATTGTAGATGTATCGAGGCGTCAGGATGTCAGTAAACTACATCCAACCAAGTCACTCATGAAGAGCAGAGCAGATGTGAGGGAGCAACAAGAGCAGCTAAAGATAACCACCACATGCAGGTAGAGTCAGCCTCTTTTTAGGCTCAGCGCTAATAACACCTGCCTCTTCTACCTGTCTGTGTTTGTTGGAGCTGAAGGAAAGACAGGTGATGTTCCACCTGTTGATCTGGACTGCTCCTTCACTTCGGTGCTCATCACTCACTCTGTTCCTCCACCTCCTCCATTTTATATCTCTGCAGTCAACTGTCCTCCGCGCTCAGAGCTGTGCACGTTCGTCCGGTCGGTGGGCTGGTTATCATTTCAAAAGCATTTATGGGAATGGTTTTTTTGTTGATAGGAAGTGACCACAGTCTGGACTCTTTAGGAAATCAATCTGGTTGTTTAGTCAGAGCGGCAGACTCAACAAGCAGCTGGAATGTGGTTTTCCTGGAAGAGGAGACGCTGAAAGGCCGACGGTTTGATTCCCCGCTGTGTTTCCTCTCCGGTCAGAGAGAAACCAGCCCACTGGCACACAGGCAATAACCTGTGTGTGTGTGTGTGCGTGTGTGTGTGTGCGTGTGTGTGTGCGTGTGTGTGTGTGCGCGTGTGTGTGTGTGTGTGTGTGTGTGTGTGTGTGTAGGTTATGGACAGACCGGTCCTCAGTCTCAGAGTCCTGGCTATGACTCCATCGCCTCGGCTGTGTCGGGGATGATGCACATCACTGGGCCCGAGGTCAGACTCCATCCTCCTCTTCTTTTTTGTTTTTAATCTGTTTACTACGGTGGCTCCCGAAGGACAAAAAGAGCAACAGCACAAACGTTAATGGAAACGGAAACCAAATCCCGAAATGCAACAAATACAAAAACGCAGATGATGTAGAGAAAACATGCGTAACAAGAATGAATACACCTGACGTCCTCCGGGACACCATCGTCCGTGACACTTACACAACTTCCTGTTGACAATCCCACCATGCAGTGTGTTGCGTTTTATGGATGCAAATGATGATGATGCAAAATAACGATGATTAGTAAGCGTCAGAAATCTCACTGTGCCTCTCACTATTGAAAGTCCATTATTAAAGGAGGAGTAAATGTGTGTAGTTACCAGATGTGTACTTAATAAACCATAACGCAGAGTTGTCTGTTGGCAGGACGGGGAGCCGGTGCGTCCAGGTGTCGCTATGACAGACCTGGCGACGGGGCTGTACGCACACGGAGCTGTCATGGCCGCCCTGCTGCAACGACACAAGACGGGGAGAGGGGTTCACATCGACTGCAACCTGCTGTCCTCACAGGTAACAGCTGACTGTGTGTGTGTGTGTGTGTGTGTGTGGCAGCAGCTAAGCCAGTTTATTAAATCACTTTAATTGTTTAACCAACCAATCAGATCACATTTCAGCCCACGTGTCCTGAACCTTTAACAAATTTGGGTTATTTATGCAGTTCCAAGTTTATTTTTGGAAAATAAATAAATAATAAATAAATAGAAGATCTTTTCTGGATAAAAGGAGATTCAGTATCTTTACAGATTCTTTCTTCTTCTCTGCACCCGGTGTTGCAGTGCATTGTGGGATTTCTACCTCGTCTTAAGATCCGACAAACCTTAACAGGAAGTTTACAGCGCTACCTCACTGAGGCAGAAGTTCCACTTTGTATTTAACATGTCACCTAAATAGGACATATTTTTATTGCTGGTTTACAGTGTTGTGTTCAGGTTCGGCTGGTAAATCACACTGCTGACGCTGCCTGTCTGATCGATGGGGTGTTTATAAGCAGAAGTGTCTCCTGTTTTACTGACTGTGTGACTGAACCTGGACTAATAACGAGTCCTGAAAACTTGCAGGTATTTAAACAAGCTGTTGATTTATCCTGAAAAGTCTGAACAGTTTAAACAAAGTGATCAATATTTCTCTGAGTGTTTCACTGTTTAAACAAATCAAACGATACGTTATCCTAAAGCCGCCCGGGACTCGGAGACGGATGGGATGCTCGTCGCTCTGGACTCTGAAGTATTCAAGACACCCAGGGTGCGTTTGATTTGTGGTGTCAGGACGAGCTGCCTGTGTGACAGTGTTGCTTTTAAAAGCGTGTTTTATGTTTCATATATTGTCATTTTTCAGCTCTTCCGCTGGGAAAGATGCTGCGACTCACTTCAGATCATTTCAAAACTTTATGTTCCTCCGGAGAGAAATTCAGTTTACAGATGGAGTTTACAATAAAAACAAAGAGAAATCCTTTTCCTGCTGAAAACGTGAGGCAAGGAAAGGTTTCTGAGGAAGAGCGTTCACTGTGACTGTAACAGGAGCTGAAGATGTTTTTCCTCTTCAGAAGAAGAAACAGAAAGCTCTTTGATCTTACTCTTTTTCCACCTCGTCCTCCTCCTCGTTCTGACAGTGATACCTGGATGATGTGTAAATCTGCTCCGTGTGTTTTCCACATCGTCTTTTTCTCTCCTACTCCACTTCCCACCCGCTGGCCGAGGAAATTATTGAGTCCCTCGATGATTCAACGTTATAGTGTGAATTTCCCACATAGATGCCCTTTATATGGCTTCATAAATGTACCCAATGATCATATTGTTACAGTGAGATTACAGGAAATGATAGATTGATTGATAAAGATGGATTAAGAAAAATAGATCGGTAGGTTAGGATAGATGGAGAGAAACTGATGGATTGGGGTAGACATATAGAAAGAGATGAATTGGAATAGGTAAACAGTTTATGATAGATACAGATAAATGGATGGATTAGAGTAGACAGGTAAATAGATAGATGGGCATAGAGATAAATTGATAGATTGATCAAACTCAACCTGACAAATCAAAAGTGAAATTCAGTGATTGGTTTTCGAGGCAGCGAGGTCTCGATCTCTGCGGTCGACTCCCATGGTTGCTACACATAAAATACCCACAATCCACCTCTCCCCCCTCCTCCCTCCCCATATCCCATGGTGCATTCCTGTATGAAGTGCTGCGACCACAGGCACGCCGACCGCAGAGCGGTTCGACCAGGAACAATGAGAGCACACAGCCGCCGTGGATCTGAATCCATGTGGACGGGTTTAAGTGAGTTTGGTTTGCTTGTCAGGGGAAATTTAATCATTACAAACCAATCACAGTCCACAGCCGTACCTCTACGAGCTGCCTGCAGGTCCTGAAAACGCTTTCAACATCAGGAGAGGCTCCACACCAGAGGCTGAAAAGTCATAAGTCTGAAGTTCAGCGCGAGACGTCTCTAAATCGTTGCGGTTTGCAGAGGAAATGGCTCAGTTGTGCAGAAGAAAAGCAACTTTTAGAAGATACACACTTCAGCGGACTAGTCCCGAGGGGAAGTTTCCCTGAGCATCTGTTGCTCCAAAAAGAAGGTAGTCCTCGTCCACGAGGACGTAGGGTTCGTTCAAAGCAGAACATAAATCGCTAACACTTTTTCAGGTCTGGTATTTCCCTCATAATTTCCTAAAACTTTGCTGGTATTTATCTGTAAATGATTAGATATTTCCAAGGAAGGCCTCTGAAGTTAGGGTTAGGGTTAGAAAGAGTTACTGAAGAAATAGTTTTAGAAATTGTTCACAAAGCTTTATAGTTTCCTTGAAAGAAGCAAAACGTCTGTGGTGTTGATCAGATAGAAAAAGTTCCACTCAGTCTTTATGTTACAGCTGTGGTCTGATGTCGACATCAGGTGATTGGAAGTGTGACTCAACATCTGTTGTGAAACAGAATGCGGCACAATAATCGCTTTATCTCGATTATCTTGTTTTTCTGATTAATCGCCCAGTCGCCGTTTCTACTTCACTGCTGCTGGATCGTGTGTAAATAGGAAACTCGAGGGCGAGGGTTATTACAGGGTTATTACAGGGTTATTACAGGGATATTAAAGGGATATTAAAGGGTTATTAAAGGGATATTAAAGGGATATTAAAGGGTTATTACAGGGTTATTAAAGGGTTATTACAGGGTTATTAAAGGGATATTAAAAGGTTATTAAAGGGTTGTTATAGGGTTATTAAAGGGTTATTAAAGGGTTATTAAAGGGATATTAAAGGGATATTAAAGGGATATTAAAGGGTTATTACAGGGTTATTACAGGGTTATTAAAGGGATAGGAAAAGGTTATTAAAGGGTTGTTATAGGGTTATTAAAGGGTTATTACAGGGTTATTAAAGGGATATTAAAGGGATATTAAAGGGATATTAAAGGGTTATTACAGGGTTATTACAGGGTTATTAAAGGGATATTAAAAGGTTATTAAAGGGTTGTTATAGGGTTATTAAAGGGTTATTAAAGGGATATTAAAGGGTTATTAAAGGGTTGTTATAGGGTTATTACAGGGTTATTAAAAGGTTATTACAGGGTTATTAAAGGGTTATTAAACACTGAACAGCATTTCTACCATTTGTACCTGCCAACATGTAAAAGTCTCCCTTCGCTGCTCTGAGCGTCTTTATTCCTCCTCATGTCGTGGACACACCACCGCTCAGTTTGTGGACGCTACTTCCTCTCGCCACGTGAACGACTTGTTACAGATTTTCCCTCCAATTCTCTTGTACTTCATCTCTTAGTGTCATGTTGGACTGGAAACTGAACCAGCTGATTCAAAGCTGATGTCTGCCGCTGATGACTGATGCTCGCCTTAATACGACAGCGGTGTCTTTGTGATGGCGACTCAAAGTCAGAATTCTGTCACATGTGGCGACACTGTCCTTCGGTCGGCCCGGCGTCTCTCAGCATCAGCTGGATGTATCCCGTACAGCCTGTAGTTAGAGGGAGAGAGCAGGTCCTGCTGTGGGTTTGACAGTATAAACCCAGAATAATATGAGCTTCTAAACAGAGCAGTGACTGACGGCACCACCCATCAGAGTGTCAGTCTGTCTCTGCTCCGTCATGTCAACATCCTTTAAAGCGTTACGACCACCTCTGATCTTCTGCCTCTCTTCTCTTGTTCCCCTTCTAATCATGCATTTCCTCTTCTTCATCCTCCTCTGCCTCCGCTCTCTCCCGCTCTCTGCCGTCACCATGGGCTCAGTAAATGTCAACAATGAGCACAAATACCACATTAAAGGAACTTCCTGGGCCGCAAAAGCATTAGAAAACAACAGAGTGTCGAAGGACAAAATCTTCACCATTAAAACTGAAAAACGGTTTGATGGAGGTTAGAGGAACGTTGGTGTCAGACTACATCACATTAATACATCACCAAGCTGCTGGAGTCAAAAGAACTATGTATGTGTGAAGCATGTTTCTGCCACAGAGCTGTGGGTGAAACAGGATGAGGATCGACTCGGAACAAGACTCGAGGCCGATTCGTTCGCCATTCGCGACGTTTCAGCTGCTTGTAAATTCAGCGGCGCCGCGGGGCTGAAGGTGAGCCGCTGGCTGTTCTCCGGTGGCTTTGTGGCGGCAGCGTCGGGAGGAAAGAGAGCAGGGATGTGGTTTTTAGTTCTTTCAGGAGGGAGCGGCGAGTGAGCGCCGACCTCCAACAGCAGCGGCGAGGAGAGACTGATGACAGCTCAGATTTAACACCAGTCCACCTCTCTCTCCCTCAGGTTTCCTGCCTCAGCCATATTGCTGCTAACTATCTGAACGCGGGGAAGGAGGCGAGGCGATGGGGGACGGCCCACGAGAGCATCGTACCTTACCAGGTAACACCCTGGACACTCACTCATCCCTCGTTCTGTCTCTTGCTCCTTTTTTTAAACAAACAAACACATTTGAAAAATGAGAATATTCTGTTTAAGAGTCGAGGGACATTTCGTGAAAGTCCTGCGAGCTGACGACGGAGTCACTTTCAGATACACAATTATAAAGCAATTGAACACTGTCATGTTGGTCTGTCACACAGTTTCCTGTATGGAAGTCATTTCCTGTTTTCTCTCTGTTATCCCTCATTATCTCCTCATCAAACTGCACACACATTTATCTTTTATCTTTTATGTGTCAACATCAATTGTTTTTGTGTCACATTTTAATCTCAATCAACAAATTATATTTGTCTGAAATATTTCCTCAGTTCTTCTTTGAGTTTCCTGCTTTTGAAAATAAAATACAAAAGAATATGGAAGTTAATTTCTCCTCGGTCCTCGCTCAGTTCTCCCGGATCACGTTTTTATTTTCATTACAAACAGAAGAGACTCGAGTGAAAATGCATTTCTCTTTTCCCTCAGCTTCTCTGCGGTGTCGTTAAAACGTGAATCATTTACTCTGCTGCACGGCACAAAAATTCAAAGCACACAGGGGCGTCGGCTGGACACAGTATTTCACAATAAGAGCGTGGAGATCAACACTGAAGATGTAGAGTGAAAACAAATCAAACCTGAAACACTGAGACATTTCAAATAAAATATGTATGAGACTTAAAGTGGCTGTAATGGTGGTTCCCCTCGGACCTGCACAGCTTTATAGTGACTTCAGCTCTGGTTCACACTCTCCGCTCTCACAGCATCATCTTCAGAGAAACATCTGTAATCAGCCTCTGTCCTCTACCTGCTGAGCACGCTGACTCAGTCAGAGAGCAGCTGGGGAACACAGTGGAGCATTTAGCAGCTACAGAGCCAGATGTTTCCCTCAGCAGCTGGTGGAGACCAAACACAGAGCTGAAAGAGCGGGAACACTGGACTGAGATTCACCAAAAGGCCGTGTTGTACAGAACAACATTAACAACAACTTAAAAGGTTATGAAATGTCAATGCTGGTATTTACCACTACTTTCTAAACCACCAGTTGTCGCGGCTTTAACGAATCTGTGCGTGTTGTCGACCAGGACGGGGATCCAAAGTGGAACCAGCTATCAGAACCAGCAAGCAAGACGAATGAGACCCTTTGTTCTTCTTCTCCCGTCCTTTGTTCCTTCCATATCTAATACATATTTAAGTCGGCGAACTCAGTTTAATAAAACGAACTCTATAATATTCAATAAACAATAAGAGGCTCTGAACATTCAGAGCCATGTTTTGTATCGGCGTGGATCCAGCCTGGGTCTCCAGTCTGCTTCACATTACTGACTGAGCCTGAGGGAGGGGGATGTTACTGTGTTATTATGGAGGTTCATGACTCACATGTGGACATGCACATTAAACCATCACACACACACACACACACACACACACACACTCTCTCAGATAAACTGTCAGCTCCTCCTGATGTTTCGCTCCATCTGAACGTGGCGGCGGTGGCTCGATTGTTGTGGTCGTTGTCTCTCACCAGCTGAAGCTTTATTGTGCGACGCTCAGATCTAATCCTCGTGTGAACCACCTTACCCACAATGCCCCCCCCCCCGGGCGCCGGAGAGAGAGAGAGATGAAAGTGGAGCAGGCGGGTTTGCTGGAGATCATGACAGTTGAAACAACAGAATTATTGGTGTTTTGCGGTTGCGGCTTTGTGAGGAAGATATTAGAGCAGAAGAAATCATCTGAACCCGCCGACGCTTTTCAAGTTCACATCTGATTTCTGAGACGGGTCAATTCACGTCTCTCAGAAGTGAGACATCCACCGTGTCAAAGAAGACAAGCATGAAAGGATCGCTGCAGCCAGGGAGGACGAAAGGTTACGGCCTCAGCAGACAAAATATTAATATAATATTTGCAGCTGCACTACGTCAACTTTATGGTTCAGTTCAAACGTCCAAATAGAAAATAAACCAGGTTTATTAAAGAAATGTTTGTGCGTTACATTATTTATCACTGACGTTGAGATAACGTCATGACTGAGATGTTGTGTATGGACCTCAGGACTGTAATCAACGTTTCTCTGCTTTACCACAAAAGTGGAAAAGAAACAGCTCTACGACCTCAAAGCCTTAAAGGAACTGACGGTTTTTAGAGCAAATATTAAAGGTCCATATTTTACACTTCAGCTGTTTTATCTGAAGTTTTCATATCCAGAAGATGAAGTATTTGTGGTGTTAAGGCTCCATATTTTCTTCTTCTTCTGTGTTTTATTTGAAGTGTTGATCCATCAGAACATATATTTGTGGTTCATCTCAGTATAGTTTTACATCTCTTCGCTTCTCTCTGCAGCTCAGGTAACAACAGGTCGGTGAGCCAATCAGAAGAGAGGAGGCTCTGAATAATGACTGGACTTTGGTTGTTGATGCTAAAAGCAGAGATTTTATTGTGAATGTCCAGACTGGAAGTTGTGATTTGTATCTCTCCGCCCCTTCATTCAGATTGTTTGTCTGCTCGTCGCTTCTCTTTACCCACAATCCTGCCTTCTGTTTACAAACTGTGTCGCAACCAATCACTGAGCTTAGCTCACACAGAGGATTCGTTTGGACAGCGCTGTTATTTATTTATGAGCTGTTATATGCAAATGTTTTGATTTGACAGTTCACTTTGCCCTGGTACGTGTGGCGCTACGCCAAGCTTGGCGAAGGACTGCCTTCGCCAACTACAGTTAACAGGGACGGAACTTTAAAAATTAAATATCTAAATATAGAAACTTTTAATGAGGTGATCTGATTCATCTGAAAAGTAGATCACGTGACTGTCCATGATATAAGATCGTCAGATGTTGGAAAGACTGAGACTGAACCAGACAGAAAATGTCCGATGAAGCTAAAACTTGGATTTAAAACATGCTAACGCGCTCAGCAGAGCTTCACATGTCAATACCTGAACATGGAGGAGGAGCTTCGGTTCTTTGACGGTTCTGTTGGAGGTCGGTGGGGTTTGGATTTGATCTGCAGCCAGCAGGGGGCAGAAGTCGCTCCGCCGCGACCTGACCGCTCCGCCTGCCCTGTCTGAGGACCGTTTGGGGTTTTGTGGGGGCGAACGTCCCATCGTAGTCCCCCTGTGGACTGCGTTACCCACAAGTCCCTGAGGCTGGGGATGAAAGAGAGGCGGCGGTCAGAGCAGAGCGTTGAGTGCAGTGTGACTAAAGGGTTAGTGGTCTGAATACACACACACACGCACAGCAGTGGGATGTGGTTAGTGGTGTGTGTGTGTTGTGATGTAGAACAGCAGTTCTCGACCTCCTTTCATGTGGCGACGAGTTTTTATTACAAGCAATTGTGAGAGAGAAAGAGGAAGAGGAGGAGAAAGTAAAGGCAGAGGAAGACGTTTAGGGAGGAAAAAGAAAGAGGACTTGAGGGAAGGAGGAAGAGAAGAAAACAGAAGAAGAACTGGTCCTCCACCATCTGGCCTTTTAAACAGGTTTCCTCAGGCGCGTGTCAGCTTATTAAACTTATTTTAAAACTCACGAGGGAGTCAGATGAACCTCGGTGCTCTCACCCCAACACACCCAACCTTCTATTTCATTAGAGTAAATTTCATATCTACCTGCTGGGAAGGATCCACCTAATGAAAATTATTTTGAAAGTCAACGACATAAAGTCAGCGTCTCTGCTACCTCTGAACCTCCTGACACAGCTTCTAAAAGCACGTCAAGACGATGGGGTGGAGTTATCTTCATTAAACCACAGAAGAAGAAGAAGAAGAAGAAGAAGATGAGGTCATGCACAGATCCAGTCAGAATGTTTTCTCTCGCAGTAGTTGAGGTGTTTGGTCTTGATCTGCTTCCAGAGGTTTGTGGTGTTTGATGTTCTTGTGTCTCCGTCTCGTCTCTCGTTTCAGGGCTTCAAAACCAAAGACGGACACATTGTCGTAGCCGCCGGCAACGACAAACAGTTCGTCAGAGTCTGTCAGGTGGGTTGTGTCACCTACACAAACACACACATTGTTAATGTTACACTTCAATATTGTGATCAGTGTTTGACAAAGTCTTAATGTTGTTTTGAAGAAACAGCCAAAGTGAGTTTAAGTCACACACATCTACACACACACACACACACACACACAGGTACATGCATCTATAAGAATCTAGTGTTGCTAAGGTGTTTCTGTTGTTGTGTGTTTGTGTGTTTGTGCAGGTGTTGGAGCTGGTGCAGCTCACAGAGGAGCCAAGATACAAAACCAACAAGCTGAGAGTCCAAAACCGCAAACAACTGCTGCACACACTGTCACACAGGTACACACACACACACACACACACTCACACACAGACACACACACACACACACACACACACTGACACACAGGTACACACACACACACACACACACTCACACACAGACACACACACACACACACACACACACTGACACACAGGTACACACACACACACACACACACTCACACACAGACACACACACACACACACACACACACTGACACACAGGTACACACACACACACACACACACTCACACACAGACACACACACACACACACACACACACTGACACACAGGTACACACACACACACACACACACTCACACACAGACACACACACACACACACACACACACTGACACACAGGTACACACACACACACACACACACTCACACACAGACACACACACACACACACACACACACTGACACACAGGTACACACACACACACACACACACTCACACACAGACACACACACACACACACACACACACTGACACACAGGTACACACACACACACACACACACTCACACACAGACACACACACACACACACACACACACTGACACACAGGTACACACACACACACACACACACTCACACACAGACACACACACACACACACACACACACTGACACACAGGTACACACACACACACACACACACTCACACACAGACACACACACACACACACACACACACTGACACACAGGTACACACACACACACACACACACTCACACACAGACACACACACACACACACACACACACTGACACACAGGTACACACACACACACACACACACTCACACACAGACACACACACACACACACACACACACTGACACACAGGTACACACACACACACACACACACTCACACACAGACACACACACACACACACACACACACTGACCAAGCATCAACCTAAGGCTGAATAATGAGCAGCCAGATGTTTCCCTCAGCAGCGGAGACCAAACACAGAGCCCAAAGAGCGGGAACACTGGACTGAGGCTCATCATGAATCACCATGTTGATGTGTAACAGCTGGACGTGGAGATGAACAGCTGTTTGATGAGTGTCGTGTGCAGAAAAAAAACTTCAGTTACAGGTTCAAAAAATCTTTTATATGATCAGAGTTGTGCGTGAACCTCTTCTTGGTGACAGCTGTGTGTGTTACCCTGAGGCTGCTGCAGGTTCTCTGTACACACACACACACACACACACACACACACACACACAGTACTACAGCAGTTTCTTGTTTGCTGAATAGTTTCTCTGTCTGAGTAAAATGGAGATGAGGAAGCACCTCTGACCTGAAGTCTGTCAGTCTGTGTGCTGGTGCAGCTAGGTGTGTGTGTGTGTGTGTGTGTGTGTGTGTGTGTGTGTGTGTGTGTGTGTGTGTTACTGTGTTACAGTGTTACAGTGTGTGTGTGTGTGTGTTACTGTGTTACAGTGTGTGTGTGTGTGTGTGTTACCGTGTGTGTAATGTTGAACGTCAGCTGTTTGATGAGCTCTGTAACACAACACACACACATTAATCATGTTACTCAGTGACACCTGTGCACGACCTCTGACCTTTTATTTACATGACAAACTATCATTATAATAAAAATGATAATAATGATAATGACTGACACAGCTGATGGTTACGTTCATTATCGATTGATCTGCTGATTTTTTTCTCGAGTAACTGATCATTTGTTTTTTTATAAAATAGAAGAAAAAGATTTTTTAAAAACAGACATCACAAGATTCATTTTACTGTCACAAAAAGCATCAAATCTTTATATGTGAGAAGCTGCAAACAGCAAATGTTTATTCTTGCTTAAAATGACCAAAGTGATTTTTCAGTTATCAGAATACTTGTAGATTATCTGTGTTTGATCAAGTGATTGATTGATGGGCGAATCACTGCAGCCCTACATACAGATGATATATTAAACAAGTGCTTCAACAAGCATTTGTAGTAAAAGCATGAGTGTGTAGGTTAGAAACAGACGATGATGATTATTTTGATAATATGTTATTTTATTATTATTTATAAGTAACAATCAATTTCTAATCATTTCTCTCTGTCAGGTTTCTGCAGGGGAAGACAGCTGATTGGCTGAGGAGGTTCGAGGGCTCAGGTGTCCCTGTTGGACCAATCCACAGCATCCAGGAAGTCTTCTCTGACCCACAGGTAAGACACACACACACACACACACACACACACACACACACACACACACACACACACACACACACACACACACACACACACACACAGCTGTGTATAAGTCCAGCCTAACAACACAAAGTGTGAGCGGTGCCATTTGCCATCGACTGTCTCTGTTGTTGTAACTTGTTATTCACGTCGTTCTCCGGGCGTCTTCGTTGGTCCCCTTTGTGAGATGGATTTACCGTCTCAGCGCTGGTCACATGATCAGTTTAGGGCTTTCCGAGCATATGAAGATCACCTGAATGCATCGTGAAACAGACCAGAGTTCTACAGGTCATTTCTGCTGCGTCTTCAGACACAGCTGTGGTTAAAGGATGGTGTGTGTGTGTGTGTGTGTGTGTGTGTGTGTGTGTGTGTGTGTGTGTGTGTGTAAATGAAACAAATGAAATAAATCACATAACGAGCCTCTTTCTTTTTTCTGTCTTCTTCTTCTTCTCTCTGTTTTCTCTCTAAAATAAAAACAAACATGTTGATTTTATATATATATATATATATATATTAATCCAATCAGAGGTCAGAATCAGTCAGCCCCTCCCCCTCATCCTGCAGGCTGCTCCTCAGCTCCGCCTCCTCCCACTCTGTCTCATTTGTTCACAGACTTCAGCTTTAGTTTAGACTCGTCGAGCGTCTTGTATCCAGATAAAATGCAGATGAGATTTAAGACGCCTTCGTTGACACTCAGTCACACGTCTCAGGGTCGACCCTGCTCCAGTCCAGAGGGAGGAGGTAAAGCACCTGAAGCTTTTTGATAACTGACAAAAACACCAGAAGAAGGACAACGTCGACACACACGCTCCATCAGCCTGATCGTCCAGTGGTTGAACTGATCAGGGATCAGATTGTGTCCTTGTATCTGACTGAATGTGTAGACACGTCTGGAGTTTTCCACACTCCTAGTGGGACACGTCACCACAATGCTAAGGAAGGAATGGGCGCAGCGAGGAGGAGGCTGGTGGTGACCTCGGTTACAGAGAGCAGCCTCCGTTTCCATAGCGACGGGTTTAAGGTCTACTTTCCATGCCTGGCCGGATGCCTCGTTTCTATTGGCCGTGCACGTGTTTGCCACAGCGCAAAGCAAATGAATTGGTAATGAAGATGATCAGTTGTTGTTGATTAATCAATAATGAAGATGATCCTCTGCTCTCCCTCAGTGTTCTGCATCTCTGTGGCTTTGAAGAAGTTTTATATGAATGTGTGTTTGGTGTTTGGGTGTCTTGAGGACAGCAGCTCCCATCACCACCTGCCATATAAAAGCTATGACTCAGTGTGTGTGTGTGTGTGTGTGTCAGATCAGCCCATCTGCCTCTCTAAACCTGCTGCACCACACTAACCTGTTTTCAACCAAGTTTGATCACACACACACCTGTGAGCGCTGACTGATGATACAGATGTTTCCACACATCTGTTACTTTTCAGATCATAAAATAAAATTCATTATTAAGGATCAAACCAGTTTTTCCGACTCGTTCTGCTTGTGAATCCTTAAACTCGTCACCTTTGACCTTCACATTGTTTCATTTCAGAAACAGTTTGGAGGTAAAACGCTTCAGTGTTTCACCAAAAAGCTCAATTTTGAGAAAATCCCCCCAAAAAAATGAATAAAAAAATAAATGTCACAGACGCTTTTTCAGAGACGGATCGTTACTGAAAGGAAGAAGCTTTTTATTGGGAGCAGATCAAACGGATTGATCAGCTTCTGAGCAACAGAAGGAGGAAACGGTTTTACTAATGAGCAGCTGGAGTTTGTGATTCCGCAGGTTTCTGAGTCAGTTCGTGTGAAAACAGTCGTTAGTTCGTCTGTTTCTTTGACGTCTTTTAATTCATCCTTTAGTTTTTATTACGTCGGTGACACCTGGGTCGATCCGGTACGAGCCGGAGTCGGGTTATGTAGCTCTCAGTCCGGATCACTCTGCTGAAGAATGGTGAGACGTTGCAGTGGATAAAATACTTTATTCCCTTGTGGCGGCGTTTCAACACTTTTATGCCACTGTCCTGACCTACACACTGTTTTGCTGACCACCTGTAGCATGTAGCTTCTCCGTGCCGTCTCACTCGCGGCACACATCTACTTCCCATCACACCTCAATCACCATGTCACACACACAGGTTCCCCACAGGGGGAAAGCTGGGCCGGTGACAAGGGGGTTCTAGTATAATGAATATAAAACATTTCATCATAGTTGTTGTTTTGTGACGTTAAAGTTGTAGAAATGAAACGCTGTTCGGACTTCTGAGCTCAGCGTTGTAGAATCACCTCGCTGACGGAAGCTCCTCACTGTATCTTCTCTGTTTCCAGACTTGCTTGCATCTCTCTGGCAGTGAATGTTTCCCACATGATGGCTGCAATAAACAGGAAAAATTCCTCTGTGAGCGTTAATCCGTGCGGCTGAGGTTCAGATGCAGCAGATTGAGTTTCACAGCATTCTGTTTACACCGGGCATGCTGGGAAACGATAGCCGCCTGGCTGTTTTGCTGGTTGTGCGTCCATTAGCCTCCAGTCACAGGCAGTAAACACAAGGAACCACATCAGACCTGCAGCTTCACAGACAGCAGATCATGTTGAAGTTAACTGAAAACATTGGGCTAATTTTTCATGACTTTATTTAAAGTTTAAAATTCCTGCCGTCTCTTTGAGACCAGGCTTCTGTGAATATCTCCTACTAACAGGTCTTTAAACTTTCATCTTCACTAAATCCAACATTAGAAACTATTCATCCCCCTGTTCATTATAAATGGGGTTTCTCCCTTCAAGGCAGCCATTGTTTTTCCATTTATTTCACCTGGAGATGCAGTTTTCAGCTGAGGCATATTGGTGCATTTACATTATTTAAAAGTAATCATAATTAAAAAAGATTGAATTCATCATCCTCATAATAATCTTTGTTCTGGAACCGATTGTCCAACAGTAAATCTCCTCAACTTTCTCCAGCAGCTGACTGCAACTTCTAAGCTGTCATTGAAGGCACCATCAAGGAAACCCTTTGAAAATGGCCCCTGCCAGCGACTTCATTATTACCACATGATTAAGTGTTAAATAAAGTTGTATAGAAGTGAACTGGAGGAAATGATTTGGCTGCCTGGAGGAGAATGAATCACAAAACTGATCAGCAGAAAGTAAAACTTTCTCAGTTTTGCAGTTAATGGACTAAAACATGTAAAACCAGCGGTATGTGCCTTTAGTGTGTGTGTGTGTGTGTGTGTGTGTGTGTGTGTGTGAGATATGGAGCTTCCACACAGCAGCTCTGCAGAGAAGCTGTTGCTAATCAGGACGGTAGGAAGTCACCACTCCAAAACCGAAATCTGGAAGTCATTTGGAAAAATGCCAAACACTCCTCCCACCCTCTCTCTCTCTCTCTGCCTCTCTCTCTCTCTCTCTCTATCTCTCTCTCTCTCTGTCTCTCTGTCTCTCTCTTCACTGTTGGCTCAGGGTCTCTCTCTCTGTCTCTCTCTCTCTCTGTCAGTGTCTGCCATTTTGTTTTTCTTCATCTTAGAGCAGCTACTGGTTCCTACAGTATTTTCCTTTAAATTCTTTCAATGAGTTCTTTAATGTTCCTCTGGTCTGTGGCCAGAATCTCTAGTCACTATGTAGTTGCTCTATATTTACTATCCACTGTGTTCTTTGATCCATCCAACTGCATAGCGTCCTCAAAACTTCAGACAGTGAACTTTCTGCAAACAGACCCACAATGTGTCACATTTAATGGTTATGAAAAATGCCATTGTGCAACACCACACCTGTTAGTGATGACACAGAGTGATGAGGTGTTGGAAATCCTTCATAACACCCACAGACTGTAAATAAAGGCGGATGTGGCCTCTGTAACATCACCCTCAGGTGTCTGAAGCTCAGAGTGAGCTGCCCCACTGTCGCCATCTTGGCAGTGTCTGACTCCGCCCCTAACTTCCAGCTAATCCATAAAGGGCCCCAATTCTCCATAACTTCAGTCCTTAATAAAATGGAGCCAGACTCTAGTGGTCATTAGATGAACTGCAGTTTGTTGTTCTTCAGTGTTGCTTCATGTTTCAGTCCCAGAGGTTGATGCTTGATAACGAGGGTTAGGGTTAGGGTTAGATTGGTTGGGGTTCGGGACAGATCATGGTTTGGGTTGAGGTTGTGGGACCTTTGTGGTCATGATTACAATCGGTCGTGCTGAAACTTGCAGTTTCATACTGAAATATCAGCGCGTTAATTACACCAACAATCTAATCTTACAAACGTCCGCCTTCCCTTCAGCAGGTGGAATTCATGAATTTGAAACTAATTATTTCTTATAATCAGTTTGTGCAGTTCGAAGAGAATCCGAACACAGACAAACCTGACAGAGGAAAGAAAGAGGTTTAAACAAATGTGAAAGTGTTTGCATAAGATCCAGCTTCTAGGCAGAAAGTGAATGGATTTTCTGAAGCCTTGGATGCCTAAAATAAATCCCTCTCTACATCTGTATTTGTCTTTTCTTACTTTCTCTCCATGCTGTATCTTTCTCTGTCATGTCTTCTTTCTGTGGCTTCATGTTTTCAACTACACCACCTTTTCGTTGTTCTTCTGTTCAGCTTTGTCATTGTTTTTTGTCTTTTTCACACTCACATTTTCACATCTTGAAGTTCTCACAGTCATTTTTACCTTTTTACTGTTTCCTGTCCCTCTGCCCTCTCGTTGCTCGCTCTGTCTCTCTCTCAGGAGTTCAGCAGTAACCGACCTTGTTTTTACGACTACAAACCCTCCGTCCATGTATCTGTCATGCCGTCTGGGCAGTAGCCAGGTCCTGCAGAAAATATCCAGCTAAATATGGCTTTAATATCCTGACTACTGGAGGTGCACTTGATTTATCCCAGCTGAAACCTAAACAGCCTCTGAAGTGGATACCTTACATGTAAGATCAAATAAATCAGCCAGTCTTGAGGCTCAAACCACCCACTTCTGACCGCACTAGTGCCTTGCACTGTACTTGGCTAAACAGGGAATCAAAGAATTTAACCTACAACCCTGTACAGTGCTCTGAACTACACAGGGAAGCTGGGAATTGAACCCTTAACCCTGGCATTGGTACTGCCTTGCTCCATCCATTTGCTTCAGCAGAAAACCCTACCTTTGCAATATTTGCACCTTACTTTTGCTCTTAGCTGGCTAAACAGGAACTCGAGGAGTTGAACCTCCAACCCTGCAGTGCTATCTGCTTGTGCTCACATCACTGCCTTGCTCAAGGGAATTTAACCCCTAACTATCGCAGTATCAGTGCCTTGCTCTTAGAAAATTAAACCTCAAATCTTCAAGTGGCTTGCTCCAGTGAAGTGAGCCTGTAATGCAGGAAGTGTTAGCTGCACTTTCTTGGGAATTGAACCTGTAACCCTGGTAAGTCTCTTGCTCTAGGGCACTGGCATGTTAAGATCTTTTCCTAAGGATTTCAACCTCTAACTCTGGGAATCTTAGTGCCTCAGTTTGAGAGTTGCACACTGAGCTACAACCTCAGTTTATTTCACGATTCCTTTCCTTGATTCCTTTTTGAAAGACAGTCTTTCTGTCATCTTAAAAGCACTTTGTATCTTTGTTTGGACACAAGTTATACAAAGTACCTTTATTACTGTCTGGAAATTGTCAAATAAAGAAGAAATGCCATAAAAATGATGCTGCTGAAGACGTCACTTTTCCAGCGAACTCCCACTCCCAGGTCATGAGGACCGCACACTCTGTCTACTGGAAAGCAAAGCAAGTCTCCAGTCACATTCTTGGGAAACGCTCCCTCTGTACGGACTGGATTGAAAGACTGAAGGTGTGAGGACAGACAGAAAACTTCCTCTGAGGTCACTGGGATCAAACCTTCAGTATCCCCACTAGACATCCACACTAGTCTCCAAGATGTCAGCCATACACGCAGAGGTGAGGGAAAGATAAAATGCAGCACTTTAATGTCTGATTTTGTCCATATTTATCAAGCGTGACAGTATTTCTGACTCTGAGAAATGGATGGAGGGATGGATCGAATTATGGAAAGACTCAACTATTAGGGAGTAGTCTTTTAAAGTCCTGACGGCCTGCTCTACCTGATATGATCGAGTTTTCCCCAGAGATCCACATTCAAAGACATTCAGAGGAACAATTTATCTGCACAGTGGATGGATGAGTGAATGTGAGGCATTCTGTTTAATTGTTTGGTGCCTGGTTCTTCTTTTTGGAGATTTTTACATCCATAAACTCACCATGTCAATAACTGGCTGAATGTATACATGGCGATAACTGGTTGGGCTGCATCACGCCCGGGCTTTCCCAGGATTGTTCTCTTATTTTGAGCAACTGTCCCAGAAAATTTATTTTCTTTCCTGGGACATGAATTGTCCTGATTTTTGTTAAAATCCACTTCTGATTTATAATTTCATAGTTTCGAATAGTTTCCTTCCTGTCACGCATCACATCCATGACCCCGCCATGAGATCCGGCAGACAGGATTGAGGCGCTTGTTGCAAGACTATTACTAAAAAAACAAAACAAAATCAGGTGATTCCATACCCCCCCCCACATTAAGTCATGCCATGCGGGATCATGTCATGTTACATAATGACAAGACCGAGTTATGAGGGTTTCTTTCTACAGCCACCATTTTGAAACTGCTGTTCAACAATCACACGGGGAGAAATCCATCACAGAGGAACAATAACAAAGAAGCTTCTCCACCCACAGGAGCAGGACAAGACACCAGGATGTGATGGATGATCACAAATCTTAAAGGAGGACACTTTTCTGACTCTTTGACAAGCTGGATTCTTTCTCAACAGATATTGAATAATGTCGGGGGTTCGTTCAGGATAACTTGGATTTAAAGTCATGTTGACAGACTTGAGGCTTCCTCCAGGTCACGTAGCCCTCACCCCGTCTGTTCCCAGATAACCCAGACAAGCCACGAGCTGACAGCTAAACGCAGCTCCAGGGAAATATATTTCTGGTCTGTGTGAGTGGTGGGCTGGATGGATGGATGTGGAGGTGTGGGGAGGATTGAGGAGCAACTTTAACTCCAAAATGAAGTTTCCACCATCAGAGGAAAATAGACATTCACAAGAAAATGATTGTGGTGTTATTGTATTTACAGTAAAGCAGATCACTTTGACCTCTGGTTGTTATAGTGCATTTATTGACCTGATACTCTTGATTTTAGAGTCAGTATTTTACTTGTGTAGTTGTGTCTATAGATGGATGGGATGTTTGAACAGCCAATCATCCTTTGCTTTCTTGGCAGCACTTGATTGGTCACCTCTCTGACCGTCCTGAGACGCCTAAGAACCTGTGGTGCAGTAAAAACCTCTGATTGCTTTTTAGTTGAATTTGAGAAACACCATCTCTGTCACTTCTTACTGTCTGTTGTGCTCAGGTCAGTGTTTGCAATCATAGCAAGTAGTTCTCTCATTAGCAGACATTCGGTAAAGGAACCATCCAGGAATTGAC
This sequence comes from Seriola dumerili, assembly GCF_002260705.1. NCBI lineage: Eukaryota > Metazoa > Chordata > Actinopteri > Carangiformes > Carangidae > Seriola > Seriola dumerili. The sequence continues at coordinate 903,388 of NW_019175114.1, forward strand.
CACATAAAGCAAACGGTTACCCCGACCTGAACAACCATATAGGTCTTTTTTCTTTTTCAACCTCCTGATACAACCCATAGCTGTGTCTCCTGAAATAGCGCCCACTACAGGCACCAAAAACCTAATCCTTCCCGTTCATGTCTTGTCATATCTACTGTTCAGGGTCTAATTAATCCCTCTCTGCAGTGCCCCCTGGTGTTTCAGCGATGCAGTCTCAAAACAACTGCGGAAACAGGTACAGGGATAAAATGCCCCCTCAAAAAAATTGTTAAGCAGTTGCAGGTTATTATGGCAGTGCTGTACCTCAGTATGAATATGATTGGTTGATACTTGGCAGCTGAGCAGCTGATGAATAAGCCATTCATGGTGAATTATGAATGGAGCAGCTGATGCCAGTCAACTCCCCGATAGCCCGACAGCCACTCAGTGCACAGGCGGTGATCGTCTGTAGTTTGAGGGGTTTGGACTAAAATGACGTCAGCAAAGCTTCGTGTTTCCTCTCGGGGGGGTTGAGGTGGTTTGGACGACTCCAACCCAGCGTCTTCCTCTGTTCCGAAACACATTTCTCCACCAGATGAATTGTCTTCATCCGTCAAACTATGAATCGCTGTGTTATCAGAGGGAGTGCTGAGTCAGCGGGGAGAGCCTCTCATAACTCTGCTGTGGATGTAGTTTGGACGACAGGCAGCATTTTTTGGTAATGGACCCAAGAAGGAGAATCAAAACAGAACGAAAAGTGACGGGTAAAACACACATGTAGGTAAACGCTGTGGGCCTTTTCTTTGAATCAGTCACAACATCCTGCTCCACAAATAAACTGGAGCTGACTTTTGAAGGATGTTATCAGTCTGCTCCTGGGTGGGACATCCATCACTTGGGATAGAAATCACAGATGATGACCAAAACAAAATGACCGCTGCTTAGGAAGTATAGTGGGATTCAAACATGGAAGAATTTAAGCATTAACTCCACTCAGTAACTTAATTTACATTTACTAAAGTGTATATTTAAGGGAGTTGGATGTTTGTTCAAAATGAAGACTCCTCACACAAAGGCGACTTGTGGTTGATTGGGACGAGCATTTGACAAACCCTCTTCAGACCTGGCTGGATTATACTTGGCTCCACATTCCCTGCAATTCTTTTGTTGTATTTGATGGTGTTATATATCTTTGTAACTGAGGTTTTGAATGGTCTTTTTGGAATACAATTAGCTTGGATGTCAGGCAGGAGGAATGTTTCCCTCAAATTACTGATTTTTGCTCTCGGCACAGAATCCGACTGCCTTCAGAAAAAGATTAAAAGACTGCGATCTGTCTCGGCTTTTATCTGGACACAAGGAATGATATTTGCTTGGAGAAGGTTGCCGACTTCTGCCTTAAATCGTCTCTGAAGTTGGTCAGAGTGTGCCGTCCCTCTCCCTCATGTGTGTTTGTGACCTGGTCGACATGTGCAGCATCAGTCAAAGCTTTTACAGTGAGGCGCTCTGGCATCCTGTCAGATACATTCAAGGCACGTCAGAGATGACAGATGAAGCATGTCCACATTTCCCAGGATAAAAATTTAATTATATTAAATTCAAGTGGTCTGTCAAGAGCATGTGGAGGAGACAAATCACATGAAGTTATCACATGAATAAATTCATCGCTCGGTTCCCCGGGATTTCTTTAAAAAAGTTTGAACACACAACTGTGGTAATGAATCTGGACTGGTGTTTCTTCTCATTATATAATGTTGTACATTCACTCAATATATCTAAGGTGGAAAAAGCAGAACCCCGGTTAGGGATGTGCGTGACTAGTCGACTAAATGATTAGACCTCATGATTGTTGCTAGTCGGCACCAGATTTGTTATTTGATTAAACTAATTATAAATATTTTAATGATGTACAACACTGGTTAACTGTTAAGTCTCAGCTCTTATGCAGTCGCCAGCCAACCCTCTCCACACGCTAATGTCCACATGCAAGATGTAAAGTGGGACAGATAACATTTTGACAATATGCAAGTCGACTGGTCTAAATTTAAATTTCTGTTTAATCGACGGGGAAATTCATCATTAGGAACTTCCCTAATCTCAACCATACTGAATGATTTAACTCTTTTTCATCATACTGTCTTAACAAACCCGTTTTACTTCATCTGAGTGGTTAACATTGTTACTGTGGGCAGTTAAAACCCATCTTGTGACATTTTTCTGAGTCGTTTGTTTGATTTTTCTACATTACTTCCTGTTGAACTGCCGTCATTATTTAGTGTAGATTAGCTGCCTTTATTCTTATTCAGACCAGTGTCTTACAGCACAGTTGGACGGTGAGCTACACATTAGAAACCTGCCTCTGAAAAGCTGCTCCATGGCAATAACAGCATGTTTTGGCAGCACTGTATCTACAGCAGTTGCATTGATGAAGTTTGGTAAAAGGCCTCTGGGTGCGTGTCAGGTCATGTGACAGTAATCTCGGGTACACAAACACACACATGAACACAGTAAAATTCCTCGGCTCCCTCTGGTATTTTCCCACTAAACAGGAGCAGATCAAGAATTCCTAGGAAATATGAGAGTGGTGTTTCCTGGTGTTTGGTCCTAAATTAGACTCCGGAGCTGCTGATTGAAGGTGATGAAGTCAGTAATTCAAAGGAATGAATTACTTCTTGTGGGACATGTTTGTGACTCTGTGTTATATTTTCTGCCTCACTTCCTCCACCCTGAGCTCCACATCGTGGCCACAGCTCCAGCTCCTCCTCAGTGTCGGTGATGGTTCCTCTTACTTGGCTGGAATCCCTCCTGGTTTGTCTCTCGGTTTTTTATGAGAGCTCTTGAATCCCTGTAATTCCAGCGGTTTTGTTGCCTCTGGTGATTACTGCCTCTCTGCGTCCACTGAGAGAGTGATGGCCCGAGCACATTCGTCTTTTTCTCCGTCCGTGAAGACTCTTGAAACTCAATTTAGAGGAGGAGCTGCTCCAGCTCGCTGCCGTCTCCTGCGGCTAATAGCTCCTATCATCTGGCACACGACAGATTTATTCCTCTTTCTAACGGTCTATGAAGACCCTCCTGTCTTTCTCTGTGTGTGTCTTGGAAAGAGTCTTTTATTTTATCCCAGCGATGGTCGTAGCGAGATAGAAATTAAGAGGCGGAGGGGACTTTGGGAAGTTCTTCACATCATTGTGTCTATATTTTATTTCAACAAATCGAACGAGTCCGTCACAAACTGTGTTTCAGTTTTACTGTTGAGTGATTTTAGCTCAGCGAAGCACAAACGTTGAATATTTAGTTTCCACAAACGAGGCTGAAGAGAACAAACAGACTTCCTGAACGTCAGGAACACATCTGTGAGAAAAATGAAAAGAGTCTATCAGAGAGGTTATTATAGGTCATATCGGACGATTTCACATAAACAAGGAAATATTGAAATGTGCCTACTGTCATGCTTTAAACGTTTGTGTTCAAATTCCAGTGTAGCTTTCAAAGGGGCAGTTAACTGTAACATACTTTTTAAGCCTCGTTAGATTTACCCTCATTATGATTATTATTATTAATTTAATTGAGGCTCATGAAGCTGACTTCGGCGCTGGATGAAGCCTGGTCATTGAGGATCATGCAATAATCAGCGTCTGTTTGAATCACAGTTACACTGATGACAGAAGCTGAAGTCACATTTCAAACTACAGACTCTGACTTTACAGGCGCTCGGTCTGATCTGAATCCTGTAATCATTTCCTGTAAACGGTCAGTTCGCCAACGTCAAGGCTGTCTGAGTGAAATTCAACTTTTTTCTTTAGGAGGACAGATCAGCTCTGAGAGGTAAAGTCCCTGATGCAGGAGGAAAAGTCAGGTGTTCAGATTACCTGTGGGTGATCTCAGAGCCTCTCGTCTGTCTCTAAAAACAACTCCTCTATAATGTGGAGCCTGTTCATCTGTCAGCACATCGTGAGCCTGAAAGGGAAAGAGCGACTAAATGATCTCAGCCCGTGCTCTTGTTCTCTATGGACTGAGTGATGGCGCTGAGTTCTTCCCGTCATCTGTCTTTTTCGGGGATGTGGGCCCGACGCTCGGGGCTGTACGACCTGTTCCCTCTTCACTGTAATTGCCGTCCGTTGACGCAGGTTATTCCCGAAGACACTTGTACCTCAGTTACCTTCTCCGGGAACGTCGGCTCTGTTCAAGCCTCCACTTCAGCTTCCAGCTCGGTGTGAGACTCAGTCAGCAGTACAGGACCATACCACACACTCTCTTTGTTTTCAATACATTCACTAAAGGGACTTCACATCTTTATTCCTCCGCGTCGGCGACAGTCAGAGCAGCAGCCATTTTGTTTTTGGGTCCATGATATTTCAGGAACACCTTGATGGAACTTCTTCAAATTTGTCACAAACATTCACCTGGACTCAAGAATGAACTGATTAGATTTTGGTGGATAGAGGTCAAAGGTCACGATGACCTCACAGAACATGATTTGTGAATGTGATATCTCCAGAACTCCTCGAGGGAATCCCTTCAAATTAGGCACAAATGTCCATTTGGACTCAGGGACCTCACGAAACACCTTGTAGCCGTGACTCAAGCTTCACAGCAGTTATCACTAAATTTCACACAAATGTTTTTTTTTCTCCGACTGTGGATAAACAGGATGTAACCTGAAACTAGTGTGAGTGGCGGAGGGATACGACCACGAGGAGGTGATTCTAGTTACTGATTGTTTTCAAGTGCAGTTTTACTTTATCAGTGTCTATTAGCAGAGTTGTTTAAACCTGCATTTGTTTACATGTAGTCAAATTGTCTCCATTAGCAGCAGCTGAATTAGCTGTTAGCAGCTCCTGTTGTCAGTGTATCATGATGTGAAGACAACTCTCACTGGATCACTGTGATACTGGATGAGGTTCTGCAGGTAGAAGGAGCGTCTCTCTGCACGAACTCTGAGCAGCTTTGTGGAGGTTTATTTGTGATGCACAGGAGATATAATGATGTCCTCAGTTAGTGTGAGTAACACTGACTTTAGAAATGTGTGTGTCGTGTGTGTGTGCTCAGACCTGACTGAGTCGTGACTCTGAGAGGGAGTGAGGATCAGGAGGTTGTAAAGTGCCTCCGTCTCCTCCGTGAGCTGTTGTTTTTAGAACACCTGCACGCACCTGTCCCTTTCACCCCGCGCAGTATCTTTGACTCACGTCTCTGCCTCCATGCCCCCACCTTCAACTCTCCCACGGGCGCCTCGCTGCTCGCCTGCACGCACGTATGAGCGTGTGTGTCGTTTTAATGAGCCTCAGTGTAAACAGACGTGACTTCAGCTGAGAGGCAGAGAGCGAGCACAGTCATGGCTGAAATATGAGTTGATTAATTGAGTGATTTGTCACTTCGCTGCTCTCTGAACACATGTTGTGTTCTCCTGCTCCGATGCATTTATCATCCATCATGACGGCTGTTTAAGTTTGGAATCAGGTTGGGGGGGGGGACACCTGGAGGACCTGAACTTCCTTGAAAACGTTCTGGTTTATTTTATTTTCCTTAGTTTCCAAATATTTTCTCTCTTAGAAACTGATTTCTGTTTCTTTCTCAGGAAGTTTCCTCTAAATCATTTTGTGATTTGATGCCAGTTAATGAGAAGAAATAACAATCAAAAAAACTAATTCTTTACATTTAGCTTTTGTTCTTTCCCACTGCTGTCATTTCAAATAGGGATTTTCTCAAAGGAATCTTGTTTGTAGTTTCTGTAGTTCTTTCATTCATTTATTCTCTTTTCCTCCTTTCCTCTCTCTCTCCTCTCTTCTTTCTTCTCCTCCTCTGTCCATCAGTCTGTCCCTCACTGACTCAGTTTCTTCCTCTGAGGACGACACTTTGACGTGAAGCAGGTTAATTAATCACTGTGACGCCGTCCAGAGTTCAGGGTGTGTTCGCACGTCGCTGCTCGACTCTCCTGTCTGATTATTCAGAGTGACCCGGTCAGAGGTCAGAGTTCGCGCTGTGATTACAGGCCGCCGGCCAACAGCGGCTCGTTACAGGAGCGGAGGGAAATGGAGCAACAGCTGCTCGTTAAAACTTTACTTATCCAGGGAGAGCGGACAGAGCGCCTGCCTCATGCGCGTCCACATGTTCAAACTGGGAGCAGACCAGTACAGCCAGTCTGCTGCGGCTCATCACAGGATGGACTTCAGTTACCCCGGTGCCTCCATGTAGGACGGAGGATCAGTAACTTTTCATCAGAAGAGCGTCTCGAATCTTTCTTTGCTTTAGAATTGTTGTGTTCCCACCAAAGAGCTCCTTCATCATACTGTGTTTGAACTCCAGCATCCCGGACTCAGACTTCAGAGACCAGGAGAACAAGGAGCCCTGCAACAGAGGGTCTGGCCCCCACAGAGTCCTGATCTCAGCATCCAAGACGCTGGAACAACCTACCTGCTGAGAATCTGAAGAACCGTGGGCAGGTGTACAAGGAGAACCCGGGCTGGTGAAAGCAACCTCTGAGCCTCTCTTCTGATTGGCTGACTGTTTTCTGAGTGGTCCAATAAAAATAAAGCAGATTTCAGTTAAACACTCAGAGAAACCAAATCCTGCAAGGTTTGGATGGTGGGTCCAGGTGGGCGGGGCTTGGTGACTGCTTTGTTGTGACATCACAAAGTTCCAGAAGTCCTGACGGCTGGTTTTAAGGCTCAGTTCCTGAATACAGGCTGTGTGCATTTCTCTGTGGACTGAGGCTTTGATACTTTCACAGTATTAATATAGAAGCTAGAGCTGATCTATAATCACACTACACATGGACACAGACCTTTACACTGGAGGAGCTTTAATTTATTCCTTATGTCTAAACATGTCACTTAAAACTAGCCTTTTTTCCATGGCTTTTGTGCATACCCCATGGCCTTCCTCAGCTTGCCCATCAAGTGTAGCTGCAGAATGAAAACTCCTCTTCACGTCATTTAAAACCCCCAAATTCCCTGAATTATTCTGGAGGACGTGATCGTTTACGTCCGGGACAAATTAAGTGTGTGGTTTAGATATATGAAGCACTCTCCTCTGACCCCTACAGGGCTCCAGAGTAATAACTTCAGTTAATATCCTTCTGAGGGAAATATTTGTCCTTAAGCAACTTTGACTTTTTGTCAGAGACTTGCTGACTTCATCGTCCATGTTAATGGGCTGAGAACGTGTCTGGTCATTATCTGATCCATGACGATGGTGAAGAGCATTTATTAGACGCTTCAAGTCCTAAACCACTGAGATTACAACAAGGCCACAGGAGTGAGGGGGGTCAGATGTCCAATATTTTACCGTGACCTCTCGATGACTGTGGGAAAAGAAATGTGGGTTTTTTTTGTTGACAGTAATCAGAGTGGGAGGAGGATGTGATGGAGCTGAGGCCGGGTAATGTAAGGAAATAATCAGTTGGAAAACCTCAGCGGTCAGTGGAAAGCAGCTCTGGGACATCTGGGAAAGTGTGAGAGGCGGGTTTGATAAAATCCAGGTACGCTAAAAAATATGAGAACCTCAGAGTAAATCTGAAAACATGTAGTGACAGACGACGTGACGGAGAGACGGAGGTGGAGGACGTTTGTTGGAACAAATGACCTGAAACTTGAACTGAGCTGCACGTAGAACCTGAGGCTGTCAGAAGAACGTCTGAAGCTGTTGGTCAACAGCTCTTCACGTTGTGTCTCTGAAGTTGTACTTTTCTTTTTTTTTTTTTTTTACAAAATAGCAAGTGAAAGTAAAGCTGCTAGTTAAAGACAGAGGACACACAGGAACAGCGTGATGCTGACAAAAAAGGAAATGAGAACTAAACGATGGGAAAACCATTCAACACATTTTTTTACCAAACAGAAAGATTCTTCTGGCAGGTAGAGCGAGGGGAGAAGATGCATTACAAGCCTTTATTTCCATTATCTGCACTCGCTTATCCTGAGGAAGGGGCTAAAGCCCAGCTCACACTGGGCCAGTGGTCTGGCACACTGGACGTTTTCATGGGTCCAAACTTTTGGAGCCGGTCCGAAACAGACGCATGGAAAATTTAGCTGAACCTGACAAGTATAAAATAACTTTTAACCGAAGACAGACCGGATCTGATCGGAGCCTAGGGACAACCACACCTTGTCTGAAAAAGACCCGAGGATAATTAGAGCTGCAGGTCCTGCACCATGTTTTGGGACAATACGACGATTAATACTTTTTAAAAGCGTGTTTTGGGGCGAACCGGTAGCCGAGTGGTTAGACGCAGACCATGTGGGTGCAAATGCTCTGAGCAGGTGAGGCCCTGGTTTGACTCCCAACCGGCGGACTCTTTGATGCATGTCATTCCCCTTCTCTCCATCCCATTTCCTGTGACTCTTCACTGTCCTATTGAACAATAAAGGCAATAAAGGTCTGCTATGAGTCTAAACCCCCAGATGCTGCTGCACTACTGAGAACACAACTGGATTTAATAAAGTGTCAAGATTTGTTTTGACACTGACACAGTACTGAATATTTCATTTAGGTTCACATATCTAAAAAATTATAAATAAAGTCTGACTGTCAACCATCCAACCCACCGACTGACCCACCCACCTGATCTGACTGGATAAATCTGGACCTGGCCTGACTGGTCCAAGGTCAGGTCTGAGACCTCCTGTGAAGACCTCAAGAATAGACCAGAACCCAGGACCTTCTTACTGTGAGACAACAGCACTACCCACTGCCCCCTTAACCAAGGTGTCCTCACAGTGAGCCATGCTGTCCAGCTGGGACCTGCCCGAGTCTTTATCAGGACAAACCAAACAAAGAGACCAAAGTTGACATCAGTGAAGCGCTTCACCACTCATCAGTGTATAAATGTAGCTGTACCGGTGTCCTGTTGATCTCTGTCTATGAGTCTAAATGTCTGTCTTATAACAGAGGCATTAAGCTCAGGTCGTCTTTTTGTTCAGTCTTTATATTGTATAGAGAGTTTAAACTCTTTAATTTGTATGGTAAGTCGTTCAGACTCTGAGTCCAGGGGTCAGAACCCCCCAAAGGGGTCCCCAGATAAATCTGAAGGGTTGTGGGATGATTATTTGGATGAAGAACAGAAACATAATCTGAGAAAAGAAGAAGATTGTTCTTTGGTCGAACTGATGAGTAGTTCAAGTCGTCATAGCTTCGTTCTAAGGGGCCTCAAACCAGAAAGGTCCCGTTCTCACTTAGACTCTGGAGGAGGCCGTGATCGGCATTTAAACCCAGAAGAAGAATCCATCTTTGGACATAGAAACGTCTGAGACGTCAAACAGTTGTGTCCAGACTGTGCAGACACCCTGATCAAGGTTCGTATCATGTTAGAAAAAGAAGAGGATCAGTGAGGTTAGAAACACGTCTCTGCTCTGAATTCATTCGTAGACGTGTTGCTGTTGGAGTTTTGTTTGATGATCTGCCGTCACACGTCTGAACCTGAGCCGATCGGGATCAGATAGAAACTATCATCAACACTCTGTGGAAAATATTTGGGAAACAGAAGAGGAATGAAATATTGAAAGAGAGGAAAAGGGTTAAGAAGTGTGTGCAGAAAGAAACGGAGGAGGTGATTAGTTTATTATTAAAAATCAGCTTAAATGAGAAACAAAATCTTTCTTGGAAGAAAAACACAGTTTCACAGAACCTGAATCTGTGAACTCCCGATCGCTTTCGTCTGATAAAGGAGCCAAAACACCCCGAGCTCAGTCCTCCCTCCGCGAGTCCAAAGATAACCACTTCTCTGTTGGACACAAACATCCTCGTGTTGATCCTCACAGCCACTTATCTGATTATTAAAATAAAGTCACTCGTGCCAGCTCGGGATACCTTCCCAGAGAGGCTGTAATCTGATAGAGGAAGATAAAAAGCGACTTCACACTCGGCCTGAGAACTGTAACGAAGCCTCCGAGCTCTCAACGCAAAAACACACAAAGACCTGGAGTGGAAATAAAACAGAACAATCACTGGATCAGTTGCAGTCTACAGATCTATGTCCAGGTGAGAGGAGCTGTTGGTCCAATAACGATGAAAAGGTCGGTTCACCTGTGACATCACACTGGTGTATTTATGGATCTTTGCCACCTGTTAAATCACAGGTTGACCAGGTGAAGCTGTTTAAATGAACTGAGCTATAGAACCTAGAGCTGATCTATAATCAAACAACACATGGACAGAGACCTTTGGACTCGATGGAGCGTTAAAGCGTTGGACAGTTTAGTGACATCACTCTGTTCAGGTGTTCCTGTTATTTTGTCCAGCCCCTCCATTAGTTTATTACACCTGATGTTCCTCCTCCTCCTGATTGGCTGAACCTCCTTCCTGTGTGTGTGTGTGTGTGTGTGTGTGTGTGTGTGTGTGTGTGTGTGTGTGTGAAGCAGATGTTTGTCTTTGTGTCCAAATGTCTCCCAGGTGTCTCTCTCACACACACACACACACACTGAGGTCATTCAGGGACACAGCAGGATGATTCACACAGATATGAAGAGTCTCGCTCGTTGTTGTGATTCTGTTTTTATTTGTGATCAGAGGGAGGGAGAGCCCCCCCCCCCCCCCCCTGCTTCTCTGTTCACCTAAACACAAAAACAAGAAAAGTTCTTTGTTTCATTGATGGTGTGTTGACCTGTCTCTGACTCTGTGTCTTCCTGTTGTGTTAGTGTCCAGTTTCACACACACATTGTTTTCCAGTGAGTCAGGGAGGGGAAACGTCCTCTCTGCTTTCTCTTTTTTTTTTACTTGTTCTTTTTTTTTGTCATTTTAGTTAAATTTTTCATACAAATATGTTTGTTTTTAAAAGTGGAAACTCAGGAAGTAAGAGAGGTTTGACCTGCAGCAAACATATCAAAGTGATGGTCCAGAGCTAGCTGGTTAGCATGCTAACTTCAGTAGAAGAAAGAGTGATAGTAGCAAAACAAAATAATGCTAACGTTAGCAGCTGTTTATTTAGCAGCTGTGCCGAGAGCTTCAGCCATTATTGTGTTTACAATACAAGAGTTTATAATACGTCCTCTGAGCTGCTACGTCTTCAGGACAGACTGGACGCTACAGTGACTCTGTAACAGCTGATGGGTGGATTTTGTTGCCAGGCTAAGAGTCTCAACCTGGTTAAAATGTTTGGGCTAAGCTAAGCTAACCGGCTGCTGGTTGTAATTTCATAGTTACAGTAGAAATGTGACTATTCCTGTACCCATCTTCTTCTTTGTGGATGGAGAGTCGTTTCTACTTCCTTCTTTTCCATTTCACTGAGATTCGTTATTCACACTTTCACTTTCCTGCTGCTTGGCACTTAAATCTACACTTTGCTCTGAGCTCCATGTGCGACTGCAGCGCGTACTGCTGATCCTGTGTTGTGTTGTGGTGTCTTTTCTTTTATTCTTGGTGGTGACATCACCAGAATGTATTGTAAAGAAGAAGAAGAAATTGAGGTGTTGTGTTTCAACCCTGAATGAACAAACAGGGAAGCAGAAAGTTGATGGTGCTGCAGTTTGATGTAGTGACACGTGACGGCCTTCAGAGGGCGTCTGTGCACCACCGCTGCTGTGATGGGGCGAAGAGGGATTGAGACAGAGGAGGAAGTGAATGTGATTGGTTCATTAAGTCAGACACATCTGAGAATCATCGATTGAACAAAGTGGAGCTAAACCCTTGAGTGAAGAGTGGAAAATAAACTCGGGAATATCTGCAGGGAATCAAACCCTCGACCCCGGCCGTGCTCAGTGCCTTGCTCTGCCGTCTCCTCAGATAGTCTGTTTGTTGGAGCTGGAATGTGACGGAGCATAGTTTGGCTTGTGAGCCATAATCAAATCAAAATGTGTCTGCATACTTTCCCATGGGGACGGACGAAGAGGAGGAGGAGGAGGGGGAGGGGCGTCCAATTAAACGGTGACACTTGGAGAGAAGGAGAGATAAACAGACGGATAATAATCAGGAATGGACAGAGCTTGAAACAAAGGCAGGGAGGAAGAGAGAAAGTATGTGGACAGCCGCTGGTATTTCACATGTTATTTTTGGACGTTTTCAGGAGCTGAATGTGTTTTTATGTAACTGGATAAAAGCAGCAGCTAATGAGCTGAAACACATGAACGTATCAGAGAGGAGAGAAGATGATGATGATGATGATGATGATGAGAAAGAGGAGGAGTTGTTTTTATTTAGAGTCTGTCTCCCTCCTCCTCACCTGGTGAACTGGAGGCCAGATGTGACGTTCACATTATAAAGGACAGATGAGTGAGAACAGCTGCTATAAAAACATCCTCAGGTTCATCTTCAGCAACTGGACTGAAGATGAACTCATAAACACACACACACACACACACACACACACACACACACACACACACCTGCACAGGCACAAGTTGAAACAACTGGAGCACAGCAGGGATTACTCTGCTTTCCGGAAACTTCAGCAGTCCAGGGAACAGAGCCAAAGTGTGTGTGTGTGTGTGTGTGTGTGTGTGTGTGTGTGTGTGTGTGTGTGTGTGTGTGTGTCACTCCAACACACACAGTCATTTTCTGGTGTAATAAACGTTTACAACTTTGACTTTCATTCATAAAATCCACTTGGCTGCAGCTTCTCCTCCTCTCCTTGCTTCCTCTCCTCTCATGTCCTCTCTTCTCCTTTCCTTGTCTTCTCTCTCCTTGTTTCTTCTTCTTTGCTTTTTCCTTGTTTCCTCCCCTCGCCTTTCCTTAATCCTCTCCTTGTATCCTCTTCTCTTTTTCTCTCTTATTATTATTTCAAATATTTTCTCCATCGTACAAACTAAACTTTTCTTCTCTGTTGACTGGTAATTAGTGGACACAGAGCTGTGGTTGGCCAGGAGGTGACCAGAGTGCAGTCAGTCTGAAAATAAAAAATATATTTAATACTTGCACAGACAGATTTTACCAGTGTGTTCACACCTTTCAATTTTCAGGTAGTTTTTGGAGACCATGGTCAGACGTGTAGTGAGTTTGGTTCAGGCCAGATATTGTTGCATCATTTTAATTGGTGTCAGGAGTGAAATGACGATAATAATCATGCAGCTAAGTTAATGGAGCGGCCGTGGTTTAGCTAGGTCTGGGCACCAAAACTACTTTACATTTACGTTTAGGAAGGTTGGGTTAAAATAAGTACTTCAGTGAGACTCAGCTCTGACAGAGACCAAATCCTCCTCCTAACACTCTTCATTACCTGAGAGCACGTCCTGAGCCGACTCCAGGTCTGATTTAGTTTGCTTTGATGTTTACAGGTTATTACCTGACGAGATGTAGAAACATGAAACATGAAATGGAGACGCTGTGGTTTTAGCAGCAGTTAGCTTATCATCAGGTTAGCTTGTAATTTACTTTGTGGGGAATAAAACACAGTCAGGATCATCACACTGGACGACTCATCTTCTCTTTGAAATTTAGCTATAGTTTGTTTTTATGTGAGTGACTGATCTTCAGCTTTCTCCCTCGTATATCTCTGTGTTGGTTCAGCCGGGTTTTCAGTGGTTTAGATGTGAACGTCAAATCCTCCATATACATCAGTTTGACTTCTGAACACTTGTAAACCGGTTTTATCCTCCATAAGTCCTGGATCAGTGCCGAGTTCAAGCCAACGTCTCCTCCTCGCTCGTCTGTGAGCAGGGATCTGCATCAAAGACCTCTAACCTGCTTTTCACCTCATCCTCCATCCATCCATCCATCCATCTGTTGGCCCTCGTTTGGCCCCCAGCTCATCATAGTGTCTCCACATATGTGTCCATGATCTCTTAAAAACATAACTTTCACTCTTTCCTTCTTCTGTTTTTGTTTTTTTGCATCTCAGCTCTTTTCTCTTCGTCCTGTTTTAAATTGACTTCCTGTTCTTCTTCTTCTTCTCTGGTACCTCTGGCTTTGACGTCATTAAAACATTTGTTGGAACAGGATTTTCAGTGTAAAGAACAAGGCCTGAGATTACAAGTTGCATGTTTTTCATGGTTTAATCTTATAAAAACATTTCAAAACTAAATCTGAGTGATTAATGTTGACGACTCTGACGGTCTGACGTCCTGCCGGCGCCCCCTACAGGCAGTAGAGTTGAACAGACACACTGATGATAATAAATAATCTTACTTATTATTCTTTCTATTGAGTCTTTCCCTGTTTGCCTACTTTCAGCCCAACTACACCTATAACCTGATGCTGTTGAAAGGCATTCTGGGAGATGTAGGAAGTGATTTGCTGCAGCTGAAGTAGATGCGTCGGTCCGAGGGTTGATCATTTATCTCAGGTGTCGCCTTACGGCCGTGTTGAGAGTGTCAGTGTCACCTTCTCTCTCACGGCGTCGACGTCTGCGATCACACTCTGCACATAAACGATGAAATCATATTTGGCTGTTTTCATCAGTGGGAGTTAACACTGTCTGCTGCTCCTGAACAGCTCCCTGCTGACTGGAGGTTACTGTCCTGCTGCACACCTGGACCACAGCTGCTGAAACACACACACACACACACACACGTAGTTATACACAAACACACTGTTAATCTATTTTCCCCCAGTTGTCCTCCATATGGGCAACGCTCCGATCCAAAACACACACATCCCACATGCCAGAGTTTCCACTTCAAACTTAAACACAAACTCACAAAAACATGCAGGTGTGTGTGTGTGTGTGTGTGTGTGTGTGTGTGTGTGTGTGTGTGTGTGTGTGTGTGTGTGTGTGTGTGTGTGTGTGTGTGTGTGTGTGCGCGTGTGCCCGTGCGCGCTCTTCAGAAGGAATTTATTTCTGCTGTTGCCTCTTCAACACGTCCATTCATTTCTAAGTCTCGACAGTGTGGTTCTGTCGGTGCATCGCTCTGGTCCAAAACAAAATATCTTTCTATCTGATGGATCGTAATGAAATGTTATTCACACATTCATGGATCCCGGAGGATGAGTCCGACTGAATTTGGTCATCCTCTGACTTCTCCTCTTGTGCCACCAGCTGGTACATTCTTGGCTTTTAGTGGCATTTCTCAAAGGCTGTTGGACGGATGGTCATGACATTCGCTTCAGGCGTTGATGTTCACCTCAGGATGAATTGCAATAAATTTTGTGATCGTCTGACTTTTCATCTGGCACCATCATCAGGTCAGAATTTAAAATGTATTATTTATTTGATGATGTGTGACGTACTGACCTTGTGGTTCGAGGTTCATCGGGTTTTTATCAAATTCAGATCTTTCTGAATTCCTTCATGACTTTGGTCAAATTATAAATAACTGAAACTCAAAGATTCAACTGAGATCTGATGAATAAATGTTGAAGAAACATGTATCTGACAGGCGGGAACAGCAGCTGGAGAATACTGACCCCAGTCATGATTCAGGCTCCAACTCGAGTTTCATTTACACCCTTTAAAGTGATGCTTCATTAGCTGTTAGCATTTTCTGTTTGTTGACTGTTTCCAGGCTTTAAGTTCATTCACTGAAGTAATTTGATAAATGAGAAAAAAATACAGATTTTTGAGGCAACAGCAGAACTTATAGGGGCGTCCTTTTTAAAATATGGTTTCTAAGAGTATTTCTGGACATTTACTGCACAGTGGAGACACCAGACATCACCAGGGGAGGAAGTTAGAGTAAGTATCACCTTTAATTGACGGTTTATCTAATTGACTGTTTTTGAATCTCTTTGATTTCATTACTTCTTTTTTATCATTTCTATTTCTCAAATACTTTTACTGCTGATATTTGCACTGTCACTGTAAACTAACTGGTATGAACACTGCTATAGATACCTGTGATTGATTGATTGANTATCACCTTTAATTGACGGTTTATCTAATTGACTGTTTTTGAATCTCTTTGATTTCATTACTTCTTTTTTATCATTTCTATTTCTCAAATACTTTTACTGCTGATATTTGCACTGTCACTGTAAACTAACTGGTATGAACACTGCTATAGATACCTGTGATTGATTGATTGAGTTATGACTGTAATCGATCTGTAACATTAGCTTAATTACATCCAACACATGTATTTTAAGTAGTCAGCTAGCTGATGGGTAAGAAGTTGGTGCTAGCTAGCTAGCTTGCATGTTGGTGCAGTACCTGGTTCCAAAATAAACAGCTGAGCAAGTTTAGCTAGTGAGCTAGCTTGTTCGTTAACCAGAAAGAATCATTTACTCAAAGGAAATGTTTGTACCATCCACTCATGTTTATTTTTAAAGTCTAAGGCCAGTTTTATTTTGCTGGGTGATGTGTGTATTTATTATTTATTTATGAATCAAGTAGAAGCTGATGTGAAGCAGCTGAGTCGTGTGGTTTCCTCCAGGTCTTCCCACACAGCAGCGGTGATGCAAATGAGGCAGAGGAGGGGGTGACACCACCTGGATGGTAGAAGGATGATCATCGGAGACGAGAACAAACGGCCACATGATGCTTGTTTACTGGAAGAGATGCTGCAGGTGGAAACAGAGCTGAAGGTAGGCTGGGTTCAAAAAACTACAAAAAAAACATTTATTCAGCTTCAGGACGGTTAGACAGATTAAAATCAGATGTATTAGATCAAGCAGTTCTCTGTGTTGCAATGTTTCAGCTGGAATCTGTTCTTATTTACCTGAACTACAGTCATTTTCAGTCGTCCTTGGATCTTTAACGGCAGAAGGTTTTGGTTCATGTGTCCAGTTTTGGAGATACCTGTCTGTGAGATACCTGCCAGCTAACATGAATGCATGAATAGAGCTGGGCGCGATGCAGCTAGTTAACCTTAGTTTGTCTCAGTGTCTGACTGTGGTGCTGCAACTAAGAAATCCCCTGAATGTCATTAGTTTTGTGTGTCTGTTAACTTTTAGTTTTTCTGAGCTCCACCAAGCTCCACAGGCATGTAACAAGTCATGAAATAAAAATGGGGTTATTTAAATATAAAGGTGCCCTGACTGTAAAAATCTGGTCACCGTTAGTCCTTAACCTGGATTTAGGAATAAGAAGAACTTTACCGGGGTGAAGGGTAGATGAATAACACACAAGATCTCAAAGAGATAGTTGATAACCTCTCTACTAAATTTGAACAAAGAAACTTTGCATACATTAAAACAAGTAGTGTGAGACTTGTCAACAAAAAGCAGCTTTGATTTGTGTGACTACGTTATAAAACAGATCTTTGTTATCTGCATGAAGATCTAAACAGACAACCTGACCCAGGTGTGCCAGGTAATTAATGTGGTAGGAAGCTAACACTGTCTGTAAACCTGAAATCTCCTTTATTTAAAGCATGTGGATTCTCCGAGCTCAGATAAATCTCCTCGTCCTGCCTCAGCTGACTCGTTAGGAAACCTTTCACCGTTCTGTTTTTAAAACTCCGCTGACCAATTACACTCTGAGGAAAATCCAATGCAAATGTGGCCGTGCCCTCAATCCACAGCCCTTCGCACAAACCATATCCGTGTCTCCCTTCAGCTTGTTTTGAATACACCAGATGTAAACTTAGACTCCACTTGCTGCCCGCCATGCAAATCCACAGGTGCGTCCAGTTTACAATAAGCTTGTGGTGAAACTGTTGAGAAACAAAAAGACCAAATTAAAAACAGGAGATCCTGAAGGATGGATGTTGTTTAGATGCAGCAACAGCCTGGAAACACTCATGTGTCATGGAGGTGTGGAAAACTGATTTTTTTTCCTTATCAGAATTCAGAAACCTTTAATCTCTGTTTAGAAGATCGTTCTCTGACTGAATGATTTGATTTCCTGTCATTAATCGTTGGCTGTTTATTGGTTGTCACTGGGGATCAGATACCTGATTAACAAGCAGCAGAAGAAGAAGATTTTCCAGCACGTTGAAACACACTTTTAAAGAGTAGAGGCATCTTCATGGCAGTTTGTCAGGAAGCGCCATTGTCCTGGTCGTTGCGTGTTACAGTCCTCAAATGTGTCGCTCTGCACCATGAGTGTTGTGTGTTGCAGTCTACACGGCCCCGCCCTCAGTGGCTTTTTAAACCCTCTGAAACATTAACTTAACGTTTAATATTAGTGAGATTATTATTCCACCGTTGGATTCTCATGTTGTGGCGAGCAGAGCCGGTGAATGTTGGGTATGAAATCCTTTGAAGGGCATTAACCCTCGAACATCTCTCTGGTTTTACTTCCGAAGGTTGCAGAAAACTCTTTGCTGTTTGGATTTGGTGAAGATGAATCAGTCTGAAGCCAACGCCGCCGCTTTGTCCGCCCTTTTTACTTTCTATGACGGCGTAACAGGCTTGTTCGCCTGCAACCTGATGGTCAGTGTTCCCGCTAACGTCTACGTGGTGTGGCTGATAGTGAGCGGAGCAGGAGGAGCTGTGGCCTCAGAGCTCTTCGCCCTCAACCTGGCCGCCTGCGAGATCGTGTTCTGTGTGTCGTCTGGTTACCTGATGCTTCACTACCTGCTGAGGTTGGCAGCGGACGTCGGGCTGCTGCTGCTGCAGTGTGTCTTGAACCTCATGCTCGTCTCCCGACCCATCTTCCAGAGCTGCATCTGCCTGGAGCGCTACCTGGCTGTGGTGCATCCCACCACCTTCCTCAGGTAAGGAGTGATTTCATGTTTTTAAACTGCTTACCTTTTGTCAAACACAGTCTCACCGTCTTATCTTCCTCTCTGCAGGTTCAAACCTCTCCGTTACAAGTTAGCTTTCTGCGTGGTCAACTGGCTGCTGATGCTGCTCTACTGCATCACACCTATCTTCACTTTTTCAGCCATGCAGTTGGTGTACCAGCTCATTGGCAAGTCCCTGATCTTCCTGGTGCTCATGTTATACTGTGGAGTCCATGTTCTGTGTGTGCTGGGGCAGCCGGCGCCCGGCGATGGGGACCGAGCCCACGGGAGCCGGAACATGGCGAAGAGAAAGGCCTTCAAGGTCATCATGATCACCCTGGTGTTCACCAGCGGCACCCAGCTGCTCCAAATCTTAATGGTGGTTGCGACACTGTTGTTTGCATCCTATGAGGTGGTTCTGCCGATCACGTTAGTCTGCCTGGCCGTCAGCATCATCAGCGGGTTCATCACTCCTCTGCTGTACCTACACAGAGCCGGGAAACTGCCTCGCGTCTCTGAGATTGATGTAACTGCTTCTTAGACGTTATGTCTCCACAGACGTCACCAGGAACCTGAACCCTGTTATCAGGGTTTAACACCTGCTGTTATCTTTGTCAGGGAGGGGGGTATTTTAGTTTTTCTTCAGTTCAAATCTCAACAGTCTTTCTCCAGCGTCACTCATTCCACCTTTAATACAACAGGTTTTATGTAGCACCTGTTTCTCAGATGAGACGCCTCATTAAGACTTTTTCACCAAGTGCTGCACAGATTAAGAATCAGCACAACCTCAGCTAATCACATACGTCACTCAGTAAAGACTTCTGTACAGTCGTGATAGGGGACAGTAGTCCATAAAACAAAAGAAACCAAAAAACAGACCTTTATTTTATAGAGAAAAGCTGCAAACGATAAAAACAAGTGGCACACATCTGTTTGTATCGTTGTAGAGGTGATTTTATCTGATCATGAGTTCTGCTCATTCTTTAGAGCAGCCAAATGATCAACGGTTGCGGAGTTATGACGTTCTAAAAACAGCGTGATGTTTGGGAGCGTATAAATTCCCGTGCGCTTCAGGGGGTTAAAATTAAAATTTTACCCAACTTTGTTTCACCAAACCTTCCTTTAAAACCTTGTGACAGACAAAACATTTTGTAACGTTGGCTCAGGATGTGAGCTATGACTCTCATCTCGTGTTAAGATGTGTTTGAAAGTCCGGCGGAGCGACACATCAGTGCTTTACTCTTCAAAAGTTAAAATGAGTGTTTCTCCAACTAAAACACACTCATTTACAGAACACGATGAAGAGACATTATTCATGTCGTGAGCTGAAAATCATGAAGAACCAAATCACCTGGGACCTTTAACATCCAGGCTGCGGCTTTACGTAACACATCTAAAAGTCCTGTCAAGTGCCGATATGAGCCGTGTATGGAAGAAAAAAGAGGCTCTGACACTTCACAGGAATCAAAACGCTGCCATATTCAGAAGCTGCTTTGATTGTTGAGGTCAAACAGAGAGCAGCAGGTTCAGGCAACCTCAGATCTTCACACACACACACACACACACACACACACACACATATATATACACAGCTCTACATACATCCTGCTGCTGCACACACTCTCAGACCTCCTCTCCTTGATGTTGCAGTAACATGATGTAACAGCGGCCTGGATGGCTCCCATGGGTGCTGGTTAGTCGACTTAATGGACTGCCACAGCTAGCTTCAAAGACTCAGGAGGGGGGGGGGGCAAAGGGAATGTGGGGGGGGGTAAAAAGAGTAAAGAGTGATGGGGAGGGAGAGGAGGCGTTAAAAGAGCTGGAAGAGGAGAGAGGGTGAAGAAGTCATCGTCTTGAGTTGGCCTCAGTGACGGAGAAGTTGACGGAGGGATGACAGGAGTTAGAAGGATGCTAGCTCTACACCGTTTTATTTCCTGTACTCACAGCTCAGCTTCTGATTGGTCGGGGGGTCAGAACGCCAAAAAAAAAAAGAAGCGCACAGGAAAACGAGAGACTGAGCAGGAAGGAAGTGAAGGAACCGAGGAGGAAGAGGCACATGGTCGGCAACCACATGTGATCAGTGTGTGTGTGTGTGTCTCTTTTGATCAGGCCTGGTAACTGCCTACACACACACACACACACACACACACACACACACACACACACACACACACACACACACACACGTGCCAGGCAGGTGAAGCTTTAAGGCGTGCAGCCACAGATCAATAACATTTACATTAGAGTCAAACACACACCATGTGTTCCAACACACACTGCTGGTGTGTGTGTGTGTGTGTGTGTGTGTGTGTGTGTGTGTGTGTGTGTGTGCGTGTGTGTGATGTTTGACTGTTTGATGTCCTTTATTGAAACAAACTCAACAGAATACAGGATAAATAAGTCACCTTTAAACACACACACACACACACACACACACACACACACACACACACACACACACACACACACACACACATACACACACGTTGTCATGGTTACAGAGGGTTTGTGTGAATCAGATAAATGACTGTAACACACTGAAGAACTTTTATTATTTCCTGTTTCTTCTTCTCTGGTTTTTATTTCTCACTGTTTGTCAGTTTGATTTTTTCTCTGTTTTATTGTTTGTACAAAAATAAAATAAAATAAAATGTAAAGTTCAAAAGTGTGTTTGACGTTTGACCTCTGGGAACTGTGTGTGTGTGTGTGTGTGTGTGTGTGTGTGTGTGTGTGTGTGTGTGTGTGTGTGTGTGTGTGTGTGTGTGTGTGTGTGTGTGATGAGCATATGGATGTAATGATACCCTGCATAACAAGCAGATAGGATTACACACACACACATGCATGCAATCATACTGTTACACTTGTATGCACGCATGCACAAATACACACACACATATACACACACAAACACACACACGCACACACGCTGTTAGAGGGAGGAGTCAGCTCGTGTGTCCTGTTTTAACCTTGTAACTTAAAGTTTTCTGTCACAGTTTTATTCTTTGATCCATGTTAATGAAATTATTGATTGGTGCAGATTTTGAACAGTGATTGGTTCAGGCTGATTATTGTTTGTTTTATCTTTAACTTTTATTTTATTCTGCTGAATCACATTGAGATAAAAATCTGAATCTGAAAAGATTTACAAAACAAGTTCAGTAACAAGCAATGAAATAATCTCTGATGTGAACTGGTCTCTGGATGAACTGGTCTCTGGTGTGAACTGGTCTCTGGATGAACTGGTCTCTGGTGTGAACTGGTCTCTGGATGAACTGGTCTCTGGTGTGAACTGGTCTCTGGATGAACTGGTCTCTGGTGTGAACTGGTCTCTGGATGAACTGGTCTCTGGTGTGAACTGGTCTCTGGATGAACTGGTCTCTGGTGTGAACTGGTCTCTGGATGAACTGGTCTCTGGTGTGAACTGGTCTCTGGATGAACTGGTCTCTGGTGTGAACTGGTCTCTGGATGAACTGGTCTCTGGTGTGAACTGGTCTCTGGATGAACTGGTCTCTGGTGTGAACTGGTCTCTGGATGAACTGGTCTCTGGTGTGAACTGGTCTCTGGATGAACTGGTCTCTGGTGTGAACTGGTCTCTGGATGAACTGGTCTCTGGTGTGAACTGGTCTCTGGATGAACTGGTCTCTGGTGTGAACTGGTCTCTGGATGAACTGGTCTCTGGTGTGAACTGGTCTCTGGATGAACTGGTCTCTGGTGTGAACTGGTCTCTGGATGAACTGGTCTCTGGTGTGAACTGGTCTCTGGATGAACTGGTCTCTGGTGTGAACTGGTCTCTGGATGAACTGGTCTCTGGTGTGAACTGGTCTCTGGATGAACTGGTCTCTGGTGTGAACTGGTCTCTGGATGAACTGGTCTCTGGTGTGAACTGGTCTCTGGATGAACTGGTCTCTGGTGTGAACTGGTCTCTGGATGAACTGGTCTCTGGTGTGAACTGGTCTCTGGATGAACTGGTCTCTGGTGTGAACTGGTCTCTGGATGAACTGGTCTCTGGTGTGAACTGGTCTCTGGATGAACTGGTCTCTGGTGTGAACTGGTCTCTGGATGAACTGGTCTCTGGTGTGAACTGGTCTCTGGATGAACTGGTCTCTGGTGTGAACTGGTCTCTGGATGAACTGGTCTCTGGTGTGAACTGGTCTCTGGATGAACTGGTCTCTGGTGTGAACTGGTCTCTGGATGAACTGGTCTCTGGTGTGAACTGGTCTCTGGATGAACTGGTCTCTGGTGTGAACTGGTCTCTGGATGAACTGGTCTCTGGTGTGAACTGGTCTCTGGATGAACTGGTCTCTGGTGTGAACTGGTCTCTGGATGAACTGGTCTCTGGTGTGAACTGGTCTCTGGATGAACTGGTCTCTGGTGTGAACTGTGACTGTACGTTAGTGACGCGGTGCTCAGGTACAGTCGGTCGGTCACATGCTGTGATTGGTTCAGCAGCGGTCGACTTCCTGCAGCGTCTCGTTTGATGTTTAAATTAAAGCCATCGATCAGAGTGTGGCTCTTATTAAAGTTACCCCCTGGAGTGTGTGTGTGTGTGTGTGTGTGTGTGTGTTTTATTGCTTGCTTTCACTCCTCAGGCCTCAGGTTGTCTCTGTATATATTTAACTTGGTACAACAGTTTCTTTTTTCTATGAAGCTGCTTCTCTTCCTGTGTCGATCTCAGGTTAACGTCAGTCAGCTGAACCACACGACCACGAGGCCAGATTATTTTAAGATTATTTTAAGATTATTTTAAGATTATTTTAAGATTCTTTTAAGATTATTTTAAGATTATTTTAAGATATATACTCAAATATTTGTAGGAAGCAGTTTCTATAGATGTTAATGGACGCCCAACATCAGAGGCTGGTGGTTGTCGAGATGTTGGACTCGTCATGTTCATGCACAGATGTTCTTAATAGTTACAGATGTGGACACTGAATGAAGACAAGAAAATATGTAGATAAAAAAAGAAGAAAGAAAGGAGGAGGAGGAGGACAGATGAGAGGAAGACAAATAAGCACACACTCCAAACACACCAGCACTTATAGAAACACACCCACACACACAGAGATGCTGCAGTGTGTGTGTAAAGTGAGACATATGTTTGTGCATCTGTGCCAGGCTGTTGTTTCCATTCACACACACACACACACACATATACACATACACACACACACACATATACACATACACAGACAGTCGTGTGGCTGATTCTTTCATGTACAGATTTTGAGCGTTAGCATTTACGTGGTTTCTCGTTGAACACTGAACACACCTCAGTACTCAGTTCTGTTAGAGAGCTGGTTCCAGGTCAGTCAGTCTGACACTCCTGTGTTTATATATTTATCCACCGTCCAACATGTTGAATAAGAACTTGAGTTGTTTTTAATCCTCTGAGGTCTTTTCTTGACTTGTACACACTTCTGGAACTTTGTGATGTCACAACAAAGCAGTCACCAAGCCCCGCCCACCTGGACCCACCATCCAAACCTTGCAGGATTTGGTTTCTCTGAGTGTTTTTAACCTGAAATCTGCTATATTTTTATTGGACCACTCAGAAAACAGTCAGCCAATCAGAAGAGAGGCTCAGAGCCTCCTCTCTTCTGATTGGCTGACTGACCTGTTGTTACTAGAGAGAGAGAAGCCTGAGAGAGGAGATGTAAAACTACACTGAGATGGTTTTTATATCTTCTGATGGATCAACACTTCAAATAAAACACAGAAGAAGAAACATGAGCTTTAAATATTGGAATTCTCTGTCAAGTGAGTTTTTCTCTCTGCCTTGTGTTTATTTTGTGATTTTCATCCTTTCTGTTTCCTGTCACTGTCTGTCGCTTCCTTATGTATTGATTAGATTTATGCTACAGATCATGATGTCATCAGTGTTTCTCAGGTGTTGTTGAGGTGTGGACGAAGTAAATGTCCAGCACTGGTGAGCAGGTGTTGTGTCAGCTTGAGTCTCTGAGGCTCTTCAGGCTTCACGCTCACTATCAGTAAATCTAATCAATCCCAGACTGACCTGATCACATCCCTCCTGAGGCCAGGCTCCGCCCACATGTTCTGTAACTGCTGCGTTTAAATCTCTCCTCAGAGATCATTTATATTTATCCGCAGCACCTGCGTCACTTCCTGTTTTCTCGTCGTCCTCTGTGATCCAGGTTCTTCTGTTAAACCAATCAGAGCTTCCTGTCTCCGGCGTTCCCTCCCGCGGCTCCCCTGATAAAAGATTTGTCTCAGCCTGTCACCACATGTGGAAACCTTCAGGTCGCGGTGCTCGGAGCTCAGGTCAGGACGACCAGGACGGAGTGTGTCTGAAACCAGGTCCACCAACACTCCTCCCTCTCTCTGTTCAGAAATAGACTGTGGTGAAGCAGCATCAGTGATTCTGACGTCACCTTCACTCACACGTCCTGTCGGTGATTCAGGTGTGACACGACCTCAGTGATCTGAGTGTGACCCCGACATGACCTCTGGACGACCCTCAGACCGGTTCCTTTGACTCGTAAAGCTGCAGGATGAGCACGACATCAGAAACATCTTCACCTGTACGTCTGTCTGTGTGAAACAAAACACACCGACTGACAGTTATCCAGGAAGTCAGTGTCCACCTGATACCTTTACACACTGACGCTGCATTGGCCGCTGGATCGTGCGTCAACGTTGCCGCCATGTTGGACGGAGGAGCTGCAGTTTTTCTGGATATTCAGATATTAAAGTCGTTTTTATCTTCAAGAGTTTATGATGAACGTTGAGTAAAAATAAATGTTTGGTCTCCAGTTACTTAGAATCGTGATAGTTTAGACTCTGATCACTGTTTTTATTATTAATTGATTATTTTCCACCACGTCAGTAATTCAGCTCAGCGTTGATCAGGATTATAACTCACTGGAGCAAACTTTTATTTTTACTCGACGTAGATCATAAACTCGACTCGACATAAAAACGACTCATTGAAATCAGCTGAGAAATATAAATGTTATTACCTGCAGCTGCTCTGTTTGGTTACAGGGAAGTCTCGCCCTGTCCAATACGGCGGCGGCGTTGAACGGGCTCTATGCACATAAAGTGTCCTCTTGTAAGAGGTCAGAGGTCACACACCAACTCACTATCATTAGCTCCAGTTTACAGGAGATACAGGAAAAGGTCTGCCAAAAACACACCTGAGGAATACGTAAGAGATGGACGTCCTCTGTCGTCTCTGAGAGATGGAGGGATGAAGAGGAGGAGGAGCAGGTGACACCGTTGCACTTGTACAGAGGAAGTCGTGTATGCAGGAGAGAGAGAGAGAGAGAGAGAGAGAGCTGGTCATCACTCCTGACTGAACAGAGCTTGTGTGTCGTGTCTGACAGTCTGCAGGTTTATTCCCATCACCGTCCCCTGGTCCTGAAACCACCACTCTATAATTAAAATAAAAAAACAAATATAAAGTTTCATTTTTGTGAAAGTCTCAAGTCATTTCCTGAAACAGCTGATCACTGCAGCTTCTCTCACACACACAGGAGGAACCGTGAAGCTGAATCTGTTGGGGACTATTTTCAGTGGCGGATTAATCCACATTTGTCGCTGTAGTGAGGCAGCAGGACGGTGTGTGTGTGTGAGAGAGTGACTGAGTCAGTGTGAACCACAGTGTGTGTGAGATGGTGGAGCTCAGAGCCATCCAGTTTAATGTGTGTTTGTTTGTTTACAGGTGAAACACAACGGTCTGATACAGGAGATGAATCATCCAACAGCAGGACGCATCGCTGTACCTGGTCAGCACACACACACACACACACAC
Source organism: Seriola dumerili (assembly GCF_002260705.1). Classification (NCBI taxonomy): domain Eukaryota; kingdom Metazoa; phylum Chordata; class Actinopteri; order Carangiformes; family Carangidae; genus Seriola; species Seriola dumerili. Next base: position 929,602 of record NW_019175114.1, read on the forward strand.
ACACACATACACAGTTGTCCTCTATCTAACCTTAACTTTCTGTCTTTGACACCAACTTGTTAAATGACATTTTCCAAGAAGTGTTTTCCTGTCCACTGGGACAGACATGGTTATGGACACACAAACACACACAGCCATGCACACACTCACATACAGACAGACTCTCAAACACACACACACACACACACACACACACACACACACCTGTCCATGGGGACTCTCCTGCTTGGTTGGTTTGATGGATCTCAGTGTGTTTCCACTAAGAGGAAGCTCTTTGTCCACCACCGTGTATTTACACTGTAATCTATCTTAGACCGTGTGTGTGTGTGTGTGTGTGTGTGTGTGTGTGAGACCCAGCAGGAAGACATTCATAATGAGCAGAGGCAGGTGTGTGTTACGTTTGGTGTGGAGCCAGTCGACTCGGCGTCACAGAGTTTCTTATAAAATCAACAGAATCAAAGTGACACTAACTTCAGCACGAAGCCTGTTTCACAACCGCAGTGACTTTAAAGCAGGTCTTTGATTGGTCCACAGCCTCGTGCTGGTTGTTTAGTGTAGGCCAGGAGCTCCGACCGCTCAGCTCCAGCTCTGCAGGAATTCAACAGTTACAAGGACGTTGTCCATGATCCTCTTCATTCATGACTACGATGCCTCCTGTGTTTGTGTGCAGAGGTGTGTTACCAGGGGCGACCCAGACTCACACATTTAGACGTGGTGAAGTAGCGTGGGATCATGGGAGTTGTTGTCATCAACTCCTCTCGGTTTGATTCCTTCCTCTGATTCCTCCTTCCCACAGACAAACACACCAGCTGATTATAACCAGGGAAACACACTGTGATGCTGATGGTGGTTAATTAATTAGTAACTTATCAAACGTGTGATGAAGCAGCAGCTACAGAAAACAAAGAGACATGAGGCTGAACAGTTCAGATACGTGAGGGCTCACTATTTGGCAGGAAACAGGTCACTGTTGTCCTTTTTATCTAATGTGTTATAACAGGTTATAAATGATTTATAACGTGTTAACAAGCTAATTTATAAACTCATTATAAACCATAAATCCTTTAGAAGATGAGCCGACATGTTGGTGCTCCAGGTTTCACTCATCAGCTCCGTCCAGGCGACCAGGGTCCATGTGACCCGTCTGGGATGAAGAGACGGTCCTCGTGTTTTAAAGGCTGGTGTGGGCGGGGCTTAAGGACGCAGAGGTCACAGGAAGTCGCACTCATTAAAGGAACAGTTCAACATTTTGGAAAACGTTGTCTCTGAGAGTTGGTGAGTGACAGGGTGGTTTCCATCTGATGGAGTCACAATACACAACATCTGTCTGTGGTCACACACACACACACACACACACACACACACACACACACACACACACACACATGCTGGTAACATGTAACATGACGTCCCTTGATGCCCCATGATTGTCCTGTAATCTTCCTCTCCTGTGATTTACACCGAACCACAATGTCAGAGGAATCTGTGTGTGTGTGTGTGTGTGTGTGTGTGTGTGTGTGTGTGTGTGTGTGTGTGTGTGGGTCAGTCTGTTCACCGCCTTAACAATATCCTTTTCTTTGCTCTCTACGTTCCTTTTCTGTTCTCCATCTTTGTTTAGTAAACAACACCAGGCACAAGTGAGTGTGTGTGTGTGTGTGTGTGTGTGTGTGTGTGTCTGTGTGTGTGCCTGTGTTGTCTGTAAGTTCGAGGTTAACTGAGCGTAAAAACGTGCAGCTCCGAATATTCATTGGCCAAACCGTCCCAGGCATTTCTCTCTTTGTGAATGTGTTTTAGTGTGTGTGTGTGTGTGTGTGTGTGTGTGTGTGTGTGTGTGTGTGTGTGTGTGTTGTTTTAGAGCCGAGAAATAACTCCTGACAAACATATAGAGTGTGTGTGTCCATTTACAGACGTTATATAATTGGAGAAAAGACTGTGATGGACGGATGAAGGAGGCGGAGCCAGATTTAAGTTTTTAAAGGAGCTAAATGTAAGTTTTTGCGATTGCTACATAGCTAGCATTAGCATTAGCAGCTGTTTACTCACCAGTCTAGAACAAACGTTGTTAGTTCAGCATCAAACTTCACTCACCAACATCTGTCTCCAGATGTGGGAATCAACTTTCTTGTTTTGCTTCTTTTTCTATCACTTCTTTTTTTCTACTGACGTTAGCATGCTAACCAGCTAGCTATCAGCCTAGTCAGCCTGTCTCGTCACTGCAGCGTCCAGTCTGTCCTGAAGACGTAGCTGCCCAGATGTATTATGACCTGCTGTATTGTAAACACTAGGCTGAAGCTGTTGGTGAGACTGGCGAGTAAACAGCTGTTGATGCTAACATTAGCTACGTAGCAGTAGCTAAACTTACAGGCAGTTCCTTTAAATGGTTGAAACCTCTTGATAAAAGAAGATGACTTCCTTCTTTCCTTTGCTTGATTTTTTCTTCCTTCCCTCTTTTCATTTCTTCTTCTCTCCATTACATATTAACTTCCTTCCTTCCCTCCTTCCTTCCTCACGGACACATCGATGGACAAACAGATGGAGGACGGAGAAAATGAAGAACTGAATGAATAGAGATATTACATAATCTTATTTTTAATTATTTGCCCTGACACCCCTACACACACACACACACACACACACACACACACACACACACACACACACACACACACACACACACACACACACACACTTGTTGAGCGTCATTGAAGGGGAAAACAGGTTGTTAATGGTTTGAAAATAGAAGAGCTGTTCACACACACACACACACACACAGACACAGTCATGCATAAAACCATGCAGGGCGGCACACACACACGTTTGTGTGATCATGCACGTGTGGGCTCAGACACACACACACACACACACACACACACACTGTGACTGTGAGAGTTGAGCTCATTAGTGCTGCTCTTTAAAAAACAGCTGATTGTTGTGAGTTTCCATAAATAAACTGTTTGTTCTCTCAACCATCCGAGTCCTCACTCTCCTCCTTCCCTCACTTCCTGCCCCCCCCCCCCTTTACCTCTAAAACTTCACTGTTAGAAAATCATAATGGGAGCGGACAGCGACCACTGAGTGTGATTCATGTGGCGGCTGCTGTTTGACTCACAGAGCTGAACATACACAGGTGCACGGTCACATGACAGAGATCACCACATCACAGCAGCAGGTGTGTTGGTGGAGGAGGGTTCACGTCCAGGAAGTAGCAACAAAAACACTTTTCTGTGTCACTGTGTTGTAACGTCAGATGGTTAAAGTGGAGGCAGCATTGTGTGGTCACTTTAATCTATGACTGTTATCTGAATGATTTTCAAAATAAGACGACGGAGCTTTTATAGTTGAAACATTTCAAATCTACAGAGCATGACAGATGATCATCAGAAAACAAAAAGAGCCTCCTTCTGTTCATTTACAGATTTATTCCCAGTTTGTCTTTCACCTTCATGAACTCTGATTATATTAATTATATTTACAGCAGCTGTTTTCAGATCAGCTGAGGCTTCAACAGTTTCTACATGTCAGTATGATCTGAAATAATAAAGAGGAAACACAAAATCTGCTGTCAAGAGTTTGTGACACACACACACACACACACTCAGGTGAAATATGAATATAATATATAATCTAATCCTACTGTAGATTGTGTTTCACCACTTGTATTGTACAGTTGCTTTTTCCAACATGTCTGATGTGCAAATAAAGTTAATTTGAACTTGAGGGGGGGCAGATAGCGGATGTGGTTGGAGGCATCGGTCCATCTGTAGTTACTGCTGGAACACACACACACACACACACACACACACACACACACACACACACACACACACACACACACACACACACACACACACACACACACAGAGTGGATGAGGCTGGTTTTGATAAAGAGGAGGATGAAGAGGGAGAGAACATTGTTTGTGGGCACTTGTGGTTTTTACTGCTGGGAGAGAGCTGTGTGTGTGTGTGTGTGTGTGTGTGAGAGAGTGAGAGAGTGAGGTTCAATGTATCGCCCCCTAGAGGCAGCAGAGCTCATTACAGCACCAATATGAAGAATGAAGGTGCTGGTGGTTTATCTGAGAGTTTGTCCTGAGGGGGGCACCAGAGTTTAAAGGGTTAAACCTCTGGAGACCAGGAACCAGATTTAATGTTTTGTTGTCTGATTAATACAAACTTGATTTGTCCAGTAATACGATAATACAGGTTTGATTTGATCAGTGATGACGTGACCTCACAGGAGCCGTGACATCACAACACGTACCTGTATCTCTTAGCTCTTTTATTTTAACATTATCAAAAAATAAAAACATTAAATGATACTGATATTTAGGATCATATTAATCTATACTGTGATGATTAGTGGTTTTATTCCAGGTTCTGATTCTGTCAAACCTGTTTCCATTTACACGTCCTCCATGTCTGGATGAATTCAGTCTATAATCAATATAATCGATCAGTTACTGTCAGTGAATCCCAACACTACCTGCAAAGATCTTCTTGAAAGGCTTTTAATGTGAAACATCTGCAGGAAGTCCTGCTGGTCATTCTGACTGTGAATGTTTAGTGAGAAGAAAGAGTGATGTCATTAAAGAGGGGCGTGGTCAAATGACATGAAACTAAAGTACAAGATTTTGAACAGTGATTTATCGCCTGGTTGTTTTTGCGTCTTCAGGTCCGGCCGTTCGATTCAGCAGCTTCGCCCCCGGTGGACCGACGCCCCCTCCTGTGATTGGTCAGCACACTGTGCAGGTGCTGCGGGACACCCTGTCCTACAGTGATGACGTCATTAAAACGCTGCTGGAAATCAAGGCGGTGGCCCAGAATCAAGTGTCCTGATTGGCTGAGGAAAAACAAGCATAAAGGGAATCCAGGAAATTCACCCAACATATTGATCATTGATCAGCTCAGATTTTCAAATTACTGTGAATCACAACATTTGAACTTGTGCTGCTCACTGATGGAGACCAGACACAGAAACAGTATTAACAGAATTATTTTAATATTGAGAAGTTTCTACTATAACATTTCTTTAAATTATACGTGTCATCAAGTCTGACGTTTCGAAGAACTGTTCAAACTGATCGTCTCCTCATGATGATTTAAAACTGAACAAATGGTATTTGTTATGAATAATAATGTTATTGAACAGTATTTGGAAACACTCCTTCTCAAATGTCACTTTACTGCCTATAAAAAAGAATATATAACGATTGTTTATTGCACTCCTGAAATACTGTTTTTGAATAAAACAATGTGAATCTATTATGTAAATTTATATGATATATAAATTGTATAACTAATGACATCAGATGGTTTTAGCAGCGTGACGTGTTCCAGTCACACTGTTTAACTAGAGTGTTGATCAGTGATCACATGGTGCGTTCGAATACACTTTCAAACAAATTCACATTCGTCATTTTTACAGGTGTCTAAATATCGTCTGTACTGGAATAATCACTTTGCAGTAGGTTTAAGTCAGTAAGTAAAGTTTATTAATCATAATAATATATAATAGTAATGACTGGTGAGGTTCCTCAGGGTTCTATTCTTGGTCCCTTATATTTCCGTTGAATTGAAGCTACATGGATTATTTTTGATTTTGTCTAGAAACATAAGGAGGGAACCGTCCTCACATTAACACAGTAACACAGTAAACAAACAGAAACATCAGATCTCCATCAGGTTCTTTACAAGTTCTCCATCATCTGAGCTCTGACTGGATCTGTTAATGACCTCTTCTTCTTCTTCTTCTTCTGTGGTGGTGGTGGTTTAATGTCAGCTCCAGCAGCTGTTTATCTCCATCAGCCAGTCATGTTCACACAGCAGCAGAGGAGGAGAAAAGAGTTTACTCATGTTTTATTTGAACCATTGTCCAGAAATTTGATTAAAATATGCACAAATTTGGACAAAATCTGACTGAAAAGAACCTGAAAAAACCTTTTAAAAAATGTGCATAAATCAAAAGTAGGAGGGGAAAGAGGCTGAAAAGCTGAGAGGAGCTGCAGAAATGGTGACAGTTTCACATTACATGATTCATTGTTGATATAAACATGTTGATTAGTGCAGCTTTAAATTCTTTCTACAGGTGTAAACTGTTTGGATGTCAGGCGACGAGCAGCCTCGTCTACAGTTACTGTTCTGGGACATGAGAGGGAAAGTATTGGCTGTTTGCTGACGTTAATAATCCCTGATCATCGCTCAAATGACGGAGACACATCAGAAGTAAAGAAGTGAACTCCCAGCAGGTTGATTCATCCTGCTGCACGAGCTGATGTCTTGCTCCTTTCGGGATAAACTGTAGGAAACGCTGAGGCGGCCGCTGATGTCGGAGGAGAGGCGGCCCGACAGTTTGATTAATTGGGAAGAAATCCTCCAGTCGAAGGCGGATAAATCAAGCGAACGTGATGTTTACTGAATTCGAGGAAATGTGACGCATCTGGACGGCGACAGAGTCATCGGGGGAGATGCAGACTGACATGTTTATTTGAAATTTGGGGGAGGAAGGGAGGAGAGGGGGAGGCTCAGGTGTGATTCATCACAAACCGGGGTCTTACTGTATCCTCACCGTCCAAAAACCAACAGCTCCGCTCCAAGATCAGATGTCATCTTTCTGAGAGGAGTGATACCTCTTACAGGATGTCATGACATGAGACCAATCAGCAGCTCTGAAGGGAGCTGAAATAAACATCTGCAGCTTCATATTTACTAAAACATGATAGTTTTTAAAGGTATTCCTGAAAACACAGTTGAAAATCTGGACCCAGAGGCCTGTCAGCCCTGATCCAGGACTGTCAGGCCACATGCAGTATCACAGCTACCACAGGAAACACCAACATTTCCATCATATTCATTCATAACATTTGTAACTGGGGGAATATTAAAAGTATAAACTCACTTGAGGGAACGGGATGTTGAAGACACTCATGTATTGTTCTGTCATGGTTTGTATTTTACAGGCTGATTCCAGTAGTTTGAGATGAAATATATCTGAAGATTCTCAGTCATCCAGGTCGTGATTGTTCAAGAAAAGTTGAATCGAGGGCTGGACTTGTTTGTAGATATTTGAAGACATACCTGAAGAAGGTGAAACCTCCTCAAGTATCCACAACCAAGTCCAGCTGCCCTCAAATCAACTTTTCTTCAATGAGAAGTGAAATATTGAAGTTGTACGACCTTCAGAAGAAGAGTACACTTTCACTTTCAAACCTTTTGTTGACCAGATGAATAAGATGTGAAAAGTCCAAAAGATTAGAGAATTTACAGATTTTCTTTCGAGTTTCGTGGTGGGCTGGGGTTAAAGTGGAGGCCACGGTATTTCTTCTCGGGTTTTGACCCTGTGTCTGGTTTGATGGTGAAGAACACCACAGAAGAATATTGAGCAACAGTTTGAGGATGTGGGATTGACTCCAACATTAGGAGGTCGGCGATAAAGGAAGTGTGGTTTTATGCAAAGAACTGAAGACACAGTAGTTTGACGAAAGATCTTCAACCATGGTCCACTTGTTCCCATTTTCCAGAGGTTAAACCACATCATGGTCTTCCTCGTCTTCAAGCTGGTCTCCGCTTGCAGTGTTCGGGTCGTTGTGCTGCTCTCACTGCAGACAGCCGACCTGCCAGACATCCAACCAGTCGTTTGGGAGCCAGATCGTTGAGGGTGAGACTCTGGTCAAACTGAATGTCAAACGAGAACCGATCTGGCAGCTATTTGGCAATTCTAAAATGAGTCAGAGGAAACTGATTCAGGGCTAAAATGGGTCTGAATCTGAACAGCGTCAGCCCGACTTCAGACCTCCTAAGACTTAGGCCCCAAGGCGTCTTCTAAGAGAAAGAGGTGTAAAAGGTAGAGAAGTTAAAAGCTAAAAAACTTACATATAAGGAGCACCAGACCCCGACAGGCTGTCCACATACTTTTGGCCACATACAGGATTGTACAAAAAGAAGACGGTAATGCAGTGGACTGTTGTTTCTGTTTGTGTTGTTTCATAGACGAGAACAGGAAGCTTCATACAGACACTGCTGCTGCAGAGTCTCTCTCTCTCTGTCTCCCTGTTCTGGTCATGCTCGGCCGCCCAGTTGGCTGCCTCTGTGTTGAACTCGGTGTGTGTGAGAGAGAAATTCGGATGTACGTAACTCACCAGCTCTTTAAGTGTCCCTTATTCCCCGACATCTGGAGTGTGTGTGTGTGTGTGTGTGTGTGTGTGTGTGTGTGTGTGTGTGTGTGTGTGTGTGTGTGTGCAGGAAACGAAAGTCTTTCTGTCCAGCCTAATGTTGAACACAGACACAGTTATATGAGAGAGACAGGGACTAATATAACGTTTGGTAACACTGACACTGAGGTCACAGTCTGACTTCACATCAGTGGATAGAAATGATACTTTTATTTTGAAGGGTTACATTATACGTACTGTGGCTGCGGTGTGTTCACCTGTGAAGCTGCTCAGTGCCTCGTGGACCCACAAACATGAAACACAGGAATAAAATGTCAAGAATATCATAAAGTGAAGTGGAGGAATGTTCCAGTTTATGATCAGAGTGATGGTGCTCACTGCATACTGCTGCGAGACGTCTCCTTTGGGAGTAAAGTACTTTTTACTTCCCATTTTAATTACTTACAATAGGTACTTATACTTTACTCAGGTACTTCCATTTCATGGTACTTTCATGGTCCATTTCCTCTTTCACATGGTTTCTGTTAAACAGCTGTTCAGGGTCTAAAGACGCAAAACTATCAATATTTTATTGATAAATAAATAAGATCAGAGAAAAGTCCAAGTGATCTGATTGTTTCTTCAAACATGTGACGACCCCTCACATTTACCTGGTGACCCTTGGAAGGGGCCCAACCCCTGTGTTGGGAACCAGTGGACTAAATAATCAAAGTGTATGTGACGTAATTAAAGCAGCTACAACAGTAAAATGACTCAGGATAAATGATCTGATCAGAGATCAGTCACAGGAGACAGGAAATACTTTTACTGAGACACTGTAACTACAGGAAGCTGGTAATACTTGTGTACTTTTATTTTGTAATGGAGTATTTTAACTGTTGTTTACATGACGACAGGATGTGACATTCAGGGACAGACATGTTGAACTCAAACTCCCTGTCTGAGCATTCTGCATCACAGAGTGTGTGAGGTGTTTATGACAGACTCACAACTTGACACACAAACATGAAGAAAACACAGATGCAGACACACACACACACACACACACACACACACACACACACACACACACACACACACACACACACACACACACACTTGGGGCTCGGGACTCCCTCATATGACGTCCAGAGGGAGATTCTCTGGAAACCACTTCCTGATGTGGGCCGGATGGAGAGAGAGAGAGAGAGAGAGAGAGAGAGAGAGAGAGAGAGAGAGAGAGAGGCGTTGTGCAGCTGCAGCAGCTGGATTTGACATTAAAGCAGCCGCGACCCACGATGCACTGCTCTGCAGGCTGGGAGCCAATAAGAAGACAGGCTTCACTCTGTCTGACGAGCACACACACACACACACACACCTGTCGGCTCCAGTCTGACAGGATGTGTACTCTCGGTTGCCATGGCAGCGGCGTCTTTTTTCCTCTTCCTCCTGTTCCGCTGTTGGTTCTGAGAGGAAACGAGAACGAGATGGATTCAACAGAGACGCTCGGCTCTCACTCTGATCGTCAGCTGTTAGAGACAAACTTTATTTACATGAGAAACCTTCTTCATCTTCATCTTCATCTTCATCTTCATCTTCATCTTCATCTTCATCATCATCCTCATCATCATCATCATCATCATCATCATCATCATCATCATCATCTTCATCTTCATCTTCATCATCATCTTCATCATCATCTTCATCATCATCATCATCATCATCATCATCTTCATCTTCATCTTCATCATCATCTTCATCATCATCTTCATCATCATCATCATCATCATCATCATC
>NW_019175114.1:939610-952110 GCF_002260705.1 Seriola dumerili
ATCACCATCATCATCATCATCATCAGCATCATCATAATCATCTTCATAATCATCATCATCTTCATCATCATCATCATCATCATCATCTTCATCATCATCATCATCATCTTCGTCATCATCTTCATCATCATCTTCATCTTCACCTTCATCTTCATCTTCATCTTCTTCATCTTCATCTTCATCTTCATCTTCATCTTCATCATCTTCATCATCTTCATCATCGTCTTCATCATGTCCATCATGACCTGTCACATCAAATGAAACCATCAGATAACTCGTTGAGTCTGAGAAGAAAATCGCTGCGATGAGAAACATCTTCCCTCGGTTACAGTTTGCTTGCAGCTCAGGTGAGGCGCAGGTGAACTGTTATTTATAGATGATCAATATGTAAGATGAACAGGCTGTNATCTTCATCTTCATCATCTTCTTCTTCTTCATCTTCATCATCATCTTCATCTTCATCATCATCATCATCATCTTCGTCTTCATCTTCATCATCATCTTCATCATCATCACCTTCATCTTCATCTTCATCTTCTTCATCTTCATCTTCATCTTCATCTTCATCTTCATCATCTTCATCTTCATCATCGTCTTCATCATGTCCATCATGATCTGTCGCATCAAATGAAACCATCAGATAACTCGTTGAGTCTGAGAAGAAAATCGCTGCGATGAGAAACATCTTCCCTCGGTTACAGTTTGCTTGCAGCTCAGGTGAGGCGCAGGTGAACTGTTATTTATAGATGATCAATATGTAAGATGAACAGGCTGTGTTTCCATGTAGCGTCCACGTTCTGACTCACCGGTTCACACTGGTCTCACTGGACCTGGATCAGAGGTGGGACCCTTCAGACCTGAGGGGGGGGGGTTATGAGCTACCCACCTGCTCCAGCTGCTGAAGTAAAAGTCTGACGCTCCTCAAACTGCTTCAGTTTCATCGGAAAACACGACGGCGTCCTCGCTGTCGGCCCGTGATTGATAGCACGCAGTAAAAACACATGAGCAGTGGTTTTATGAAGGCAGCTGCAGGTAACTGAGGAGCACATGACTCTTTACAAGCTCCGTGAGAGGAGGAGGTGATGACCTTTAATCACAGGCTACAGACCGTCGCTTTGGAAACGGATTTCAAAGTAAAACTTTACAGGAGGAAAGTTTGAGATTAAAAACTCACAAAGATCTAATCAGCACAAACAGTCAGAGCGCTAACTGTGCGGCCGTTAGCGGCGGCTAGTTAGCAGCAGCAGACAGAGAACTCTGGTTCTTTGTTGTTTCTCTCTCTTCATCTCTGAACCTTCATCGACCGACACCAAACACATTCTCAAGAAGCTTCTTCATATTCGGTCACACGTCTCTAAAAGCCTTTTATTAGAACACTGTTGTGCCTGATTCAGGCTAGCTCCTATTGGCCCGGTGACGGCCCGACCCAGCAGCGAGGAAGAAAGACAGAAGGAACTTTTTCTAACTTCTTATTCTCTGTTCGTTGCTGTTACACTTCAGTTCTTGAAGGAGCAACTGTAGCATCACCTGATCTCCCCCTGGGGATCAATAAAGTATTCTGATTGATTGATTGTTTTCACTGTGAGGAGCATGACTGGGTGGCTTGGTTCACGTTGCGGGTCACGTGACTTGTATCAGTCGGGTCTGGAGTTGATTTAGAGGTTGTTGGTTCCAGTCCTGAACCTGAACTTTGCAGGTTCCTGGACCCTGAGCCGGACTCTGCAGGACCAATAAAAACGCGAGCGCGCCAGTGGTGCAGCCGCTGTCATAAACATATTGATAATGTCGTTGACATGATCCAGTGAGGCTGAAGCGTGAACTGTGGTCTGACTCATGACTCCTGTGACAGAGCGAAGCGTCTCCAGCTGTTTGGTGTTGACGATCGTGGCGTTCAGAGTCTGAAGGTGACTCACACTTCCTGTTCTCAGCTGTAATGACGCTCATTAAGACCCCACCCTCCAAACTCCTCCTCCTCTTCTTCTTCTTCTTCACCTCAGTTTGAAAAATGCTGCCAAGCCACTGATTTATTGATTTATTGATTTATTGATTTATTGATTTATTCTTACTTATATCACACACCTGTCATATTATCACATGTAGTCACAAAGCAAGGAAACAGGACGAGTTCATTTACAGGAGAAACTTTAATGACATTTACACTCACGATTAGTCGACACAGGAAATTAAAACTATTTCAATAAGTGATAAATTCAGTTCAGTTCAAGTCATTTTCTGTGCTGACAAACATTTCATGGTGCAGGTTGGTGAACGTCAGTACATGGTCGGCGCCGTCAAGTTGGATTAGCTAAATTGAACTGACATTAACTACTTCAAAGTGAAATTATACATCTTGTAAACATGTGGACAGACGCACAGCTCGTCCACGACAAGAGAAAAATAACTAGGACACAAGCTGCAGTTTATTCCACCTGCCCTCATGAATCATTTCAGTAAATGTCACCTGTTCATGGAGATGAATGTTCTCCCTGTCAGGAACCTCAGACGCTTCTTATTGGAAGTTAATGGACAGTGAAGATGTTAAAATTAACGGTTGATTAGAAATGATTCATTTTAAATCAAAAAGTTTTATAAGTGAGACTTTATTCTTTTATTCATGTCAACCATTTTCTGCAAAGTAGAATTTTAATATTCTGACGGTTGAGGTTCAGCTGGTTCACCTGAGGCCCTGAAATCGACCAATCACAGCCTCTTCACCGGTTTCTCATTCTGCCTTCTCTTTCTTTGAACTCTTTGCTCTCTGACAATCGGGACCATCGACCGTGACACTCGGTCCAATTAAAATCCTACAGTCTTTACATCCCGACCCCCTGACCCCCCCACCCCCCTGCCCTCGGTCTGAACTCTGACAGCGAAGGTTCAGGATCAGAGGCGGCGGCGTTCATCCGCTGAACAAAACCAAGACCGTGACCTTTGTGAGTCTGATGGGGGGGAGGGGGGGGGGTCTGTTCCTGCTGAGGACAAGTCACGTTTCTGCTCGTCCTCGACTCAAACTGAGACACATGTCCTCCTCTGACACTGACCCCCCCCCTCCATGATGATGATGATGATGATGATGATGATGGCTGGTTCAGTTTAACATACATTGATTAGGAGCAGGTACACTCACACTTGCCCCTACAGAGTTGAAGGTACCTGTTTTGTAGAGGGGGTTTTATTTTGAAAAGAGGAAAGCCCAGACTCTAATAATAGATAATGGATCTAATAATAACACAGTGAAGCCATCGCACACGTCTCAGCTCCGCGTGCTCCGCCTCCCTGTGAGAACCCGTCCAACGACCGGTTTCCTCAAACTTTCCGCCTGAGTGTTTGAAGCACACTGACCTCCACAAAGTGAGCAACACATGAAACAAAGGGGGGGTGGGGGGGCGAGGTGGGGGGGGGTCACTCTGGGTAAACTGGGCCTCACACCATTCAGAGAAAACAAGAGAGAGACCAGAGAGGACAGACGGTCACAGAGACGGACATGAACCGGGCGAGGACGTCTGACAGCGGTTTCTAAGAGTTATAAATGAGCCGACCTCTGACCTTTACACTAACACACAGACAGATGGATGTTTAGATTTCAGATTTAAAGCTGCACTGTGAGTGGGACTCGGCCCGCGGGGTTCGCCAAACCCTCTCGTGACCCGTCGTGTGACAGTCGGCGAGACATTCAGGGACCCAGCTCACCCAAATCTATTGTACGGTGGAGTTTACACTGGAGGTCCTCGACGGTCCAAAACCCTGAACCAGTAAATAAGACCTCACATCACCTGAACCCTGCGTGGACCCGTCCCTCTAACAAAGACACAATACAGACTCCCGCCTGAACCGGGCCAAAGGAAACAAAGACACAAAGATGTTATTCAAACCAAAACCATCTTAAACTTCTGCTGCTCTCCATCAAATCAGTCAACTCCTCTTTTGTTCACAGGCAGATAAAAGGTGTGTGTGTGTGTGTGTGTGTGTGTGTGTGTGTGTGTGTGTGTGTGTGTGTGTGTGTGTGTGTGTGTGTGTGTGTGTGTGTGCTGTGTAGTGTGTGTGTGTGTGTGTGTGTGTGTGTGAGTGTGTGTGTGTGTGTGGTGTGTGTGGTGTTGTGTCGGTGTGTGTGTGAGCGTCTCTTTTTTTCTGAGGCAGTTTGTGTGTGTGTGTGTGTGTGTGTGTGTGTGTGTTGACAGGTTCAGATAATCCAGTCATTTTGAAAATGAAATATAAAATAACAACATTCACAATCAGCTGCTTTAGATTCCAGCTTTGCAGATTAATAATCAATAAAGATGGTGAAGTATTTTCTTCAGGTCGAGTTGGATGAACACGAGTCACAAAACGAGGGTGGGGGCTGAGAGAAAAGTAAATGAAGGGTTCTTCCTCTGGGGAGCGGGAACATGAGCAGTAAATGTCGTTAAAATGTAGGAAATCGTGACGTCAGTCTCCAGGAGACCATGAATATTCACAGTAATTCAGATTCAGAGAAAAGTTGGATTTGATTGTTGTTTGAGTGTGTGTGAACTCGGAGCTTCAGAGGACACGACGGAGCGAGACGGCCGACGCTGTGACCCGACACAATAGGCAGTTTGAATAGGAAACAATAGAGGCTGTAATATTTAATATTGAGCAGCTGTGAATCCCATCAGAGAGTGTGCTGTGTTTCATCAGCCTGAGCAGCCTGTCAGACCACACTGAGGGCCTATTGTTGGACGTATATGTCTGCAGAGGTGAAGAGAGTGTGAGTGCGTCAGGAGACACACACACACACACACACACACACACACTGACTTCACTGTGTGTGTTTTAACTATTAGATTATATTTTACATTATTGTAATAAATCAGGAATCAAATAAAAATGAAGTTGCTGTTTTAAACTTTCATGGATCCTGTCTTCAGGTCCTGGTTCTGTTCAGGGTCGACTCTTCATCTTCACTTCATTTACAGAGTCGTGTTAATTACAGCTGATTGTTTCAGTCAGTCAAACTCATAAGAAACAGTCTGCAGCCGTGAGTCCTTCAGACGCTGCATTAATGATAATAATGATAATTTTTATTATTATTATTATTATAATTATAATAACTTTACACACAAAATGCTGGGTTACAGGCTGGGTAGGTTTGACCTGAAATCGAGGCTCGTCTTCTTCCAACATTTTTATGCAGTTTAGGCACAAAAAAAAAAAAGGTATGAGAAATATAAATTTGAAATGAATGTTAAATATAATGAAACATTAAGTTATATATGGCTAACTGTGCTAACAGATGCGGGGTGCTGCATCGCCATGGAAATAGAGCCCTCTGTGTTTCGGACTGTGTGTTGTGTGTTTGTACGCAGTGTGTGTGTGTGTGAGACATTAACTACAGATCACACACACACTCTTCTTCTTCTGTGAACAGAGACATCAGTGACTTCCTCTGCTGCATCTGGATTTATTACACACACACACACACACACACACACACACACACACACACACACACATGCAGCCACAGACGAGAGGTTTCAAAGCATAAAATCACTGACCTGAGGGTGTGTGTGTGTGTGTGTGTGTGTGTGTGTGAACATGTCCTGATACATAATGGTAATGTGATCAAAGTATTTACAATATCAGTTACACAGTGTGTAAATGTCCTCCATCTGCCTGTGAGTGGGTGTGTGTGTGTGTGTGTGTGTGTGTGTGTGTGTAAATGGTCTCCATGTGTGCAGAGTGTGAGAGCTCTGCAGCTGGAGGGGACAATAACTACACACACACTCTCACACACTCACACTCAGCTGTGAGGTCAAAGTTCATGCGTTAGCTGAATGGAAACTGTCCTGGTCCATTTCCACTGCTGTAATAGACGTGTGTGTGTGTGTGTGTGTTGTACTTTCTCTACTGTTACTTGAGGAAGTCCTACGAACACTTCCTTCCTCTCTGACACACCCCCACGCTGCAGCAGCTGGAACATCTGGAGATGTGTCCTCCGGCGTCACGTGTCTTGTGTCTTCAGATCATTAGATGTGACGTTCGCAGGTTTTGGAGTTTGTCCTTGAGGCGATGCTTCTCAGTTTGGAGCAGGGTAGATATGGAGGAGGAGGAAGAGGAGGACACACTACCTGTAAGGACAAAGATCCAGATGTGATGATGCATTACGCCAATGGGATGAAATAGTCTACACTTCCTGTCTCCTGAGTGGGTGTGGTCTTGATTTCTTGTTCATGTCAAACACTGGATACAGTTTGAATTTACGCCTGATTTTGCCGCTTGTTTTTATCTGATCAACCCAGAACCAGATCATATCCGATACTCTCTGTTTTCCCTCCAAAAACGGTTCAATAATAACAACAACAACAACAACGTGTGACTAGTGATCAGGTCACGTGATCAGACTCAGACCTGCATGTCATCCCCCGACTTCCTGTCTGTCTTTACTGTCACTGTAACAAACATGATCTTATACCTGATGCTTCAGGTATAAGATCATGTTCGTTCTAAACTGTGATGGAGAACTGTTACATGAATAATGATGTGAAGGTGTGCGTCACCTGTGTTCAGATCAATGAGACGTCACCTGAGATTAGAAGTGTTCAGAGATGCTGATTCATTCCGGCTGCTGCTAAAGAGTCACTAAAGAACACAGACACATTACAGACGTTTCCTGTTTCTCTCGAATTAAACTCAACAGTCGAATTTTTAATTAGAAAATTCAAAAGAAGAACAATTTTTCTATTTAATTCATTTTCTTATATTTTAGAGAGATGTGATTAATATATAAATGTGTTTTGTCTGTGTGTGTGTGTGTGTGTGTGTGTGTGTGTGCGCAGCAGGGTGGAGCTCGCTCAGCTCTCTCTGGAGATATAAAAGTTTAAAGCAGATCTGGATTTTATTTTACTGTCTCCTGTTTTTCATTTTCCCTCTGAGTGTGAAAAGATTTTCCTGATTTCCCCTCTCAGGACCCGGCGAGCGGCGGCCGGTCAGGCTTTGTCCTGCCGAAGTGTCCTCGAGCAAGGCACCGAAACCCTGACCTCCCTGTGCAAAACTCAGACTCACATGTTTGGCATATTTGGAAACTTTCAGATCCCCTTATTAAAGCCTGAACAGATCATTTCGCTCCACTGACAATGAGGATGTTCCACGGTCTGAAAACCTCCTGTAAGTCCTGCCTGCTGCCCTCAGTGTGGTCTGACAGGCTGCACAGCCTCATAAAACACAGCACACTCTCTGATGGGATTCACAGCTGCTAAATATCAAATATTACAGCCTCTATTGTTTCCTATTCAAACTGCCTATTGTGTCGGGTCACAGCGTCGGCCGTCTCGCTCCGTCGTGTCCTCTGAAGCTCCGAGTTCACAGACTCTCTGATCCTCACTGCTCGTAGGTTTCTGTTGCTTCCAGGGTGAAACGATCCCGGGGTCGTTCACCTGTCTCACAGCTTATTTCTGAGTAAAATGACTCGTCATATTATATATATATATTATATCTTATAAATGTCCCTGGTTTTCATTTGAGAAATCTGGTCACCTGATCAAACTGCTATTTTCAAATTTTAGGTCCCAAGATAATAAGAAGTTTAAGAGTCTTTCTTCTAACGTGAAACACATCAGGTCTAATTTAACGACGGTGAATCAGCTGTTAGAGGGTGAAGTGTTTTCTGTTTTGGTTGTTAGGCTAACAGTTTCATTCTGTTTCCAGTCTTTGTGCTAAGCTAGGCTAAACACACCCCGGGCCGATGTCAGTGTGGTCCTTTAAGGTCAGTGACCAGACTTCACCGTCATGCTCCTAAGGCATTGTGGGTCATAAAACTGCACTGTTCCCATGAGCCTTTGCGTCTGGATGAGCTTCAGCTGTGGGTGTGTGTATGTGTGTGTATGTG
The DNA here is from genome assembly GCF_002260705.1 of Seriola dumerili. Lineage (NCBI taxonomy): Eukaryota > Metazoa > Chordata > Actinopteri > Carangiformes > Carangidae > Seriola > Seriola dumerili. The sequence continues at coordinate 947,454 of NW_019175114.1, forward strand.
TGTGTGTGTTTGTGTTATGTATATGTCAATGTTTGGATGAGTGTGTGTGTGTTGTCTGAAGTGCTGCCACAGGCGGACGGGTGTGTTCTGTTTACAATGCACCATGGGAAATTAGGGGCGTGATGCTATCTGAAACTGTGTGTTTGTGTGTGTGTGTGTGTGTGTTCAGCCAAGTCTCAGCAGCAGCTGTGTCTGGACAGAGGAGAAATGTCAGGCAGCGGGCGTGGACGGATGAGAGAATCCCTCCGTGTTTTTCTCTCTCTTTGTTCTTCTGTTTGTTTCTGCTCCGTCTGTTTGCTCTCGTTAGCAGCCGGGACACGTTGTTGTCCGTCACTGTGTAACTGCGGCCGCCGCAGTCGTGACGACGTTCACCATGAACCTGCTGCACTGACTGACTGTCGTCTGTCACGTGTTAAACCTGCAGCCGTGACTGAAATGTAAAGTTGAGATGTTAATTCAGTGGTTTTTGTTTTGTTCTTGTTTTATTTTTCCTTTTTAATTTCTTTATTTTATTTTCCTTCCCATATTGATCTGAGGCAGTGGTTCCCAACCTGTGGCTTTGCTAGTGGGTCCCCAAATCATTTGTAAAACAGAACAACTTTGGTGAAAGATGCAATATATAAAAATATAAATGATGTTTTAAAACATGAAAGGAGATCAGGTTAAAACACTCCTGAGAACACTTGTATGAAGCAGCTTTTAATTCTTGATTTTAATGTTGTTATCTTTGGTTTTACTTTTGGTTTTATTTATTTATTTTGTCTGTTTTATTGATTTTATTGTTTCAAAATATCTATTTGTAATTCTCCCTGTTATACTTGCTTTGTAATTGACACGTTGCCTTTTCTCTGACTTTTATTGCTTTGTTTTGTTTTTATGTTTGTGCAACACTAATTCTGTTTTGAAGTTATTATTATTATTAAAAATGTTGGATGTGGGCCGCCAACATGTTTTAGATCATCAACATCTAGAACATCTCGAATCATAGAAACAGAGAGGAGCACGATCAATCAAGTTTTTATTTTTATTTTTCTCATCAATAAAATGACTAAAAGTCTTTATTCCAGTGATCTGAAGAAGGTGGAACAATGCTGCATATTTAACAAGACTCACACAGGGGGTTAGAGCGGGGAGGGGCAGTGTCACCTAAAATCAATGTCACGATTAATTGCCACATTTGTCTCAGTTAAGATCAATAAACCTCCGAGTTAACTACACTACACTAAAACAACACAAGCTAAATATCTTTATTTCTTTATTCAGATCCTCATTAGTTTTCCTCCACATACAAAAACAACAAATAAAATCAACAATTATTAAAATCACACTATTTCTATTCATGCGACCAAAGATTCGGCACAAACGAGCTGAACTGAACAAAACTGAGCTGAACGTTTTCCCTCCGTTAACAGGAAGTTATTTCATGTAGCTGAGAGGAGCAGAAAACGGCTCTGTGCTCAAAACATGATCTGTTTTCTCCAGGTCGTTGAACCTTCCTCCTCCTCCTCCTCATGTCTCTGCGCTCTGCAGCTTTGGAGCCGTGAATCGCAGGAAGTGAGTGGCATCCAGATAGAACAGAGTATCATCTCCAAACGTGTAGATTTGGAGGTTTTTGGTCTGTTATGTGTGAAAAGAGGGTCGATCTGTCTGCAGATGTCAACACTGACACAAAGCTGCTTCTAACTGGACTGAACTGAATTATTAAGAACCTTATGTTGAAAGGATTCCTCGGCTTTTCTGCACTTCCTCTTCCTCTGGGTCGATGCTGCTGCGGTGACGACCAGTGAGAGCTTTGAATCTGCTGACAACGTGACCAAAAGAGAGAGAAATCTGCAAGAACAGAAGTTCCAGAAAAACATTTCGTCCTCAGTTTCAACACAACAAGCTTGTGTTAGGTATCGTCTGTGTGCACAGGTCATCTCTGGGCTTTGGTCAGTTGATGTGAGTGAATCACTGACTCTGTTTATTCTGTCTTAATACACATTATGAAAGCCAGATGTGGAGGGCGAGTTTCATCAGAGAGAGGAGCGGTGCAGTCAGTCGGATGTTTTCTCCTGGACGACATCTTCTCTGGAATAAAGGAGGGAATCCCCAAAATGCCCAGATGAAAAATGGCTGTTTAAAAATCAGTTACAGTTGGTACGAATCAAAGACGACGACGTCCTCCCTCCTTCGCTTGTTGTTCCTCTTTCCCAGCGAGGGACTGAAATGAAGTTTCCTCAAGTCTGCACAGTAAACATGAAGCTACAGGTAACAGCTGGTTAGCTTAGCTTCGCATAAAGACTGCAAACATTAGGAAACACGGAAGAAAATCCACCTACCAGTACCTCTAACGCTAACTGATAAACATGTGACATCCCATGGATTTTATGATCTTTTTTTTCATCATATCATTTTTCAGGATTTAAAAGAATTCAGACACATTTTGTGGGTGTGATCAAAAACACGTCACTAAAGGAAGACGTGTCATGAGAACATTTCAAATCCTGCTAAACGCCACAAAAAGGGGCTCGTCTCGTCGAGACAGATAAAACTCAAACCGTCTCACTGTGAAGTGTGTGACTGGCGTCTCTGGCAGCCAATGAGAGCGCAGCTTCCAGCAGGTGGAGTTTCTGCACAGATGAGGAGGTGATTCCTCACAAGACCAGAGAAACACACACACACACACACACACACACACACACACACACACACAGGCTGCAGTCTGCTTAGTGACGTCTTATTGGCTGAGGTGAGGACAGGTGTGTTATGGGTAATAAATCAGCTGAAGCCTCTAATTGGCTGCTGGTAGACCTCAGGGGCTCCCTGTTGGTCAGTTATAAATCTTGACTGTCAACAAGTCCCGCCTCCAAGAGAGAAACCACCGGGACTGTTAAATCAACACACACACACATACATACACACACACACACACACACACACACACACACACACATGATATATGTGATGAACAAGATCTGGTATCTAACCACAGGTGTATGTGTGTGTTTGTGTGTTATGTTAGGACGGGTGGGTACTGAGGGGCGGTCAAACTGTCACCACCTGTCTACCTTGTGTCCTATTTACCTCCACACACACACACACACACACACACACACACACACACACACCGAATCATTGCAGCTGCAGAAACATCACTGTACACATGAACACACACACACAGCCACAGGTGTGTAGGTGTTAACGAGCGACGTGGAGCTGACGCAGTGAAAATGGCGTCAAGTAAAACGGACACGTCCTTGCCGTTCACACGGCGTCAACAGCTGTCATCGCGCTAATTTACAGTCAGTAAACACGACCGCCGCCATGTTGGAGGTCGTCTGTGCCCAGAGAACAGCTGAATGCATTTCTCTTCGTGTCAGGTGAACAGAGCGAGGCGGTTTCAGCAGGTACCACAAGAGTCTGGACCGACCTGCCAGGACCAGGTTCGTCTGTAGTTTTCAGTGTGTTAGTGCGTCTCTCAACACGTCCCTCCTCTGTCTGTGGCGCTCAGCTCCGAGCTCGACCCTGAACGTCTCCAAAAACCTCACAGGGTTTCACTCTGTGTCCCTAACGAAGCCCTGAGGAGAAACCTTCAGAGAACTGAATGTCTCTGAACAAAGCCGCTGTGTGTGTGTGTGTGTGTGTGTGTGTGTGTGTGTGTGTGTGGTGAGTCAGCCCGGGGAGTGCTGAAGTGTGTGTTGAAGGGCCTTACATAAATATACGGGTGGTAACATTTGTTTACATAATGTTTGTTGAATATGGAAACCTTCCTATACGTCCCGCTCACAGACGAGTGTGTTGTTGTCATGGCGGCGTGCGGTCGTGTTTGTGAAGGCGTTGGAGAAGCGGAGCGCGGCGGCTCTTGTTGTGATTACACAGAGCGTCGGGCCTGCACAGGCTCATTATATGTGAGGCTCTCACAGATGAACTGTTCAAACAGCAGGGTCAGCTCTGTTTGGTGTCGGCATCGACACACGGCTGCTGGAGAAACACACAAACAAACCAAAGAGACCAGGTTGGAAACTTTGGGAATCGATCTGCCGTTAAAAACCAATGATTGATTCAAGACGACCCTGATTATAAAACATTAATCACTAGAGATCTGACAAAAACCCCTGAAAGACACAAACCAAAAACTCTGACCAATGACTGGTTCAATAAACAGAGGGGGAAACAGGAAGTTAGAAACCTTCTTCTTCCATTACCTGTCATGGTTCCTCTTTACTCTAATACTGGCGGGCACGGTGCTAAGATATGATATAAAAGCACACTAAATATTGTTTTTGCCCTCTTTGAATGAGTGAAACAGGCCCCGCCCCCGAGCATGACAACAGCCTCTCTGCTGCAGCGTCACCAGGTGAGGAAAACGCTGTTCGGGCTCAGGTGTTTAAAAGGAAACAGACGATGGATGGAGACACAGTCGGTTGTTTTGCTGCTAACATCGGTCTCCAGGCAACATGATCGAAGATGTCCACAACACGTGTAGAGCTGATTATTGCAGCGGAGGTCATGTGACTCAGTTCAGAACAGGAAAAGGTAGAAACCTGATTCTAATGTGAAGCCGACACAACGCTCACAATCTGGTCGAACTAACAGAACAAACAAATGTATGGATTTGACCTTAAAGAGCGACTTCAAATTATATTAGAAAAAATATATAGAGAGTCATTGAATG
>NW_019175114.1:953613-966113 GCF_002260705.1 Seriola dumerili
GCAGCCATTTCTATTTACTGTTGTAGAGGTCAAAGGTCATGGCTGCTGCTCACTCCCTGCTTCTCATGTCTGTTTGTTCACATTTCCACATGAACAGAAGCTCAGACTGAAAATAAAGATGGACGTCGCCGCTGTGATGTCACCCACAGGTTTCTGAAGATGCTCCACTGTCACCATCTTGGCAAGGTCTGACTCCGCCCCCTAACTCCCAGCTAATCCAAACATGGACCAAGAGGAGGGTGGAGCTGAGAGTTCAGTGCATTCGCTCACCCACCTGGCACTCAAAGAGGCCACGCCCTCAATTCTCCATAACTTTAAGCCTTAATCAAACATCATCATATATAACACAGTCGTATTTAAACACTTTAATGTGGAAAAGTTACAGTTTCCACCTTTAAAGGACGATGCTGAAAGTTTTAAAGTGACAGGCAGCCGCTCCTTCAGATCATCCATCACAGTCGACATCATCCCAGTTACCAGGAGTATCTTTCAGTCTGCTCATCTTTATGTGCACGTTTCTTTTCACAGCTCGTTTTAAACCTGGACTTTCCACCTCTTCCACCTGGGCTCTAAACTCTGATGACATGTTTTCTGAATGCAGCTGGTGATGTGACGGTGGGTCAGGTTACATTGAAATTTTGTCCAGATGAGATTGTGTTATGTTCTGGATTCAGACCAGAGTCCACCTGTTGAGTATGTGGAGATACAACATGTGGAGACCGTATGGTCCAATAGGAGACTTTGGAAGTCGAACCCTGGAGTTTGGTTGATTCATTAAGTCTAATGTCTTAAGTCAGATAATGTAACATGACGATACAGAAAAAAGATTCATTCTTCATTCAGTCTGAATCACTTGAACTTGACAAATGCTCACACTAACTGTTTTGAATGAGCTGCAGAGTCCTCTCCTCCTTCACACAGAGCAGAACTCCTCTGGAAACAAACTGAGGTTTTTGTTTCCATCCTCTGCAGGAATCCCCCCAAACAACAAGAGCTGGAAACTTTCTGCAGCTGGAAACTTTCCCACCAGGAAACAACAAAATAGAGCTCTGCAGAGACCATCACAGTGTGTGTGTGTGTGTGTGTGTGTGTGTGTGTGTGTGTGTGTGCTGCATGCAATAGCTACTCTGCATATTTGCAGCAGTGTGTGTGGAGCCGAAGGGTCAGACAGGACGTTTCACCTCACTTCACCCGTCTGCAACTCAAGTTTAAATTTAATCTGAAAAAAACGGAGGAAAAATAAAAACAGCAGTTGGTGTGATGACATCATCAGGTTGGATGACATCACAACAGTGCGTCAGCTGACACCCTCAAGGATTGCCCAGCTGATTCCCACCAGATGTCTCCAATTTGATCCATGCTGATGTCTGTTTGGACCTTAAAGGTGGAGTAAGTGTTTCTAATCCAACACATTTTTGTCAGATTCAGTGAGTATCTGCTCGCTGTTTGTGTGTGTGTGTGTGTGTGTGTGTGTGTGTGTGTGTGTGTGTGTGTGTGTGTGTGTGTGTGTGTGTGTGTGTGTGTGTGTGTGTGTGTGTGTTTGTGTGTGTGTGTGAGACTGAGTAACACAACACTATTCCAGCCAATCACCAACAGGGGGCGTTCATGCTTGTGGACAAGACAGAAGAAGAGACGAGGGGAGATGAGGGAAGCAGGAAGGTAAATCAGGCTCATGCTAACAGACAGTAACTATTTAAGGACGACCAGGCGAAGGAGAAGGAGCAGTCTACATGTCTGTCGCCGCCAGACCAGGTGGAGTTTTGAATGGCGACGTTAAGGCAAGTGCATGGAGGTGAAGGTGGCGTGTACTCCACAGCTTAATCGCATTGTCAAGACGGAGAGACAGCTGAGGAGACGTCAATGTAAAAGCTTTACAACGGTGGAAACTGCACGGACTTATCCACTGAGACCAGCCTGCACCCTGAATGACAGGCACACGGAGAGGGCAGGAAAAAACTCAAAAAAACTTAATGGATGTTTTGACGGTCCACTGACCCGTCCAGTCCAACTGTGATGGAGAGACATGAGAGAGGTGAAAGGCCTGAAGACAGATGTGGACTTTGCTCTGCACCGGTGTAATTACCTGTCGCAGACTTTCTAGTTTGTCAAAATGTGTTGTTGGTGTGATGTTAGGAAGCTTTAGAGAGGAAGAGGGAAAGGTGTTATGAGAGGACAGTAGAGGTTGAGATGGAGAGGAAGGACAGAGGGAAACAGAGGAGCAGAGGAAAGGAGGAGTGAGGAGGAGGAGCATGAAGGTGTCATATTTGTGGTCCAGTGGGAGACTCGACTGTGGGAAGAGAGAGGGAGGAGACCCTGCAGAGTGAGGACCTCAGAGACACTGCAGTCTAGACACACTTAATACCAGGGATTAACACACACACACACACACACACACACACACACACACACACACTCTGAGTGTTGAAACCTGCTGATTAGTGGAAAGATGTTTGTGAAGATATGTGGTGTTGAAACTGGCGGCCATGTTGTGTTTGAGAGCCTCTGTCAGCTGTGTTTAAACTCTCATTTGTCTTCGCTGCTGCTGTTCTGATGCATGTCACCTCCGTCATCACACGGTGACCGGTCACCAATGCTTGTCTCTGATTGGCTGCCAGCTGTGTGTTAACATCATATATATATGTGTGTATGTTTACCTCAGCCAAATCTCAGGTCGACAGTTTAACCTCTGCTCTATTAACCTGCAGGTAACCATGGCGACACTGCTCATGCGTCAGCCACTTAATAGACTCAGTGGTACTTTGACAACCTCCTCCTTGACAACTGCAACCATCTCCACCACCTCTGAGACGCTCTTAAAGGCCACTTAGACCTCTTCAAAACCTGAACCACCTCATAGACCCCTACCACCTCCTCAAATGTCTGGAACATCCTCAAAGACCCCCACTGGTTCAGGTCACCAGTTTAACCTCTGGGGCCGGGGCTTATAGTTACCATGGCGATGTATGTCGGTAAGAACTGAACCGCCTGAAGTTACCTCGCCAACCACATGCTCCAGGCCTGTGGTCTGTTAACCTGCAGGTAATGTGATGCTAGAGAGGATGATCTGTTACCTAGCAACAGATTTACCAGCTGAGACATCCCTTCCGTTGCGCTAGTTTGAAACGAGCTAGCAGTCACTAAGAACTGAGTTCTCACTCAGAGCTGCTGCAGCGACAGACTGTGGATGAAAATGGATGTTGACTCCGAGTCTGGAAAATGAAACCAATGTGGAAGTTGCTTCAACCTGCATTCTCTCTACTGACCATCAGGGGGCGACTCCACCGGTTGTGACCCAGTTTCTCAATTGATTTATTACCTCAGTAAACGTTTTCCTAGTCTTCATCAATACAACAAGTTTTAGGGCGTGGCTACCGTGTGATTGACACAGAGGGGGGGCTCTGATTGTATGGTTCTTCTAGTTTCAAAAAACCAAGATGGCGACGGACGAAACGCAAACTCGAGGCTTCAAAACGCCAGTTCACAAACCGGTGGGTTGCCTCTTGGCTGCAGTCTTGTGTAAGCTTGGGTGATTTATCCCTGACTCGAGCCTCGCAGGCAGGTCATTGTCTCTGGCTGATCCTGGCTCCTTTACTGTTTGACAGGTATAAACTAAATTAATTTTTAATAAACTAACAGAAATAATCACTTTAAGCTCAGAAACAAACAGAAGCGCTGAAGCCTGATTGACTTTCCACAGAAAAACAAAAGTGCAGCTCAGTGTTTAGTCTCTTCTTTTCTCTCCGGTCGAGGAGACAAAGACATTCTGGGAGAGAAACAACCAAACTGAGCTGATCTGGAAATTCCTGCACTGGATTGTTTTTTAGCTTCAACCAGAGATGACTCACAGTGGGTAATGACTGCACGCACACACACACACACACACACACACACACACACACACACACACACACAGTTCAGGCACACGGGCAAAATATTGCATGCAAACTTCAGTACACACCCCAAAACATACACATAATTAAAGCACCCACATACATCACACATATACACGTGAACCGAGGAAAAGGCTGCTGGGAAATTAAATTACTGCTTAAAACTGTCACAGAAAAACAAAGAAGTCGTCTTCCATCAACACACACACACACACACACACACACACACACACACACACACACACACACGCACGCTTTCATCAGCTGGTTTTTATTTCGGACAGAATGACGACACGCTTCAGCCTCATGCAAATTAAACCGTTTAATTCTAATAAGTAATAGGTCACAGCCACGCTCAGTCGTCTCCAACATGTTTTCATCTTCAACATCTTTACACGCCAACTCACTGTGTGTGTACACAATACAAAGTGGGTGTTACCACGGTCACCGTCTTGGTGGTAGAGCAGGTTAGCGGTTCAATTCCCGGCCTGAAAGACAACAACAACTATGTTCGCCATCTTCCATCTATCCATTTCCTGCTGCTTATCCAGGGTCAGGCCGTCCGGGCGTCCCCCTCTCCGGCTGCGTTTTCCATGGATCTCGAGGCGGTCCCAGACCAGATGAGATGTATATTCTATCCATTGTGTCCTGGGTCTACAGCGAGGTCTCCCACCACATGGACCTGCCCAGAAACCTCTGATGGAGGACGCCCAGGAGGCCCAAACCACCTGAACTGGGTCCTTTCAGCTCTACTCCCTCCTGACATCAGAGCTTTATCTCTAAGTGTGAGCTCAGACACCCTGTGGAGGAAACTCATTTCAGCCTCTTGTCTCCAGGTTCTCATTCTTTCAGTCACTACCCAGAGCTCACGGGTGCAGGTGAGGCTCGGAACGAAGGTCAGCTGGTAGAGAGCTTTGTCCTGCAGCTCAGCTCCAACTTCACCACAAACATCTGACTGCTGATCAGCCGAGGCTGATGGGAACCTCATGAGCTCTGCAGGTTTCTGGTCACAAACCAAAGTCCTGATGATGAAAAGTCCCAGTTCATCCATTAAATAAAGAAAAAATAATAAAGATAATGAAAATAAAGTTACAGAAAGCACCTTTAGCTTTGGTTTGTCTGTGAGTCAAAACCCTCTGTGGTCTGAATTCAGACACTGCTGTCAGAGCAGTAAACACACCAGGAACCTGTGTGTGTGTGTGTGTGTGTGTGTGTGTGTGTGTGTGTGTGTGTGTGTTCTTGTACGTGGCCCAAATGACCTCATGCAGATAGAAACCTAACAATAACCCTGAAGTCTGTTTTTCTTCAGTTAAATTTGACTGTAACTTCTTTCAAGAAGATATTACATCATAAAATATTCTTATTTAATCATTAATATTTGTACTTTTGATTTGACTTTGTGTGTGAATTAATTGTCTATGTTTGTCCCTTTAAGATCATCAGAGATGAGCCTGGATTTGCTTTGACTACAGAATTACATGAACAATATGGAGAATGAAAGCCCTCTGTAAACAGCTGTGAAACCCCTGTATCTGTATGTCTATATTAATGAGTTCAGCAGCTTTTCAGCCTCTTCTATCTCCTGGTTTTGTATTTGCAGCTCATTTCCTGTTCCTGTTTTCAGTATAAAAGCTGTGAACAACCTCTGTCCTCTACCTGCACAGTCAGAGCAGCTGGTGGAGATCAAACACAGAGATAAAAGAGCGGGAACACTTTCTAATACAGCCTGAGATTTGCAGAGTAATAATGAGGTACAAATAAAATACCAAGCGATTTCTGCCCCTAGTGGTCAGATAAAGTGATTCATGCAGCTTTAACATCGAGGTTAAAGGTGACGACGGAAAGAAAACATGAAATCATAAAGTGACAGCAGGATGTCTGCAGTGTTTTCATCCTGTTGATAGGTAGAAATAACACAGGTGTGGCCTGCTGTAATATTACACACACACACACACACACACACACACACACAGCTGGCTGTCTCTACCTGCTGTAATAAAGCCACAGGTAGCAGCATGTCTCCACTGTCCTGTGGTGTAAGACATCTTTATTTTAGCAACCGCCCACATGTTACATGACTGACTGTGTGTGTGTGTGTGTGTGTGTGTGTGTGTGTTGCATCACCAGGATTCCCCCCAGGAACAAACTCCTGGCAGTCTACATCAGACTGGGTGTGACACAGAAACACACACACACTCGACGTGACTAACACCCATCATCGGGGGGGGGGGGGGGGGGGGGGGGGGGGACCATGATGCATCTGATCAGCTGCTGCTTCATCAGTCTGTTATGACCCGTGTCATCGCCCTGCGCCCTGTCTGAGGTCAGAGGTCAAACAGAACGAACCTGCTGTAGAAAACTGAAGTCTCTCCTGTCAATATGAACTTCACAGAGATCTTCAGTTTGTATCTGAGAGGTCTCACTCTGAACCACAGTTCTGGACCGACCGGTGAACAGGTTCGTGAGGCGAAAATAAAACCACAACACTCCATCACTGACTCACCAAACAGTGAATCCACAAGTTTGATTCCCACTTAAAGTTTGATCTGCTTCAGTTTGACCAGAACAACACACACACACACACACACACACACACACACACACACACACACACATACACACACCACAAGTACACTTACTTTCTCTGACTTTCTCAGGGTGATTCAGACAATTACTCATGGCTCACACGTGTGTGTGTGTGTGTGTGTGTGTGTTCCCAGGTCATACTGTTTGTCTGGCCGTCTGTGTGTTTGTGCGTGATGATGTGATGCGTGGGCGGGTCGACATCAGTGTGTGTGTGTGTCAGTGTGGGCTGTACATGAGGCAAAGATGGGCATCTCAACAGTCTGTCTGACAGTGTGTGTGTGTGTGTGTGTGTGTGTGTGTGTGTGTGTGTGTGTGAGAGAGAGAGAGACAGAGAGAGAGAGACAGGTCACTGAGCTACTTTGGTAGAGAGACATAGAGACAGACAGAAAGAGAGAGAGAGAGAGAGAACGTCAACTGAAATACCCACGCCCATGTCCGACCCTGTGATCCATCACACCCTGAACACACACATGTCTAGACAGACCATCTGACCAATGCACATGTATACTGTATGGACCAATACACACACACACACACACACACACACAGATGGCCAGACGGAGCACGTGGTCTCTGCAAAAAACACCTAAAAATATTGGAGATCACATGAAAACTATCATCACAGAGCAACAAACACGAGACACAAGATGGGAGATTAGATTACCTCCCTTTAATTAAGGTGCTGGATCCTCCTACCAATGGTGTAATTTCCATTTTGGGGGTGGGGGTTGTTTCTGTGTGTGTGTGTGTGTGTGTGTGTGTGTGTGTGTGTGTGTGTGTGAGGGGGTTGGGGGGCATCATTCTGTAAGCCTCTCTGAACATTGTTTTTCTGCTGTCGTCCACATGAGAAAAGATCTGAGTTCACTCACAGCAAAGAGCTTCATGAGCTTTGGCCGGACTCTGTGACTCTGATAGCCTTTATGCTAAGCTACGCTAACCAGCTGCTGCCTGCAGCTACATATTCACTGCACAGACATAAATGCAGATCTCAAACTGACCCGAACATCAACCTTCCCTGCACCTGATTGGACAAACTTAACTCACCTGTCCTCTACAAAATAAAAGCCCAGCCGAGTCAAACGTCAGCTTCAACGCGCAGAGCATCAAACTCTGTTCAGTCACATTCCTCTCGTTCTGTACATTCCTCTGCAGGTTAACAGATCCCAGACCAGCCTGGACATGTGGGAGCTGAGGAGATGATTTATTACATTTACAATCTCACATTTGCAGCAGAGAAACAGATTAGATTTTTTATGTGGACAGAAAAAAGCCGAGTCAGTGACAGAAAGAGGTGGAAGTCAGTATGTTGCTGCTGTTGTACTGAAAGGTTTTAATCCCCAAACGTTGATTTACAGGAACAATAAAATCTGCTCCTCCACCACACTGTCCTACAGTTTTATAAACCTCAGACTTGTGTGTTGTGGACTGAAGTATTACACTTCACTGTATGTACATAACATATATGACAACGTGTCATCAGCATTAGCATGGTGTGTTTCTTTGTATCAGACTCCTCTGTAACTTGACCTCAGACTCTTGGAAAACAAGGTAAACACAACTAGGTTTGTGTGGCTTTTAGCAGCAGTTGCCATGGAAATAACTACCTGGATACGGTCACCGGTGTAACTAGACACAGCTTGGCTAGAGAAGTGGTGCTACCACCTCGGGATGGAAAGAGAAATTGCATCATGAAGTTGTGTGATTTATTCATTCTGTGTGAAAGTGATGGCAGGCCATAAATAATGCACGTTAAAGGAGCTATTTATAAATTTTGCTAATGCTACATAGCTAATGTTAGCAGCTGTTTACTCATGAGTCTAGAAGAAACATGAGTTCAGCATTAAACTTCATTCCTTTACTCACCAACATCTGTCTCCAGAGGTGGAAATCAATCCTCTTGTTTTGCTTCTATTTCTTTCACTTGTTTTCATCTACTGAAGTTAGCATGCTAACAAGCTAGCTCCAGCCTGTCACTTTCCGATACCGAGTCACTGTAGTGTCCAGTCTGTCCTGAAGACGTAGCTGTTCAGAGGACGCATTATAACCTCTTGTTTTGTAAACACTATGATGGCTGAAGCTCTTGGCAAGACTAGTAAATAAACAGCTGCTAAAGCTAATGTTAGCAAGATAACAACAGCTCCATTAAGAGAGACTGAAGCTGCAGTACTTTCACTCGAGTACTGCTCCGACTCCACTGTGTTCAGTTTGAGATTTTACCAAAAACAACATGATAAATTGTCTGTTTTGGATTTGACCCTTCACCTTTACCTTTCTTACTATACGACTGGATAATACATTCATTAGAAAGCAGAAGAAGAAGCATCTCTACAGTTCAGACACAGAAATGTTTCAGACAGTCGGACTGTCGTCACGAATTTTAGGTAAAAGCGACTCGGGTGTTGAGACATGAGGCCGGCGTGTTGAGCTGCCGTCAGATCAACGTCAGCAGGTGCGCGACTGGAAAAGGTTTTTTTTAGGTCCTGTCTTTTATCAGCACACTAAAACACACATTCCTCACACAGCTGTCAGTGTCGATGTGACCATAAAGTCCTGAATCTCTTACCCTCCTCTTTACCTGCCCTCCCCTCTAATCCCTTTATTCTCTCTCTTTCTCTCAGCACTTCCTGTCTGTCTGGGATCGCCGTCGGCCACATGGCCTCATGGGAAACCCAGTGTTCGGTTGTGGCTAATCAGACTGATTGTATCTGACATCTCCTGCCTGAGAGCACCGTGTTCCTCCGCCCTGTGTGTGTGTGTGTGTGTGTGTGTGTGTGTGAAACCAGACTTTAAAAGACAACAGTTGACTCTTTGATGACAGATATTTTTGACGCCTGCAGAGTTCACTCACGATGCAAACGGACATCAGGGTCAGGTGAGTGTTTCAGTTGTCACGCCTGTTTTCTGATTCCACTCAAACGCCACCTTTAACACACAAGTTATTTTGACTAAACGGCTCAGAAACAAAACTAAACGATCGTTGTGTGGATGTAAAATACGTTAAAATGCCTGATTTTTCTGACTGAAACAAACTTTGTATGTTACATTCAAGTTAAAAGTTAATTTAATCAATATCTAACGAGGTCAGAATAATCTGAAGTTTGGGCCTGAACAGCTTCAAACTTCTATGAACAATCAGAAAACATTAAGAAATCAAACTATTGTTGAACCAAATGATAACAGCTGAACCTGGACTCAATCAATACTTCCTCTGTGTGTGTGTGTGTGTGTGTGTGTGTGTCTGCTTTACTCATCACTGCAGACTGAGGTGATGTGTTAACAGGCAGGAAGCAGGAAGTGTCATTATACTGTCAGACACACACACACCTGCTATGAACACACAGACTTAACACTGTCACTATTACATTTATTCAAAGGTTATTTTATGTAATTTTGAATCATTGTTGTCAGATATATCATGAATGTCATTGGTCGGTCAGACAACCAATAACATGGGCCCCATCACTTTAGTGCACCAGTGTTTTTCGACTATGATTTTTACATGTAATCTCTTCAGCTTCAGTCTTTCTCTTCATTGGTGGTTTCTGCTGAAGATGAACATTTGAACATTTTTGTCGTTGAGCCACCTGCAGTTTTGATTTATGGTGGGAAGGTTTCCCTCCTCTCCTCCTCCTCCTCCTTCTCTTCCTCCCTCGTTCCTCATCCGTCCGTCCTGCAGACGTTTTTCAGTGTCTTTCTCCTTTTAAATGTCAGCAATGCAGGGCCATAAAACATCTGCCCAAAATACACACACACACACACACACACACACACACACACACACACACACACACTGGCTTCAGCCTGCTAATCCTTATATAAGGCTCTTGGGGTTTGTGGGGTCAAGGTTTCTGTGAGTCTTTGTAGGAAATTCAGGTGAAATTTACAATCTTTTTTTGGCTCACAGACTGAACCTCAGCTCTCCTGCAGTGGAGGGGAAGCCCTACAGAGTGTGTGTGTGTGTGTGTGTGTGTGTGTGTGTGTATCGCACTGAAAATTAGTTTTAAACTTAATTACAGAGAACTGAACAGAAACATAACGAGCAGACCAAACCTGAGTAGAGTCAGTTTTTCTGGTGGGTTTCCCCCCACATAGCTTTCTTTCATTGTGATGTTGTTGTACCAGCACGTTTCCCCCCAGCCACCAGTCTTGTTTCCCAGAGCTCAACCCTGAAGGTCCCCTGTATCCTCAGAGCTGAATTTATTCCTCCCTCCCACTAAAACACACACTCGTTCCTCCCATGTCCTCCACGGCCTTGTTTTCTTCCATCGCACCTACCTTTAAGTATCAGCTGGAATCAATTAGTATTTTATTTGTACCTTACACTGCAACTTGCAGGCTGCGTTATAAAGTGTTCCCACATTTTCTACAGTGAGCCTGTTTGTTCCTTCTAGAATTGTTAACAGGAACCATCATTTTCAAGTCAAGAACTTGAAGTGACGACAGCGATGAAGATCCTGATTGGTCCTGAGTCGTTTCTGATACAGTTGTAAAGTTAAAGCACGTTATATTGTCAATCATCAGGACTGATATCAGTTTCAGTCCCTCCTGACATCCCTGTCCTCAACAAGACAGGGGATGATAACAGTAATTAATACTTTTAGAATGAAAGACTTGTAATAAACAGTAGATGAATCAACAGTATGGATGCCATGAAAGGCCACACTCATGAGAACCAGATATTATCAGGAGAAAACCATCTTGCCTGAAACTCATACACAGTCGCAGTAACACTCCTCCTTAGCAACAGTCCTTAGTAACTCGTTGGCTGACGAGGGCTGATATGAAATGATATTGTATGAATATATACAGTGTGATTTCTGCCCTTGATTGAAATATTCTCTGATGATCCGTCGTCCTGATATTTTCCCTTTACAGCTCTAGAAGTTGCATCTGATTCTCTGATTAACAAAGTCATTATAATAAGGTGATGAGTTTTGTTATCTTGAAATGACGGGATGGAAACATATTTGTGAGTATGGCCTTTCTCAGCTTCCGTACAAGAGCGACCTGGTCAATGGATCAACATTGTCGTAAATAAATTCAGCGAGTGAAAATGAAGAAGAGCGGCGGTGGACACAGGAAACGAGAAGACTTCAGAGAAGAAGAGGAGAATGAGTTCAATCAGGAGACTGATAAAAAAGGAATGAGCGGGACGAAGGATGAATGACAGGATGGATGAATGAAGGAGGGAGATGATTGGACGTGAACTCTGTGACACACACTCAAATGGACACGCGCTGCTACAGAAGCCGACTGAATGAAGCTTGTTTGACGTCGTGTACACACTCAGTCCCTCCGGCCGACACCGCCTCACTTCCTGTCTCATCACCGCGGTAATAACTTCTCCTCGCAATTTCTCTCCCTGTGATGTGATGAAGCAATCATTATCATCATCGTCATCATCATCTTCAGTTGTCCTGATCGTACGCACTGTGGCTCATCAACACCCCTCCACCGCTGTGTTCCCGAGTGAAGAGCTCTGATTGGTCCAGAGGTGACAACTTCAATGGGGACAAAGGGAACACAGTGATCCAGGATTCACTCACAACACACACACACACACACACACACACACACACACGTTCAAGTTAAACAGGGTTACAGAGTTCGTTTCATGCAGCAGATATATTCACTGTCCAATAAAACCTCAATCTCATGAGCATCAAACACCAGTTCAGATTGTCAAATGAACATTTTAGAACCAGTAGAAAACCAGATTATCAAACCCCAGGTTGGACCAATGAGGGCCCAATCATTAAATGGCCACTTGAGGCAATCACAAATGACAATCACCATCTTAGATTAGAGGATTCCCAGTTAAGACCATTAAAACCCAGGTTTATACCATCCACTGCTCATCTTAGAATATAATAAATCTATCTCAGACCATGATATGACCAGCAGAGAATGTCATAACTTAATTTAGACAGTTGTATACCTGCTCTGGATTGACTTAAATGATCAAAAGCTCAACTTTAATTATCAAAGACCCAGTGTGCGCCACTGAATCCCCAGTTCAGACCA
>NW_019175114.1:971113-978382 GCF_002260705.1 Seriola dumerili
GGAGGAGGATGTTGTTTTAACAGAAAAGTCTGGCGGTTCTGAAAGTTTCATGTTGGAATGAAAATGACTTCTACAGAAGTTCGCAGATGCTCACTGACTGCAGCGAATGGAAAGCTGCATATTCTGGTTCAAACTCTCCCTGTGGAAGGTTTCATGTCCCCTTATCTGACAGTCAGCTGATCTAACGTTAAACATTTTACGTCATTTACCGTCAGAAAGACTCGAGAGTTGAGTAAGAACATTACACAACCTGTGTCCTTTCACTTTTAAACCACTTTCTGTGGAACATTATACCACAAGACATTGTTACTATTCCCATGATGCTAGAAAGTTGTGTTGTGTTTCCTCTTTATACCTGGTTAACACTGCATTCATCCATCATCCATTCACCCACTCATCATCCATCCATCTCCATCATCCATCCATCCATCATCTCATCCATCCATCATATCTATCCTCATACATCCATCTACTATCCATCCAATCATCCATCTATCATCCATCCATACATCCATCCATCATCATCATCACCATCCATACATCCTATCCATCATCCTCCATCCATCATCATCATCTATCATCATCCATCATCCATCCATCCATCCATCCATACATCCATCCATCCATCATCCATCCCATCCATCATCCATCATCCTATCTATCCTGCCATCTCATCCATCCATCATCATCATCATCCATCATCATCATCATACTCTACATCACCATCACCATCCATCATCCATATCCATCATCCATCATCCATCCATCATCATCTCCATCTATCCATACTCCATCCATATCCATCATCCATCATTCCATATCCATCATCCCATCTATCATCATCCATCATCCATCATCCATCTCCATCCATCCATCATCATCATCATCATCTATCCATATCTCCATCTCCATCATCCACATCCATCCATGCACTTATCCATCCATACATCCATCCATCATCATCCATCCATCCATCCATCTATCCATCCCATACATCCATCATTCCATCCATCATCCATCCATCATACATCCATCCATCCATCATCATCCATCATCCATCATCCATTCATCCATCATCATCCATCATCATCATCCATCCATCATCCATCCATCCATCATCCATCATCCATCCATACATCATCCATCCATCCATCCATCATCCATCCTATCATCCATCAATCCATCCATATCATCCATCTATCCATCCATACATCCGCATCCATCCATCATCCATCCATCATCCATCCATCCATCATCCATCCATCCATCATCCATCCATCCATCATCATCCATCTATCTATCCATCATACATCATCATCCATCATCCATCATCCATCCATCTATCTATCCATCCATACATCCATCACCATCCATCATCCATCCATCATCATCTATCCATCCATACATCCATCATCCATCACATATCCATCCATCCATACATCATCATCCATCATCCATCATCATCCATCATCCATTCATCCATCATCCATCCATCATCTATTATCCATCCATACTCATCCATCATCATCCATCATCCATCCATCCTCATCATCCATCCATCCATCATCCATCCATACATCCATCTCCATCCATACATCCATCATCCATCATACATCATCCATCCATATCATCCTCCATCATCCATCCATCCTCATGCATCAGCCATCATATCATCCATCCATCATCATCCATCCATTCACATCCATCCATTCATCATTCCATCCATCTCACCATCCATACATATAGTATACATATGTATACTATATAGTCATATAGTCATTACATATTAGTCCTTCATCTGGTTAAAATGTTGAAATGCTGAGGTGTTCTCACTAAAGGTTAGGAAGAACTTCAGCTCTCTGTATTCACCACGCTTTAGATGTGAGGGTAATGATGTACTTTCCAACAAGACATCATGTGATCAGGAAACCTGAACCTCTGACCTGAACGAGGACGCGAGTTCAAACCTTTAAAACTTGAAAATAAGTGAATGAAAACTTCCTCCATGACTAAACATTGACTTACGCGAACAGCATAATTTCCACTTTTTGGCTTTATAAGATTCGGAGAACTTTTAGAGCAATTACCACGTTAAATGGACTGAATTGGGTATAATTTAATTTTAATTGTTGGTTTTAAAGTCCGCGCTGTCTGCAAGACCTGGTTTGGTGTTTTGCCAGACCAAAACATCCCAAAACGGTCGGGAGGTCTGTACCTGCTCTTTTCCTCTCATTCAGCTGTTTCAGAGAATTTTCTCAGTAACACGGAGGAACAGGACGCTTTCAGGACCATATGTATGTTTAATATATTAGACATAGACATATGTTAAATATTATCCATCCAAAGTCTGTCAGTATAAGTTGATAATTATATACAGGAGAGTCAAAAGCTTGATATAGACATGTTGAATGAATGAGAAATTAATTTGAAAAAACATATAAAACATGTAAATTTTACAGATAGTTGTTTTAATGAACTTGCATATATAGATTAAATATATATAATTAACATATATGCTCACAACATGTTATACCATATAAGAATTCATAATAAGATAGTTAGAAATTTAACAATTACAATAGTACAATTTTACTATGGTATTTCATATATGTTATAACCTTCAATGATTATATGTGTGAAAATAATATATCCCTTGTAGATGACATATATAAAACATCAGTCTTGATATAGGGACATACATGTCATATATTACATTACATTTCTGTATGGGAGTACATAGCTGCGAGTTCATTCTCACTTCTTTTAATTTAAAGAGGTATAAATCTGCCAGGAACCTAAAATGACACAGACGCCTAAAAATTTGAACAAATCTTTCATCATATCAGTAACAGTGTTACTGAGGATCAGTGTTTACAACAACAGCAGAAAAATGTAAGAAATCACATGTCTGTTTACATGTAAAGCGATTTATCTCAACTGGATTTTGTGCCTTCTTCATTGAAAGTCTGTAAATCTGAAAATGAAAATCAGCTGTGTTTCCTCAACTTCTCTCTACACAATGTTATAAATAAAGTTATGCTGCTGTAAATGAACATGCTGTGTGACAGCAGAGGGTTAAACCTGCAGAAACATCGCCTGTCTCCGTGTTACCTTCTGGCTGTAACTGTTTCCACAGTCGGACCCGTGCCACCACCCTCGGACGGTCTGACTGTTACTTTGTTGGAGGTGACGTAAGCAGGCGATGGTTTTCACGCACTTCCAGGAAGTGAGAAGGATGTACTGCAGCACTTTGTATCAGCAGAGCGACACACACAAATACTTTGTATACGTGAGGGCTGAAGCTGCAGGGCTGGACTGTTGAGGGTCAGCAGGCCTTTTCATACTAATCACGTATATTTAATATCCCTGCTGAGTATTTTCAGTGGAAGGGAGGGGGTGTTTATTCACAGTAAATGCTGTAGTAACTTTGCCAGCCTCTTAAAAATGAAAAACTCACCAAATAAGTTAATAAATGCAATTAAATAAACTCACTAGTTTTATTGACGATAATGTTTTTATTTTGGCATTCATTTATGTAATGTGAGATGTTTATTTCTGCCATTTATTAATGAGAGGCGTGGGGGATAGGGAGATTCATTTGGCTCGCGACATGTTTGCTGAAGGCTTTCTTCATTTCAGGTTGGCACTTGAGTGGAAACTGACATTTTTTAAAGAAGGGCTGGCAAGGTTACTACAAATTTACTGTGAATAAACACCCCTCCCTTCCACTGAAAATACTCAGCAGGGATATTAAATATACGTGGATTAGTATGAAAAGGCCTGCTTGACCCTCACAGTCCACCCGCAGCCTTCAGCCCTCACGTATACAAAGTACTTAGTTGTGTGTTCGCTCTGCTGATACAAAGTGCTGCAGTCATCTTCTCACTTCCCTGGAAGTTGCTGAAAACCATCGCTGCTTTACGTCAACCTCCAACAAAGTAACAGTCAGACCCGTCCGAGGTGGTGGCACGGTCCGACTGTGGAACAGTACAGCAGAAACGGTAACACGAAGCAGGCGATGTTTCTCTGCAGGTTTTAACCTCTGCTGTCCATCGACTAGCATGTTTTCCATTTACAGCAGCATAACTTTATTTATACATGGTGTAGAGAGAAGTTGAGGAACACAGCTGATTTTCATTTTCAGGATTTACAGACTTTCAATGAAGAAGGCACAAAAAATCCAGTTGAGATAAATCGCTTTACATGTAAAAGACAATGTATTTCTTACAATTTTTCTGCTGTTGTTGTTGAAACACTGATCTCTCAGTAACACTGTTGACTGATTATGGAAAAGATTTGTTCAAATTTTTAGGCGTCTGTGTCATTTTAGGTTCCTGGCAGAATTGTATACTCTTTAAATTAAAGAAGTCAGACTCGCAGCTATGTTAATCCCATACAGAAATGTAAATGTAAATATGACATGTATGTCCCTCTATCAAGACTGATGTTTTCATATACTGTCATCTCAAGGGGATATATTATTTATAAACACATATAATCATATGAAGGTTATAACAATATATGAAAACCCCATAGTAAAAATTTGTACTCTATTGTAATTTAAATTTTCTAACTATCTATATTATGATTCTTATTATGGTCTAACATGTTGTTGAGCATATATGTTTAATTCTATATATTTAATCTATATATGCATAGTTCATTAAACAACATATCTGGTAAAAATTTACATTGTTTTATATGTTTTTCAAATTAATTTCTGCATTCATTTTCAACATGTCTTATATCAAGCTTTTGGACTCTCCTGTTATATAATATCAACTTATACTGCCAGCTTGGGATGGGAATATATATTTAACATTATGTCTATGTCTATATATAAAACATACATATGGTCGCTGAAGCGTCTCTGTTTCCTCCGTGTTAACTGGGAGGAAATTCTCTGAACAGCTGAATTGAGAGGAAAAGAGGCAGGTACAGACCGCGACCGTTTGTGATGTTTTGGTCTGGCAAACAACACAAACCAGGTCTTGCAGACAGCGGGACTTTAAACCAACAATTAAATTAAATTATACCCAAATTCAGTCCATTTAACGTGGTAATTGCTCTAAAATTCCGAATCTTATAAACCAAAAAGTGGAAATTATGCTTTCGGCCTAAGTCAATGTTTACGTCATGGAGGAAGTTTTCATTCACTATTTCAAGTTATAAGGTTGAACTCGCGTCTCGTTCAGGTCAGCGGTTCAGGTTCTGAGTCACATGCATGTCTTGTTGAGTACATTCATTAACCTCACATTCTAAAGGTGTGAAGTACAGAGAGCTAATTCTTCCTACCTTTATGAAACACCTCAGCATTTCAAAATTTTCACCAGATGAAGCTATATGTATATGACTATATGAATATATATGTATACATATGTATACGATATGTATGGATGGAGATGGATGGATGGATGGATGAATGGAATGGATTGGATGATGGAATGGATAGATCAGATGGATGGATTGATGGATGATGGATGGATGGATGATGGATGGATGATGGATGGATGGAGGGCTGCTGGATGATGGATGTGGATGTATGGATGGATGATGGATGTATGGATGGATGATGGATTGTATGATGGATGATGGATTGGATGATGGATTGATGGATGGATGGATGATGGAATGATGGATGGATGGATGTATGGATGGTAGATAGATGGATGGAGGATGATGATGAATGGATTGATGGATGATGGATGGGATGATGGATGGATGATGTATGGATGGATGGATGATGGATGGATGATGGATGTATGGATGGATAGATTGGATGTATGGAATGGATGATGGGATGGATTGGATGTATGGATGGATTAGATAGATGGATGGATGATGGATGGATGGAATGATGGATGTATGATGGATAT
This sequence comes from Seriola dumerili, assembly GCF_002260705.1. Lineage (NCBI taxonomy): Eukaryota > Metazoa > Chordata > Actinopteri > Carangiformes > Carangidae > Seriola > Seriola dumerili. The sequence continues at coordinate 976,990 of NW_019175114.1, forward strand.
GATAGATGATGATGGATGGCATGGATGGATGATGATGGATGGATGAAATGGATGGATGGGATGATGGATGGATGATGGATGGATGGATGTCATGGATGGATATGATGTTGGATGGATGATGGATGTATGGATTGGCATGATGGATGGATGGATGGGATGAAATGGATGGATGGATGATGGATGATGGGATGGATGGATGTATGCGATGGATAGATAGATGGATTGGAGGATGATGGATGAATGGATCATGGATGATGGTGGATTGATGGGATGGATGGATGTATGGATGGATGGATGATGGATGAATGATGGATGTATGGATGGATAAGATGGATGATGGATGGATTTGATGGATGGAGGATGTATGTGATGGATAGATAATTGGCATGGCTGATGGAATGATGGAATGATGGATGTATGGATTGGTAGATAGATGATGATGGATGATGGATGGATGGATGGATGATGGATGGATGGAATGGATGGATGGATGGATAGATAGATGGATGTGATGATTGATGATGGATGAATGGATGGATGGATGTTATGGCATTTATGGATGGATGATGGATGGATGATGGATGGATAGATGTATGGATGGATGATGGATTGGAGATGAGATGGATGATGGATGGATGGATGTATGGATGGGATAGATTAGATGGTGGATTGAATGGATGATGGATGGATGGATGTATGGATGGTAGATAGATGGATGGATGGATGATGATGGATGGATGGATGATGGATGGATGGATGTATGGATGGATAGATAGATGGCTTGATGATGGGATGGATAGATAGATGGATAGATGGATGGATGGATGATGGGATGGAATGGGATGGATGATGGATGGATGGATGGATGATGGGATGGATGGATGTATGGATGGATAGATAAGATGGATGTAATGGATGGATAACGATAAGGATGGATGTATGGATGGATAGATAGATGGATGTATGGATGGATAGATAGCTGGATGGATGGAATGGAATGGATGATGGATGGATTGGATGATGGATGGGCTTGAATGGATGAATGGATGAATGCAGTGTTAACCCAGGTTATACAGAGGGAAACACACACAACTTTCTAGCATCATGGGAATAGTGACAATGTCTGTGGTATATGTTCAAGAAGTGGTTTAACAGTGAAAGGACACAGGTTGTGTAATGTTCTTTAACTCAAACTTCGAGTCTTTCTGACGGTAATGACGAAATGTTTAACGTTAGATCACTGACTGTCAGATAAGGGGACATGAAACCTTCCACCAGGGAGAGTTTTTGAAACGCCAGAATATGCACTTTCCATTCGCTGCAAGGTCAGTGAGCCATACTGCGAAATTCTGTAGGAAGTCCTTTTCATTCCAACATGAAACTTTCAGAACGA
>NW_019175114.1:978407-978720 GCF_002260705.1 Seriola dumerili
CTCTCTCTCTCTCTCTCTCTCTCTCTCTCTCTCTCTGTTCCCAAGGAGACTCTGACTGAAGGCTACATTTCTCTGACCTTCAGTTCTTTATCCATCAGCATATCACATGGTCTCTACCTCCATCTCTCTGTCCTCCTGTCTGTCTGTCTGTCTGTCTATCTGTCCTCCTGCCTGTCTGTCTGTCTGTCTGTCTCTCTGTCTGTCTGTCTGTCTGTCTGTCTCTCTGTCTGTCTATCTGTCCTCCTGTCTGTCTGTCTGTCTGTCTGTCTGTCTCTCTGTCTGTCTGTCCTCCTGTCTGTCTGTCCTCCTGTCT
>NW_019175114.1:978834-1008117 GCF_002260705.1 Seriola dumerili
CTCTCTCTCTCTCTCTCTCTCTCTCTCTCTCTCTCTCTGTTCCCAAGGAGACTCTGACTGAAGGCTACATTTCTCTGACCTTCAGTTCTTTATCCATCAGCATATCACATGGTCTCTACCTCCATCTCTCTGTCCTCCTGTCTGTCTGTCTGTCTGTCTATCTGTCCTCCTGCCTGTCTGTCTGTCTGTCTGTCTCTCTGTCTGTCTGTCTGTCTGTCTGTCTCTCTGTCTGTCTATCTGTCCTCCTGTCTGTCTGTCTGTCTGTCTGTCTGTCTCTCTGTCTGTCTGTCCTCCTGTCTGTCTGTCCTCCTGTCTGTCTCTCTGTCTGTCTGTCCTCCTGTCTGTCTGTCTGTCCTCCTGTCTGTCTCTCACCTTCATTCCAGATGTTAACTCACACACAGGTCCTTGTTGTCTTCTCTCTTCACTTTGTGTACGGTGGCCCTGACAGCTCAATAAACTGCAGCGTCAGAAAACACAAGCAAATAAATAAAAGTGTGTTTTGTTTATTTGCTTGTGTTTTCTTCCTCAGTCTGACACATGAAGCTGTAAATACTCACAACACAAAGGAAGTGTTTCCAGGGGACACTAAAGAGTGATGCACCCGGCTGGCATTGTGTTGTTCCAGGCTTTGTGACTGAAGTTAAAAGCATTGAACAACAAGTGCACGCAGATGTATTATAACACGTGTAATACATGTGTTATAATACATGTATGTAAGTGCGTCAGAACCTGCTTCATGACTTTTTAATTTTCATTCAAGTTTCAGAAACGTTTCATCGTATAAAAGAAAAGGAGGGAAAACAGCTTCACAAACAAACAGTTAACAGACTGACAAACCAGCAGCCTTGACACACACACACACATGCACGCATGCACGCACACACACACACACACACACACACACACACACACACACACACTGTGACCAGGGTCAGACTGTGAGTTATCAGTCCTGTTGAGTCTTGAGTGTCACTCTGGAGGACAGAACAGGGCCGGAGGATATCACTGTCACTGATAGTGCGTGTGTGTGTGTGTGTGTGTGTGTGTGCGTGCCTCTCAGGCCTTGACAGCAGACACTCCTCTGCGTCACGTCTTGTGTGCACCTACAGACGGATGGTGGTGTTTGGAGATGTGGGATTTACATCAGTCCGTGTCGCTCAAATGAAAAACTCAGCAGCAGTGAGTCTTTCCAGAAATCACCTCCCTGGCTGTTACACACAGATACAGAATACGCATTACACATGTTTGATATTCACTGTGGGAGAACAGGGTCAGGTTCAGATGGGAGAGGGAAGTATTGGATGGGGAGATGATTTAAGGAGGGGGGGGGCTGGGAGATGAGTTTTCAATTCACAGCAGCAGTCGGGGAGTAAAGGCAGTAAATACACAGATATGACAGCAGGAGTCCCTCAGGGCTGCAGGACAGGAAACATGGACGAGTGGACAGGAACCAGCCCGTCCAGTCTGGGACCTGAAACAAGACCAAGAACAATCTGCAGCTTCTACACAGTCTGAGCCAACCAGCAGCTTCCTGATGATTCATATGGAAGACTGTCCTGAGGGTGGCGCCAGAGGAAAGGTCATGAGCGGTTCATCCTCCGGGAGCGTGAGTATTAAAAGTAAATCAATTTGATCGTAGGTTGTTTGAGGGATCATCAATGGCCAGTTTTAGGCAAAAGCATCACTAAGTTTAAACCTTAAAGTGACAGTTCAGGTTCTGATCTGCAGTCAGTGTTTTACCTGAGTTCATTCAGTTGACACTAGCAAGGTGATCAGCTGCTGTGGGCGGGGCCAGCAGAAAACAAAAGCTAATATCAGTTTTGTGTTGCTGCTTTTTGAATATTTTGTTTATCTGCCGTCAAACAGACCTTTACTTTGGAACTACGTTTCAGCAGTTGAACTACAGTATTCCTACGCACCTACAATCCAACGGTTGAAACATGTAGTTCCACAGTAAACGTCTGTTCGACAGTGACTTGAGCATTAGGTCCTGGGGGTGGAGCTGGGGTCAGGTCACGAGGCCTCGAAGACCACCAGAATAAGCTGTTGTTGAAATGTTGTTCTTCCTCCTTAAGCCCCGCCTCCAGCAGGTGAGAGATGGTGGCTGCTGATGTAAAACTTGTTTTTTGAAGCTGAGAACCAGAACCTGCCCGAACCCCGTCTGTCCTGCACCTGTGCTGTTGTGAATCAGACTGTTTGCTGTCAGACCGAACCACGCTGACCCTGCCGATGACTAACACCATCCTCAACCTCCACCCTCCGTGGGCGGAGGTGTATGCCGCCGGTGAGGGTATATTTGTCTTTCTGCTTGTTCCACTGTAATGATGGTGACTAATCTAACGTGCATAACCTTTCAGCAGCAAGGTAGCCGGCCGGGTAATTAGCCAATTAGGACATTATTATCCCTCATGATGCCTCGGCGGCGGAAAGTTTCCCTGTTGGCTCTGCTGTGTGCATCACCATGCACAGAGGAGGAGGAGGAGGATGTTGTTTTAACAGAAAAGTCTGGCGGTTCTGAAAGTTTCATGTTGGAATGAAAATGACTTCCTACAGAAGTTCGCAGATGCTCACTGACCTGCAGCGAATGGAAAGCTGCATATTCTGGGTTCAAACTCTCCCTGTGGAAGGTTTCATGTCCCCTTATCTGACAGTCAGCTGATCTAACGTTAAACATTTACGTCATTTACCGTCAGAAAGACTCGAGAGTTGAGTAAGAACATTACACAACCTGTGTCCTTTCACTTTTAAACCACTTTCTGTGGAACATTATACCACAAGACATTGTTACTATTCCCATGATGCTAGAAAGTTGTGTTGTGTTTCCTCTTTATACCTGGGTTAACACTGCATTCATCCATCATCCATTCACCCATCCATCATCCATCCATCCATCATCCATCATCCATCCATCCATCTATCTATCCATCCATACATCCATCTATCTATCCATCCATACATCCATCTATCTATCCATCCATACATCCATCCATCCATCATCCATCCATCCATCCATCATCCATCCATCCATCATCCATCCATCTATCTATCCATCCATCTATCTATCCATCCATCCATACATCCATCCATCCATCCATCCATCCATCCATCCATCCATCCATCCATCCATCCATCCATCCATCCATCCATCCATCCATCCATCCATCCATCCATCCATCCATCCATCCATCCATCCATCCATCCATCCATCCATCCATCCATCCATCCATCCATCCATCCATCCATCCATCCATCCATCCATCCATCCATCCATCCATCCATCCATCCATCCATCCATCCATCCATCCATCCATCCATCCATCCATCCATCCATCCATCCATCCATCCATCCATCCATCCATCCATCCATCCATCCATCCATCCATCCATCCATCCATCCATCCATCCATCCATCCATCCATCCATCCATCCATCCATCCATCCATCCATCCATCCATCCATCCATCCATCCATCCATCCATCCATCCATCCATCCATCCATCCATCCATCCATCCATCCATCCATCCATCCATCCATCCATCCATCCATCCATCCATCCATCCATCCATCCATCCATCCATCCATCCATCCATCCATCCATCCATCCATCCATCCATCCATCCATCCATCCATCCATCCATCCATCCATCCATCCATCCATCCATCCATCCATCCATCCATCCATCCATCCATCCATCCATCCATCCATCCATCCATCCATCCATCCATCCATCCATCCATCCATCCATCCATCCATCCATCCATCCATCCATCCATCCATCCATCCATCCATCCATCCATCCATCCATCCATCCATCCATCCATCCATCATCCATCCATACATCCATCCATCCATCATCCATTCATCCCTCCATCCATCCATCATCCATCCATCATCCATCCATCCATCATCCATCATCCATCCATCTATCTATCCATCCATCATCCATCCATCCATTCATCCATCCATCCATCCATCATCCATCCATACATATAGTATACATATGTATACATATATAGTCATATAGTCATATACATATAGTCCTTCATCTGGTTAAAATGTTGAAATGCTGAGGTGTTCTCACTAAAGGTTAGGAAGAACTTCAGCTCTCTGTACTTCACCACCTTTAGATGTGAGGGTAATGATGTACTTTCCAACAAGACATCATGTGACTCAGGAACCTGAACCTCTGACCTGAACGAGACGCGAGTTCAAACCTTTAAACTTGAAATAAGTGAATGAAAACTTCCTCCATGACTAAACATTGACTTACGCGAAAGCATAATTTCCACTTTTTGGCTTTATAAGATTCGGGAGAACTTTTAGAGCAATTACCACCGTTAAATGGACTGAATTGGGTATAATTTAATTTAATTGTTGGTTTTAAAGTCCCGCTGTCTGCAAGACCTGGTTTTGTGTTGTTTGCCAGACCAAAACATCCACAAACGGTCGGGAGGTCTGTACCTGCTCTTTTCCTCTCATTCAGCTGTTTCAGAGAATTTCCTCAGTAACACGGAGGAACAGAGACGCTTCAGGACCATATGTATGTTTTATATATTAGACATAGACATATGTTAAATATATATCCATCCCAAAGTCTGTCAGTATAAGTTGATATTATATACAGGAGAGTCCAAAAGCTTGATATAGACATGTTGAAAATGAATGAGAAATTAATTTGAAAAAACATATAAAACATGTAAATTTTTACAGATATGTTGTTTTAATGAACTTGCATATATAGATTAAATATATATAATTAACATATATGCTCACAACATGTTATACCATATAAGAATTCATAATATAGATAGTTAGAAATTTACAATTACAATAGTACAAATTTTACTATGGGTATTTCATATATGTTATAAACCTTCATATGATTATATGTGTGATAATAATATATCCCCTTGTAGATGACATATATGAAAACATCAGTCTTGATATAGGGACATACATGTCATATATTACATTACATTTCTGTATGGGAGTACATAGCTGCGAGTCTGACTTCTTTTAATTTAAAGAGGTATAAATCTGCCAGGAACCTAAAATGACACAGACGCCTAAAAATTTGAACAAATCTTTCATCATAATCAGTCAACAGTGTTACTGAGGAATCAGTGTTTCACAACAACAGCAGAAAAATGTAAGAAATCACATGTCTGTTTACATGTAAAGCGATTTATCTCAACTGGATTTTGTGCCTTCTTCATTGAAAGTCTGTAAATCCTGAAAATGAAAATCAGCTGTGTTTCCTCAACTTCTCTCTACACCATGTATAAATAAAGTTATGCTGCTGTAAATGAAACATGCTGTGTGACAGCAGAGGGTTAAACCTGCAGAGAAACATCGCCTGTCTCCGTGTTACCTTCTGGCTGTAACTGTTTCCACAGTCGGACCCGTGCCACCACCTCGGACGGTCTGACTGTTACTTTGTTGGAGGTTGACGTAAGCAGGCGATGGTTTTCAGCAACTTCCAGGAAGTGAGAAGGATGTACTGCAGCACTTTGTATCAGCAGAGCGAACACACAACAATACTTTGTATACGTGAGGGCTGAAGCTGCAGGGCTGGACTGTGAGGGTCAGCAGGGCCTTTTCATACTAATCACGTATATTTAATATCCCTGCTGAGTATTTTCAGTGGAAGGGAGGGGGTGTTTATTCACAGTAAATGCTGTAGTAACTTTGCCAGCCTCTTAAAAAATGTCATTTTCACTCATTTGGCAAACCTGAATGAAAAGAGCTGTCAGGCCAAAACTCAATTAATAAATGCAGAAATAAATATTTACATACATAAATGAATGCAAAATAAAAACATTATGGTAATAAACATTTATTTATTTATGCATTTAGTTATACTTGTGTCATTTTTTGTCCTTCCTAAAACTACATCAGCTCATCATCGGCTCAAAAAAGTATTTTTTTGTCCTTGTCATTTGATAATGTCCTCACCCGCTTCCTCCTGCAGCCTCCCACAAGTGCCCAAACCCTTCTTGTCTGCTCTCAACGAACACGGTAAACACCTGTCCTCAAGCTGATGATTGACAGAGGCAGTAACCAATAGCAGCGCTTTCTCTGACTGGAAGACTCGCGTCATCGGCTCGCCCGCTCGCCGTCACAGGCCTCCTGCTGTGAAATCCGAACGGATGTTTACGGAGAGGCGTCCATTTTGTAGCCAGAAAGCTAACGCTCAGCTAACCGCTGACAGGGAGCCAGAGGGAGAGAGACGGATGAAATGTGGAGATCATGAGGATATCCGTAACTCGGAATACTTTTATGAGAAGCCGTTTGATTTTTGTGATCTGTGTGCGGACTAACGCAATAGGACGGAGGAATGGACAGAAGGTCGGACTTCACGAAGACCTCAAAGTCACCGAAGTCACCACCGCTTCACTGATGCTGGTAAATATGAAGGAGTTGTTTTTCTCTGAGCGGTTGAATTGTGGAGAGCTAACGAGCTAACCAGGTTTAGCATGTCAATACTGACAGGTTTAAACTTTTACACTTGTGTCAGTGTTGTGACGCAACCAGAGGTGGAAAAAGTACAAAAATATTGTACTCAAGTAAAAGTACCAATACTTTGATGAAATATTACTCAAGTAGAAGTAAAAGTACTCATCTGAAAATGTACTCAAGTAAAAGTAAAAAGTAGTTCATTTGAAATGTACTTTAAGTAAAAGTTACTTAGTTACTTTCTTTGTGTGGGGTGTGAGGGTAGTAAAAATAGGACAAGGGGCCAGAAATCCAAAACTATTTTGTAATATAAAATAATACATAAAACCTATTAGAAATAAAAACTATTTCCCATACACATATGTTTGTTTATGTATGTTTATATTGTAGACATATGTTGATACAATGAACAGTAGAGTCCAAAAGTCTGAGATAGACTGAAAATAATAAGAAGTATTACGTTTCTGTAAGGGCTGTACCACTTCATCCTTCCCGAGTCTGATACCTGAACTTGTGCATCTGCTGGTACTGATACGTGTGTGGACGTGATGTGATGGCTGTCATTGTTGTAGCATGGCTCAGGTTAAACTCTGGAATGTCACAGATTCTTTCTTTTATTATCTAATTTGACTGTCAGTCAAATCTGTGAATAAATAACACCAGCTCCACTAGTCGTCCTGACACCAGCACCACCCTCCAAATTAAAGCCTTGCTTGTTTTTGCATTTCATTTTCACTGAAAAAATATACAAAATGATGATGATGTGATTTTTGCTGGGTTTGTGCCAAACAGTCATGTTCCCTCATGTTTGGGGAATATGATTTATAGTCCGGGGCGTCTCTGTAGCACCACAACGCTTCATTTATGGTCTGTTGTTGTGACACATTGTACCTCAAAAAAAAAAAAATTGCAGTTCCCATGATTTGGATGTTGCACTTGGCCACATTTTGATTTTGATAATATGTCGATGAGTTGTTCAGCTCTAGTATTTACCAGAAATCAGTTCTTCTTCGCTGCTCTAAAACAGTAGCTGCCAGTGGCTGCACAGCACAACTTCCTGTATAGGCTACTGTTTTAGAGCAGCGAAGAAGAACTGGTTTCCAGGAAAACTGCTGTTTCATCCAGGTGTGAAACTATACAGTGTATTATATTATATTATTCTTTTTGGGCATTTTTAACCTTTATTCTGATAGTTGCAGTGAGAGAGAGAGAGAGAGAGAGAGAGAGAGGATGACATGCAGCAAAATAAAGTACATGTCTGTGCAAACACTTGTGCACTCGCTACCTGATCCAGTATTTAGCCAGTATCAGAGACTTGTCTGGGATGAGTGTCAGAGCCTCTCTGTGTAGCACAGCCACAGTGTCATGGATGACCAGCGTCAGGTCTGATGCAGCTGCTGCTGGATTCACGGCACGTCGTCCTGGAGCTCGTGAAAAGGCAGAGAGCAGTAAAAACAGAGTGAGCTGAGAAATGAGATGAAGTCTGAGAGACGACAGACAGTGAGTGAGGTCACTGCCTCTGCATGAACATGAGCTGATAATAATGTGTTCTCAGAGGTGATGTGGACGCTGATAGCGGGGGCGTTCCTGATGGGAAACAAATGGCAGCAGTTAATCAAAGTGCGGCTCAGACTGAGTCCAGATCACCGCACACAGGTTTTTGGACTTACTGTATTTATGTCATCCGTTTGGCATGCTGGTTTCTGTCTCACTGACGAAACATTGAGAAACATCTTTCCTGTTTTTTACTTTATTTCTTTCTTGGCTGGAAATCAGAGGAGGAGCCGGTCCGGACTATGGACCGAGCTGCTTATCAATAAACTGACTGACTCCTCTGAACCGCCGGCTGTGAACCAGCCGCTCTCAGATATGGAGTCCCAAAGGGGACACGAGTCCAGACTGTTTCTGTGTACTTTCTCTAGGTTGTTCCAGACAGTTTGAAACCCAGGACGAACACTAGGATGTGACTAATATTTACCTCTGTGCATCAAATATACAGATGCATAGATATTTGTCTGTCAACTGGAGCTGTGACAGTTAGTGAACCGCTTTAACCGATTAATCATGTGGGAGATTTGGCGGTGAAAGCTTCAGACAGTTCCTGCTTCTAACTGTGCTGAATCCGTCCGAGCCTGATTGAGTGTGACTCAGTGGAAACACGGATCTGTAAACTATAAACTGAACCCTGCAGGAGATAAGAGCTCCCAGCAGAAGCCTGATTAACATCTCAGACCAGCGTTCAAACACAGAATGTGTTTTCCATGAAGGACTGTAAATCAGTTTGAGGTTCGGAGGCCTCGGCCTCAGCCGGGGCCAAACCGCCGACCTCAGATACAATCCAGCCGACCTGAGGCTGCGTTCCTGCCGCCCCGTATGGCTTTCTGTGGTTGAACAGAACCTCGGGTTATCCCCGTGTACATTTCATGCCGCGATGAAAATAGCTCCAGAGGAAATCCAGCCTCTGCATCTGCTTCTCTCAGACTTTCCTCAGCTGCTGAGGAAATGAGATTTCAGTTAAAGGAGGTAAAAGCAAATGAGCACGGAAGCAGAGCTGTGCTTTTTCCTCATTATAATAATTATAATAATACTAATATAACCAACGGGAGACCACTAGTGGTTAGACTGATTTTTGTGACACCTCGGTGAATAAGAGTGAAGCTATTGAATATTAACTGATATTGTTTTCAGTGTTGCTCTTTGTAGACGCTCCCTGAGCTCTGACTCACAGCTGCTGCTCATTCAGATCAGTGTTATTCCTCCAGGTTGTAGTTTGTTGTCTAACGTAACATGGCAGGAAAGAGGCGTTACAACGTTTTGATTGAGTTACTGAAACAGAAAGTTTGAATCTGTGAATATCTTTCCAACTTTACTGAAGTATAATTATCTCGTTATATTGGGATAACAAAAAAAAAACTTTTCTCCTGATAATATCTCGTCATCTCGGGATAACGAGCTTTGTTTTCTTGAGGTAATGGGATACAGATATCTGCGTATGGACCTTTCTGAGCTTCTGTAAATGAGAAACTACTGAAGTCCATTAAGTTTTTGGCCCAAATGATTTTATTGCTTCAATCTGCTCCAAAGATGCATCATAGTTTTGGGGGCGGAGTTAAAGACATGAGTTTGAGTGGAGACAGGGTTTTTACATTCAGTGCTACAGAACAGACGCAGTATCATCTGAACACACAGGTTTCTGCTCTGCAGCCATTATGTCATTAAGCTCTTACAGTCTAAAGATAAACCTGTTTTTAGACCGGACTCTGTGTCTGGACTCGGGCCGACGTGTCCGTGCTGAGTCATCATGGAGTTCACCCCGTCACAGAGTCCTCCTCTGGGCCCGGTCCGGGTTCTGTCTGTGTCGACAGTTACAGTGAAACTTTGTCTGTTTCTGAATCGTTTCATCACTCAGAGGAAAGTTACTGCAGTCTGTGGTTCACAGCTTCTGCTGGTTTATTTGAATATTTCCCTTCAGGGTCTATTTCACGTGATGTCTGCAGGTGCACTGACTGATCCGACTCAGCTGTTTTCACATGTCCAAAGTCTTCATGTGAATTTAGTTTGAATATGAAGCTACAGCAGAAACTCGCCAGTGAACTCGCTCAGGAATTAAAGAAAAATGAAAAGTAAAAACAGTGTGGCAGTTCTGTGGATGCAGCGTTGCATGCTGGGTTGGTGTCTCTGCTGCAGCCCCGCTCTCACAAGAGTTAAAGAAGCTGAACACAATGTTGAAATGTGGACGGAGCCGGGCTGCATGGCCGCCTGCTCCCAGGCTTTGTGCTAAGCTAGGCTAATCATGTCTCCACTCCTGGGCCCAGTTGTTCAAAAAAGTTCAATCTGGATCAGAGCGATCCGGATTTGGAAATCCCATGTTTGCTATCCAGGATCAGGACCATCTTACTTTTGTGCCGGGTTTTCATAGCAACATCTGGATTCTCCCTGATCCAGATCCAAACTTTTCAGGATTACTAAATCCAGATTACCACAGCGTGGAGGGTTAGTTTACATTTCTTTACTTTACTGAACTGAAAGGCTTAATGAGCAGCCTCATGTCTACTTTATCTAATTAAACAAATCAAGTGCAAAATATGAATAAATGTATAAATACTGCATGGCACACATGTTGTGTTGTTGGACCAGTTTTAAAGTTGCATTACATTTTGTCCTGAGAGTTTCGTCCAGTCACAGAAACAAAAGTCTCATCAGAGTTTTCAGAGAAATAAAATCTCAGAAATCTTTCATGATGCTGATTTTAAAGAATCTTAAGAACAGTTCAGTATTTTAGTATCTTGCTCACTTTCCTCCAGAGAAAGAGAAGCTGGATATCAGGCCCAGATGTTCAGTACAGAGCAGTGTCCAGCTGTTCAGAGGTAATGTGATCAGACTGGGATTAGATCACATAATCCAGTCTTGGTTGATCTGGATCAGAAAGTGGATTCAGGAACAAAATATAATAAAACTTTCAAATTGGTCAAACAACGGAACATATGTATGGTGCAGTATTTAAACATATATTTATAATTTGCACTTGATTTGTTTAATTAGATAAAGTAGACACCAGGATGCTCCAGTCTGAAGCAACGTGTGGACAGAAACAAAGATGTTATTTCTCTGCTGAGGCCTGATCTCCTCTGGTTTGTGACTGGACCAAACTCTCAGGTCAAAGTGACTTTGTCGGATCTGGTTTCTCCTCCTCCGTCCAGTTTGGACAGGTTTACAGTCAGGAACAGTTTGGAGTGTAAGTTAAGGCTCCACTAACAATCCATCAGTCTTCGTATCATCGGAGGAGTTTATTTAATTTATCCAGGCTAAATGTTTCTAGAAAGAAGAAGCATGAGTATAACTGAGCTCAGCTGAAGCACTCGCCTCAGCTCGGCTCTCTGAGTGTTTGTTTCCCATGCCGGGCCGTCAGATCCCCCGTTTGCTGGACGTTGGAGGGGAAATGACTCTGCCGTCACACCCTGTGTACTGTAAGCTAACGCTCGCCGCTCGGCCTTTTCACAGCGCTGCTATCACACTGGGAAATGCAGTCATTTGTGATAATTGCGCTCAGTGATTTTATTCCCGTGCAAATCGTCCATGTCTGTAATTTGTCAAGAAAAACTTCCGAGTTAAATTACCCAGAGTGCTTTCTTTAGCGGAGCCAGATCTGATCGCCCTCCACGTACTGCAGAGTCATCTGAGAAAAACGTACTTTTTAAACTTCACGACGTTATATAACATGAGAGAAGCTTTGCCCTGTGTTTCTCCGCTGCTACTCCAGTTTGTGACTGTAAACTACTTGTTATACGCACTTTTAACATGTTACAGTTATTATGGTAAATATAGGTATAAACTTTAAGCTGTGTAAATATTATCTGGAACGAATCATTTTTAAAGAGTAATGAAGAAAAGATCAAATCAAAAACACATATACCAGTGGTTCCCAACCTGTGGTCCGGGGCCCACTGGTGGTCCGTAAAGGGATTACAAGTGGGCCGACAAATCATTTGCAAAACAGTGCAATTTTGGTGAAAATATATAATTATAAAAAAATGTTTTAAAATGTAACAGTCTTTAAAAATATTATATATCTTAGTTTTTTATCAAGTATCTTTTTCTTCACTGTGATAACAGAGTGACAATGGACTTGAGTTAACACTATGTACAAGATGAATAAAACTGAGGAGACCAGAGTGGAACAAAAACACGATTTGCATAAAATACCTTTACGTCCAACATCTGTAAAATCTTATATTCAGGTTTTGTTTTCATGACAGTTCAATTCTCTGTAAAAGTTGATGTAGGTCAAAGAGGCAAAGTTTGAAAGACTAACCCCTACCACTTACCCTTTTCTATACTGTCCGAGTCCACAGGTCGTCTGTGCAGCAGGTTATCATGACATCAGAGTTTGGTTTTGTTGCTAGGCAACATCTAGTGGTCGTAGTAATGATGACAGGAGCGAAGGGAAACGTGTCGGTGACGAGGTATAAAGAGAGACAGAGTCCACGTCAGGAGGATGTGGTGGTGGATGGATGAATGTGACACAGGAGAGCGGTGTGTTTATGTTGTTACCATGACAACAGAGATTGTCTAAGGTTGAGGAAATACTTAATTTAACCCAAATCACCATCTTTTCCTAAAAACCTAACCAAGACATGACCATTATTATAGTAACCATGGCGACGAAGGTAGGTACGACCGCTCTTGGTTTATTATTGTAACCATGACAGTCGAGGTGCGGTGCGGTTGGAGTCTGATTGTGATGTAACAGATTACACCCTGGTACGAACAGTGGGACCAGATACCAACACTCAGTGTGTCTCAGGCTCATTGGTTCTCTTCAGATCTGATCTAAACGGTGGTTCACACTCAAACCAGAACTCCCAGCAGTTTGTTAAAGCAAATGTTTAATTTCTGCATCTTAAACTGTGGGAAACTTTGTTTTTGGATACTGAAGTGCGGCAGTGTAGTGACGCTCCATGATTTTGGAAATGCACGACCAAGAAGCTGAGTGGTTCTGGTTCTGACCTTTAAAGATTCATCACTTCCCTGTCAGATGAAATGAAAATATATTTAGTTAAAGCAGAAGAAGAAAAGCCTCCAGCTGTCACCTCGTGCCACAGAGAGATCTGTAACCACATGAAAGGACGCTGGAGCTATGTCGAGGAACCGTCAGTTATTTCTGAATGTTTGGACCTGTGGACTCGGCTCAGAGCTGTAACATGTTGTTAAAGGGATTAACTTTCTCCAGAGTGGAAACCCTCAGGACTGAGCACTGGCGCCGATCAGTTGGAATAAGATGAGGTCAGCTGCCTGTATGTGTGTTTTTGTCATTTTTAGTAGTTAATTATTAGTATTGTTGTGTATGCACATTTTTCATTATTAATTCTACTGTATTTTGCTTTATCTTAGTCTGGCACACAGTCTTCACACAGAAATCATGACAAACCTGCACAGATGCTTCATATTTTCTATGACTGTGGATAAACAGGGATGTCACCTGGAACAGGTCGGAGTGGCGGAGGGATACGACCACGAGGAGGTGATTCTAGTTTAAATTTGTTTGTTATTTTTTTGGTGAGTCAGGATTGTTCAAGGTGAAGTTTTTTTATTGTAAAATGAAAGAAAGTGATGACGGTTTGAATCTAATGAGAAAATCTGTAGCACGACTTTATAACCTCTGCGAGTCAAAACATTAAAAATTTTGTTATAAAAAATCAAGTGCAGTGAAACAAGTCTTCATTTTCCTGACAACAGATACTGTTCGAAATAACCTGACAACAGCCAATCAGGCTGCGGCAGCAGGAGGGAGAGGCGTGTTCGTCAGTGCAGAGCAGCCATTAATAAAACTCTTTTTCTCAGCTGTATCTAATTAACAGTAATTAAAGTTACTGGTTAAAGTGTTCTCTGCAGCCACTCATGAAAATTCAAGTTGAATCTTTAAAAAAAGCCAAATACTTGAATGCTTAACTCTCTGAATATGACATAAAGTCTGTCACAGGCCAAGAACACGTCACCTCCTGAAACAGTCGAGCATCAAACGGCGGTCGACCACAGCGGGCAGGGAAACACCCAGCTGTGGTCAGCTGGGCCCTTTGATCTACACATACACTCAGACGTTCACATTGCTATACTCGTGAGGACCAGTACTGACGATGCATTCCCTACAACATAACAACTGCAGCTTAAACCACGACTTAGACCTAAACCAGGACCCGACTGCTGAAGAACGGATGTTTGGACGAATCGTCCTCGCTCTGTGAAGACGTCCTCACACTGCAGGTTAAAACCAGTCGGTCCTCACAGAGATAGAAGAACAAGAAATCTCATCCTTTGATGTGCCACTGCTGAGGCGGGACAGTGTCATCTGCAAGTCATTTTACTGTCCTCCTGTCATTAACAGAGACTTTATTTATACCACACACACACACACACACACACACACACACACACACAGATAGGCAGGAAGTTGTTTATTAATGAGCTCATGAATTTATCAGACGTAGCGTTCTGATGGTTTATCTGGTCTCAGAGTCTCAGTTTGTCCTGAAGGTGGCGCTAAAGCAGAGATCATGTGACATTAAAACGTAAAGGGTTCGTCCTCTGGAGAGCAGGTACGACATCAGGATATTTCACGTCCCTGTTCGTATTTTGTTCTTTATTTTCAGTCCAAGGTTTGAGCACATGTAACAGAATATGAAGCTCTGTGATTGGATGTTTGTTGGTGAAATGCACCTTGGGAGTCGTAGTTGTAGTCAGTTTTTATGTGCTGTGGAAGTGCTCAGATCTTTAGATTATATAAACATAGTAACACAGTGTATAAGTACTTTCACAAGTAAAGGTACAGAAGTATTCATCAAAATGAACATACAAAGAGTAAAAGAACTCAATATGAAGAATGTAGATTTTATTATTGGATCATACTCATTGAAGCATTAATCTGTACATCAGTCTAATATTACAGCAGGTAAGAGTGGAGCTCATTATCATTAGGTTACATCCTGTTGTCTCATACAAAGAGATGTACCTGATTTAGCTACGAGCTGCTTTCTGTCTACAGGTTGACACTAATAGAACTAATGCAACTAATATAAAGTTAATTTCAGTTTATTTAGCACCATTCAGACAGAGGCATGGAAATACATTAAAATAGAACATTAAGACGACATTAAAAAAGCATATGAGAACGATAATGAAAAATTTGAATAAATTAAAATAACAGTATCAGGTAGGAGACAGTGGTGAGACATTGAAAACAAGCCAGATGCACAAGATTAGATAGATGTTTGTTTATCACTTGCTTTATGAAACCAGTCATAGACACAGTAGAGGCTGGTTTCTTCTCTTTAGATTTAGCTACTACAGTGGCAACGACTCAAAGTGTGTGTGTGTGTGAGGTAATGGGCTGAGGTCTGTGTGTGTGTGTGTGTGTGTGTGTGTGTGTGTGTGTGTGTGTGTGTGTGTGTGTGTGTGTGAGTGTGAGTGAGTGAGTGTGAGAGAGAGTACTTTGATGTGTTTGCAGAGTTTGGAGACGGATGAAAGTTTGCATGTGAACTGGAAGTTAAATGACATTGTGCGTGTTCATTTCACATGTGCCACGTCCTTGTATGACATCAGACGTGTTCATGACAGGACCGAGTCTAGTTCCCAAAACCAGACCAGAGAGAACCCAAACCACACACACACACACACACACACACACACACACACACACAGACCTCAGCCCATTACCTCACACACCATGTTTTGCTGCTGTTTGTTGGGTTTCCTGGTTTGTCCTGGGAGTCAGAGCCACAGCAGACGTTACAGTGAGTTTTAGAAACAGCTGGACTGTGATTGGATGATGCGTTTCTGTTATGGCTGTGAACCATCAGCTGATGCTTCTGAGGCTAAAACCTGCAGGGTTTCAAACATGGACTGAGGAACTTCGAGAGTTGGGTCATATTAGATTCAGGATGATGTTGATGGAGGAAAGTAGAAACCTTATAATGACAAAGCCTCAGTCCACAGAGAAATGCACACAGCCTGTATTCAGAAACTGAGCCTTAAAACCAGCCGTCAGGACTTCTGGAACTTTGTGATGTCACAGCAAAGCAGTCGCGACAGTTACGGAGAGGTTCGGCGCCTCCTCTCTTCTGATTGGCTCACTGACCTGTTGTTACTAGAGCTGCAGAGAGAAGCCTGAGAGAGGAGATGTGAAACTACGCTGAGATGGTTTTTATATCTTCTGATGGATCAACACTTCAAATAAAACACAGAAGAAGAAGAAGAAAACTTGAAGCTTTAATTTGTGTAGATTGTAACCTACTCATGTAAATCTTTATGCTAATTAATCCTTGTGGCTCTCTGTGGGTAAAATAGTGCACAGAATACAAAATATTGTCAGTGTGCAACAGCGAACAAGCCTGTCAGACTGGTTCAAACCTGAACAGGTGTTCATGTGTTTGACTAAGAACAAAAACCATTTTAGCTACAGATCTATTCATTTGATAGCTAGCTGGGGCTGGGCAATATAGGCTTACTGCTAACACTAACTAGCTTAGCTACTTCATTTTATCTGTCATATTAAAGCAGATTTTAAAATGTTCTTGTTGAAATAGCTATATTTGATTCATGTGTTTTTAGCTAGCTGCGTTTGGCTGAGTGAGTCAAGCAGCTGCTGCTAGCTAGCAGACTGGGTGTTTGGGACGTATTTCCTTTTGTAAGTTGAATTATGTCAGATATTGTAAATGAATTGATATTAACATGTAAACCCTTTTTTGTGAAAGTTACAGAGGAAGCAATATGTGATGGGGGCAGCTGGCTAATGGCTGTTGCTAATAGTTTGTCCTGTGCTTTGTTTACTTTGTCGTGTTTGTGTGAGAAACTAGCAGCAACAAACCATGGTGGGACGTTTTACCCGTCCTGAAGGCAGCGGCGCAGGAGAGACATCCTGACACTTTTAGAAAACTAACAGTATAAGTGGAAAGTTTTCCGTTCCTGTGGGAAAGCAACCAGGACACCACAGACACTCTATTAGCTGTGGTTGTTTATATCTGTTTGGCGACTTCCACTGAGGAGACCAGTCTGAGATTAAGAGTGTGCTCTGGTGAAAGAGGGAAAGACCATTTCAAAACATTCCTTTGGTTTGATGGATGAAGTAGATTATATGGATCTTCATTCATCCTGCACCGCACCGCTTCCTCACCACTGACACCACTAACAGCACATGAGGTTATGATGCTGAAGGCACAATACTAAAAGCTGCCTCTTTGTGCAGGTCGACACTAAAAGAGCCGATGACGGACAGACCCAAAGGCATGAGGGGCCCAAAGAGTCGCACAGGAAGTGTCACCATGATGACTCAGCAGGATTCACTGTGTCAAAGGTAAAAGATCTTGTTTTAAATCCTCAGACAGAGGCTGACATTCAGGTACAGTCACGCAGGAAGACACCTTTAGCCATGCTAGCAGCGCAGCTATAAAGTGCGGTCGGTCCGTGGATCTACCTCTGTGGTCCAGACTCAGATATTATTTGATGGATCGCCATGAATTTCACATTAATGGTCCGTCCGTCTCATTCTCATGGACACGATATTGCCATAACGCCTCGAAGGAACTTCTTCAAATTTGGTGCAAAAATTCACTAAGACTCGACGATGAACTGATTAGATTTTTGGCAGCTAAAGGTCAAAGGTCAAGGCCGAAGTGATCTCACAAAACATGATTTTGGCCTTGTGAACAAAATATCTGTAACGCCTTAAGAGAATTTCTGCAAATTTGGTAAAAACATTCACCTGGACTCGAATGTGAACTGATTAAAATTGGTGGCTAAAGGTCAAAGGTCAAGTTCAATGTGACCTCAAAAAACACTTTTTAGGGGCGTCGAGTAGCTCAGTTGGTTGAGCATTCGCCCCGTGTGCAGAGGCTGCAGTCCTCGCTGCAGTCGGCCCCGGGTCGAGTCCCGCGTCGGACGGCCCTTTGCTGCATGTCATTCCCCCTCTCTGCCTCCCCATTTCCTGTCTCTCTCTACTGCACTGTCAATAAAGGCATAAAAGGACCAAAAAAATAATTAAAAAAAAACACTTTTTAGACATCAAGACTTCACACAAATGTTTAATATTTTCTGTGACTGTGGATAAACAGGGATGTGACCTGGAACTAGTGTGAGTGGCGGAGGGATACGACCACGAGGAGGTGGTTCTAGTTGTATCTTATCTCAGACCCACAGCTACAGCACTGGAAAAGACTTTCTTTGTTCTCAGGGGATCTTTAACTGCTGCAGGTGTCCGGCTCCCACCAATGTAAAGAAAGTGTAAGATCTAAATCTGAGTCATTTAAACCTGATTAATTATATTCTGGACGTTTCTCCTGCAGAGTTCAGCTTCTTGTTTTCAGTTCGGTAGTTCAGACCAAACACTCAGGCGTGTCGCCTTTTGGCAGCTTTAAAGTTTAACAGTGCGGAGAAGGGAAACCGCTGGGCTGCAGGCGACCTTTTCACCCTTCGCCTTGTGCATCACAGCTTTAATGGAGCCTGCATTTTTTTCCTTGGGGTGAGGAAATGAATTCCTGCTGCGTCTCATCGTCGCGGCAGGGGCCTCGACCCCGAGCGTTCGTCCTCTGAAGATGAAAAAGCTCAACGTCACTTTTTGCAGTCACTTTTTTAATGTGTGTTTAACAAGGCTGGGTTTATATCTTTATAAAAGTCAGCATGACCCGGAGCCAAAGGCCGGCGTGGAGCTTCACAGCCTGATGGAAGGTGATGACAAATTGTAGCATGTGACTGACTTTTTATAAGAAACAGAAAACAGAGTTTCAGAGCCACGTCTTCCTCAGTGTAACTTAAACCTTTAACTAGAGCTTTAACAATTAATCTGCAGCTATTTTGATGATTGAGTAAGAAACTGTTAAATCAGACCAATGAACTTTCAGACTTTTTATAGACGTAATTAACAGTGAAAATAAGTGTCAGTTTAATGTCTGAAATGAGGTGTTGTGGTTTAGATTGGGACAGAAGTGAGATTTAAAGAAACAGAGACACGTCTCCTTTGTGTACATCCTTTAAACTTTAATGGTGAAGCAGAAAACAAAAAAAAAAAAATACCGTAAAATAAATTAGATTAGAAAAATGCCACAAGCACATTTGATTTGTACAACAAAGCAATGCAACATACTGGAATCTGGATTTCCATATATACAGAATAAAAAATAGACTTTTTATTCTTTGTCTACTTTGTTCAGTGTCAATATTTTTTCGTCTTGATAAAAAGAACAAAATCTGAACAAATACAAACACTTCTTTTATTCCTTTTTTCTTTTTTTCTTTTTTTACTTTTTGCTTCTTTTTGAGGCTTTTTTTTTTCTGCACTGACATTTTGTTTGTGTCCTTGAACGCACCGGACGGACGACGAGTCTGTCCCGGAAAGTCCAGAAGAAAAGGGTCCACTCTCTTTGAAAACAATAACGACAAAAAGAAGAAAATAAAAATAAGACGCAACACGTGTGACTTCATCAAAAAGGGACCAATACTCTGAAACTTTTGGTGAACGAGTCGACAACACTGATATAAACACATACGACACAAAAACACTCCGAAATCTGATTGGATGACGTTTGTTTTCTTCCCAAAACAGAACAAGACGACAGTGGATTGTCTTTTTTTTAAGTTTGTGATGAGATAAAAAGAAAGAGTAAAGCATCGTGGGAAATGGAGTTCTTAGTGTGCAGGGTGAAAATGTCAGAAACAAAACGTCACAACTCAAAGAAGAACTTGAAGAACTCTTTTCCAAAAACTAATATGAAACAAAACCTACAAAGCATAAATAAAAACATCAGTCATCTTCACCAAAGCAAGACGCCACTTTTTTTCTTTTTCTTTTTTTTTTTTTTACAGACTTCAGAGAATCGTGAACTTCAGTGAACTTTTTCCACAAAATGGACGTTAATCATGTTGTAAATTAGGTTGTTTTTTTTTCTTCTCTTGAACTTCAACCTTTTTGTTTCTCACACAAACAAATGTACAAACTCGACTCTTTGGTGTTCTAAAGCAAACTAAAACTGGACAAAAAAACCTTCATCTCTTCTTCTGAGAGTGAACACACCGATCTGAAACATCTTTTAATCTCTTTGTCTCTGGTAGAAAACTGTCAGCTGCTCGTCACAACAAAACAAAAGTAGTTCTCACTTTTTTATGAAACGTCCACATTGATTCCTTCATTCATTCAAAGGCTTTTCAAGGGATTTATTCATGGGTTGATGAAAATGTTATTCATGGCTCATTCTTGTAAAAAAAGAAGACCTTTAAATTTACCCAAAGTGCATCACAGCTGATTTAGAGGTACAACGACTTGTCAGTTAGTTGATGAATCGTCATTTATTTTGATTACCATTAATCATTTAATTCCAACCCAATTAGCAGTTTGAAGCCTCTCAGATGTGATAATGTACTACTTTTGTTTTTCATCATATCTGATTGTAAACTGAACATTTTGGACAGTTTGGTGAATAAAACAAGTAAATACAGAACAACAAGAGGCGTCTTTCACTGTTTGCAAACATTTTACAGACAAACAGATCAATCAAGATGATAATCTGCTGGTTAATCAATAATGAAAACAATCATTAGTTGCCGCCCTACATCTGATTACCTTCAGCTGCTACTTGGTGCTTGTTTATAAACCTAAATCTTCAAAATGAGGGTTATATTGAGATGAAGGTAACTGTTTGTAATTCATTCTAACCCTCCAATAATTACCACCTTAAATGCTTTTAAGGGTGTCTGGCATCAGTTTATTAGTATAATTTTTAAAGGCATAACTAAGGGAAAGTTTTGTATTAAAGTGTCGTCTCAGCAACAATGAAATAAATCCCTTGAAAGTATAATAATGAATAGCTTGTGTTGTCTTGGCTAATGCTAATCACCTTCAGCCAGGCAGCTGACTCAGTGTAAACATCCATCAGAGACAAAGATATAAACATTGATTTAAGGGGTTTGTTCTGGTGCTTTAAGTCTGTCTTGTTCTGGTTTTTGGAGATTGGAGGAGCTAGCTGTAGCCTAGCTGTAGCCCAGCTGTAGCCCAGCTGTAGCCCAGCTGTAGCCCAGCTGTTGGCTAGAATATTTAGGCTAGCATAAAGGACATGGCCGCCCATGAACAGCTCATGGGAGTTGTGAGATCTTTTGTTCTTTTGTCGATTTTTGAGTCAAATCTACATGTTTCTTCTTCTAAGTGCTTTTGTTCTCACTTTAAGTAAGTCCTCGTAGCATCTGACTGGACAGACAGGAAGTTCCTGATGTGTCGTGGTGAGCTCCAGTGGTGCAATTACTTTAGGTTAATTAGCGCTCTGGGTCTCGCTCAACAGATTAACACTGGTATCAACAACATGTTCTACAAGCTCGTTCAGCTGGACACAGACGTTCGGCTACAACATGTTTCTGCTAGCGTTCGGTGCTAGCTGACCGACTAGCGTCGCTACCTTTTGCCAACATGTTAGCTGTTGATTTAAACAATCAGAAGCCTCCACAGCTGAAGTGTTCAGCTGCAGTTCCTCTGACAGGTGTTGGGGGGCGCTGCAGCACAGAGGGAGTTTACATTTTACCACTAAGAACTTGCACATGGATATTTTACAGTATTTTCAAACTTGACATATTTAATATTTTCATTTATATAATTACTTTGAGCAAAAATAAATAGAAAGGGATGCACTCATGCTAGAATCTACTTTTTATTTATGGCAGTTTGGAGAGTGTTGTGACAGCGTTGGACAAAATGGACATTACAAGTTAAAACACATGAAAAACCCAAATAATGAAGTTGGGTAATTTTAGAGAGCTTCTTTTAACTGTCTCTGTATTTAGAAAATCCTGGCTGCAGCCTCATTTAAGGTGATTAATTTGACTGACAGGTGAGTCAGCCGATCACACTCAGCAAGGGTGTCTGACTACGTTTGCCCACATTAGGGTTTCCTGGCGGCGACCCACAGCTCAGGCTTGGAGACAGTCAGAAACATTCAGGCGACACGTATGGTGACCTGTGAGCCCAGAGCGACGTATCAACGCACCGACAGGGAATCAAACCTGTGACCTGTCACACCTGTTCACTGGAGTCCACCTGGAACAGGAAGCTCGGGTCTGTTCAGTCTGTGACTGATCCGAACACGAGTGTCGCTATAGTGCAAAACATGAAAACGTTTGTAACGCTTCTTTAAAAAAACAAACAAACAAACGGACAAAACAACACAAATGCAGCCAAACAAAAATATTATTAATAACAATAACAATAATATTATTAATATACTTACTGACAATAATAATTATAACATCAACATGGTAACCATGGTAACATAAAGAAGTGTTTGGTTCCAGCAGCCGGGCCAACTTGTTTCTTTCAAGTATCTCTCAACACACAAACATGCGCACATTTTCACACTCGAGTGGACGACAACAAACGCACAACCACGCACACAAGTTTATACTTCAGAAAAAAACAATACAAAAGAGTCTTCTTCTTTCTTCCTTGTACATTTTGAAAAAGTAAACAAACAAAAGTAAAATACAATAAGATCGTAATACGTGAAACAAGTTGCATAGTTTTGAGATTTTTTTTTTTTTTTGTTCGTAGTTTTTCAGGCACCTCGTCTCTCCAAGGTCGGACTGCTGGAGTGGTGCTTGAACGTCTCAGCCACATAAATAAGCCTCGCTCCCTCCGTTTGTAACAAAAATATATTAGATATTCTTTTTTTCTATCTTTTTTCTTTTCTTTTTTTTCTGAAAGTGCCGTCGAGACTCTCTCTGAGTTCTGCTGAACGAGCCCGGAGAAGAGTTTCTATCCCAGAGAGCGACGGAGGAGGGAGGAGGGAGAGAGGGAGGGAGGGAGGAGGTGAAGACTGAAACGCAGTAGATATGATGATCATAAACTCATCCCTTCCTCTTTCTCTTTTCCCTCCATCTCCTCCCTCGCTCTCCCTCGCTCTCCCTCCCTCTCTCCCTCTCTCTCTCTGGGTTCAGAGGTCCTTCTCCTCTCCGGCCCTCTCCAGTCCAGTTCAGGTTAGTGTTTACGAGCAGCCGCACTCCTCCACGATCATGTCCTGGATGTCCTTCTTGATGATCTTCTGCTCCTCGTTGTAGTAGAGCATGGACATGGCTCGTAGCCGGGTGGGCACGCAGCACGACCTCAGGTTCTGGAAGGGGCTGTAGCCCCTCATGCGGTAGTGGCTGATGACGGTGGAGTGGAAGGACAACGTGGACCCGGTGATGCTCGCCACGTGGGAGGGGCACTCGCCCTCGCAGTAGTTGGCGTGGTAACCGGGCGGTGCGATTATCCAGTCGTTCCAGCCGATGTCTTTGAAGTTTACGTAGAACTGCCGTTTGCAGCAAACACGCACTTTCCCGTCGCACTCCAGCCCTCGCTTCCTGCGCCGCCGCGAGTCGCTGCCGTCCCCCTGCCGCACCACGGCCATGAGGAAGGGCCGGTGGGATTGTTCCCGCTGGTTGGCACGCTGCGACATCTCTGAGCCGCCAGAGACCAGGACGAGCGTCGCGCCGGCGTCAGCACAGAGCGGGCAGGACACCCTGAGGCTCAGCGTCGTGCCGTCGGCGCTCTCCAGCAGTGCCTGCACCGCCGCCGACACTGAGAAGGTGTGCCAGCCGCTGCGACGGGTGTCCACCGTTTTCTCCGCCAGGAGGATCTCGTCCTGCGGCAGAGACTGGCGTCCGCTCGGGAGCCGGCGCTGCTGGAAGAGACGGATGGTGACTTTGGCTCGGCTGCGGTTTGTCTTCGCCAGACGGAGGAAGAGCCAGACGTTCGCCTGCTCCACCAGAGAGAGGTCGCCACCTTCTTTAGAGAGGACGAAGTTCACCACGCCCTGAGAGTCACCTGAGACGGAGACGGAGACGGGGTTAGAACAGTTATCATATGACAGAAAACTCTGCTCTCAGATTGGCTGACAATTTACATCAACAGTTTCACCTCTGAGCTCATACAGTCAACTGCAGGTAACCATGGCAACGTCACTGATGCTTGAGTTAACTGGTGAAACTAATTGGACTACAAACATGTAATCTGTAGTCCACACACACACACACACACACACACACACACACACACACACACACACACACAGTCTCTCTCGTCTTTGGTGTCTCGCAGCTTGAAACACGAACAAATGCTTCACAGAGAATTATGGGAAAGTTTAGAGGCTGTGACTGTCTCCAAAGGAGGCTTTTATTGTGGAGGGTAGCTGCCTTCAGGCAGCTGCAGCTAGTCTGAAGGTTCGGAGACTTTTTGGCCGATTGTTTTCATTCAGTTATTGATTATTTGTCAATATAAATATAAACTCTTAAAAATAGCTCCTTGTTTTTTTCTGAAAATGTTTAAAAAGTTTAAAACCGTGTTCTTACTGCACACACACACACACACACACACACACACACACACACACACACACACACACACACACACACACACACACACACACGTCCAGACCTGTATTTTACATTTCCTAGAACCCTAGAGGCCAGGCAGCGAGCTAATGACCAGTTACCATCCACCACCGTTACATAACACCTGTGCATCACCTTTTCCTCTCTCTTCCTCTCTCTCTCTCTCTTTCTCTCTCTCTCTCCCTCCCTCACTGTAATAATGTCTCTCGCTCGTGGGCGTCCATACAAAAAAAATCAAAGTCACGATCTGAGAGATTATGAATGTCAGCAGCAGTGATGCTCTGTTAAACTGTGTGTGTGTGTGTGTGTGTGTGTGTGTGTGTGTGTGTGTGTGTGTGTGTGTGTGTGTGTGTGTGTGTGTGTGTGTGTGTGTGTGGAGGCGGTCGGCACTTTAGCGAGTCCATTAACGCCGTTTAAGCGACAATTCGGAGGCGATTATCTCACTTACATCATCACCACTTCAGAGAGATTAAAAAATAAAAGCCCTGTTCATTCATTGTTTCTTAGAATAGTGTTTGTGGTGAGAAGAGGAAGAAGAAGAAGAGAGTCTTTTGTTTGACACTCTGCAGCAGTGTATCGGACCAGTCTGTCAGTCGGACTCTGATAATATTAATCAGCTGTTTTAGGAAACGACGGAGCCTGATGTTCATGTGTGATGTGTTAAAGATCCTCAGTAGGAACCAATGAGCTGAGAGCCACAGACAGAGGGGGGAGGAGCTGAGGGACGGACCAACAAAAGAAACATTATTATGTGATTGTTATATATATTGTGTGTGAAGTCGTCAAACCTAACCAGGATAAAAACAGCTGACCACACTGATGCAGATACGTCCGTACATCATCTACACTGCAGTGTGTGAACCCCACACACACACACAGTGAATGATGGGAGGAAGGAACGGGCGAATGGATGTTCTCTGCTGTGGTGATGGAGTCGAGGCGGCGGCGGAGGAAATGCTAATAGCATGTTAGCAGCACGGAGCAGCAGCTGTGAGAGCCGAGTGTCGCCTCAGAGGAGCGGGCTCAGCGCGTCCACGCAGAGCCGCTTATTACGGCCGTAATGACAGACGAGCTGTTGCGTCCGTGTGATTTACAGTCACACGCTCACTTCACAGTCGTGTCGAACTCAAACATCGCCATTAACCGCCGCTGTGCTGCAGCTCGAGCAGGATGTGGTCCGTTACAGAGACGCGGCAGCTTCGTGGCGGTGAACTCGGCAGCTCCTCGAGGCCGCTGTGTTATCACAGTAAACATTCCTGCGCTCTAATTCCTCACTGAAGATTTGTTTCTGAAAAGCAACAACCTGTTTGTGTCGGCTGTTGTTCTGATCCGCAACAACCGAGATAAAATGATTATTGTGTTTAAAAGCTCCCGAGCTCCTCAACACTTCGTAACACTGAGACGATGAGGAGGGCTTCAAATAACTGTCGCCACAAATAATACATTCATGTTTGGTTTAAAGAATTTAAACCAAAAAACCAACAGATCTGGAATAAAACCTTTACAAAGAAGAGCTACAGAAATCAACTACCAGACCACAGCTTGTCCAGCCAGTGGTCTGTAACCCAAACATCTGAGAACACCAGATAATATCTGGCCTTTCTGCTTTGAAAAATGGCACAAACAATTAATTAATTGGTTATTAATCAATCAATGACTCTGTTCAGGAGGGGGTACTCTGAGGTATGTGAACAGTGTGGTGGTGTCCACATACTTTTGACCACATGGAGGACTTTGTTATTATTCCTTCCTCTGCTTTTACAAACGGAAGCATGCATATTTACTGAGCAGGAGAGTATGAACAGCTGATCTCACATGAATCAGCTCCCAAATACATCACTTCATTGTCCATCACTACTTGTTTTCTGAAGCAGATCCAGTTGACAGTGCTTTTATTTTTGACGTGTCTTGTTGGCACAAAGTTGGAAGAGCGCTGTCTCGTACTCTGCAGCACTAAGGTTTCCCTTCATGTGAACAGAGAGGAACAGAATAGAGCGTGCAGTGTTTCAGGCTGTAGATCAAGCTTCGCTCGACGTGTTAAAACCTCAACAAGCAGGCGAGAAACAAGAAGCTCCAGCAGCTCATTTACACTCAGAGACAACAAGTGTCTGTTTCCTGGAGTCTGTCCGACCTCTGCAAGTCTTCTCCTCACAGCTCATCTCTCTCCCTGTAATCCCCCTCCATTTACTGAGCACCCATCTTTACAAACTCATGTCTCAACCACTCATAAAACCTGATTTCTGGCCCTCGTCTGCCCACAACACACACACACACACACACACTCCTATACACACACACCTATACACACACACACACACCTATACACACACACACACACACACACACAGACACTGTGTGACAAACACACAGTTTGTCACACAGTGTCTGTGTTTGGACAGAGCCGTGAGGGAGGAGTATGTGTGTGTGTGTGTAGGTGTGTGTCTGTGTGTGTGTGTGTGTGTGTGTGTGTGTGTGTGTGTGTGTGTGTGTGTGTGTATATAAAACTGAAACACACACAGTGGATCCGCAGAAATCTACATTGTCAAAGTTTCCTGTTACTTTTCATCAGTTCATCTGATTAAAAAAAGACGGCAACAAGATGCAGAAAATCACGCCGCAGGATTTACTGAAGCAAACAGAGGCTTTTCAAAAAGCTTCTTTTAGACGGTCGAACACACAACTCACATCAACAAATACCAGTCTGGGCAATCACAAGCCCACTAACCCATTACACACCCAGTCTACCCAGTCTACCTGATCACAAACTCAGTATAAACCATTACATACCCATCAAATAGGCAATCATCAACAAAAGCCCAACTTAGATCAACAAATATCCAGTGAAGACAGTGACTCGTCCAGTTGAGACCACCCCGTCTACCAGAAACCCAGTATGGACAAACGTCTGGTGACATCATGTCGCTGCAGTGCCTCAGAGCTTGTCATCATCATCATCATNTCGAGGACCCAGCTGGACAATCACAAACCCCGTCTACCAGAAACCCAGTATGGACAACGTCTGGTGACATCATGTCGCTGCAGTGCCTCAGAGCTTGTCATCATCATCATCATCATCATCATCATCATCATCATCATCACCATCACCATCGGCAGCAGCAGCCTCCAAACTCTCCCATGAGCCTCTGGGGCGTATTATGACTTAGATTTATCAGACGAATCCTCTGTGAGCAGCTAACAAAGCTAAACAAGAGCCCCTGCCAACATGGGACACAAACACTGGTCGGTATGTTGTTAAAAGGAATGTTGATTTATGATAAATCTTATTAAATCCTCTGTAATCCCTTCACACACACACACACACACACACACACACACACACACACACACACACACTCAGTGCAGGGAGTCATCTGTTGAGCAGACGTTTGAGAGATTGTGTGTTATCAGACACCTGGAAGTCGACACTGCAGCCCTGCTGTTTCAGCAGCAGTGCATGGACTTCTTCAGCAGCTGAAACAACAGACAGCGTTTCCTAAAAGCATCAACGCTGCCTAAAGGTCAAAGGTTAGACAAAAGATGAAAACGAGATAATCAATTTGTTGGTTGCTGTTATTTTCTCACAACAGCTGAGTGAAAATCCTGAAATGTGGCTGCTATGTTTTACTTCCTAGTGAGGCCTCATCTCAACGTGTAACATCTGGAATATTTCACTTGTGTCTCACACTGACGTCGTTTAGAATAAATCAAATCATCACTCACGAATTAGCAGCTTAATTAAACCCCAGATTATTTCTTCCTGTTTGTTGTAAATCAACATTTAGGACGAATGACAGCGAGTCATTTAACGAACCTGAGTGTAAACACATTTAAAAATCTATCTGCTTTAGGCCTCAATATCCCACAATGCACTGGGACAGTCTGTTGTTGAACGGTGTATTGCCATCACATGCTGCTCATGGTTCACAGGTAATGAACACAACTTTTTTTTACTTGACAGGAGCACCTGAACGCATCGTCTCATCGCAGGAGGAGGAGGGGCAGATTCGACTATAGTGGGCGGAGCCCTCTTGGAGGAGGCGGAGCCTGAACTGTGACACTGCTAATTCTGGATTTGACTGTTGACACCAGTGAGTGACACACCCTCCATCCTCTGACTGTGTTTACTGAGACCATGACAATGACCAACACACACACACACACACACGCAGGGACACAGTGTGTGTTTGGACAGATGGGTACAGTGTGTGTGTGTGTGTGTGTGTGTGTATTTGTGTGTATTTGTGTGTGTGTCATTGTCCATCATAATCCCTTGTTCAATGGATGAGCTGCTTTCAACAGGCAGGGCAAACCTGTGTGTGTGTGTGTGTGTGAGAGACGAGTTGGGGGGGGTCTGTAGGTACAGTCGTCGTATCTGACAGATCAGCGTTGGAGGACTTCCTGTCAGGTTTACATTAACAGGATCAGGACAGACGTTTCATCTGAACCCTCGATGCTAAAGGTTTGCGTCTGTGCTCCACCACAATGGATTCAGAACACGTCCATGGAGGTGTGATTGAACTTTGGACTTCCAGCTTTAATTTAAGGCTTTAACAAAAAAAATCCCATCAACTGTTTGAGTTTTTTATACGTCGACTCTTCCCTTAATATACGGCACACTAACATACTCACTACAGCACCAGGTGTGGATTAATCTGCTGCTGGAAATAGTCCCTAACAAACGCACTGTGTCCTCCTGTTTGTTTGGTTTGAGCACTACAGTGAGCAGCTGTTTGTTTTTAAATGAAACTATATATTTCTGAGGTGTTTACGTCGTCAGCTGATCCGTCTGTTGGTTAATGTTTTTCACGGGGAACCACCGGAGTGAGAACTGGTCCGTCTTTATTCCTGTTTACCATCAAAAGGATCAGTCAGCCCTTTCTTCTGTCTTCTTAGTTTACATTAGGAGGGATCAGTGGGCTGGGTCCTGCCC
>NW_019175114.1:1008142-1038606 GCF_002260705.1 Seriola dumerili
GGATGTAGAGTGCTGTCGGGTTGGGATGCTCCAGGCCCCCCACCCTCCCCACACACACACACACACACACACACACACACACACACACACACACACACACACGCTTCCTGCAATGGC
This sequence comes from Seriola dumerili, assembly GCF_002260705.1. Lineage (NCBI taxonomy): Eukaryota > Metazoa > Chordata > Actinopteri > Carangiformes > Carangidae > Seriola > Seriola dumerili. The sequence continues at coordinate 1,008,260 of NW_019175114.1, forward strand.
AATGTTAGAGAATGAACTTTCTGGACAGAGCTGGAACCAGCTTTAAATCTGCTTAAGGGGAAATTTAATGTATTTCAAGGTTAAATTTGGATCAAATTCTTATAAAAACTAAACTTATGTATGAAGATATAATAAAACCCAAATATAAAAAGGAATAGAGTGGTGTAATGTAGTTTTAATAAACCTGTAAACCTGCAGAGAGGGCGTCACAAACTCAGCTGTTCCTCCACAGAGAAACCTTTGGTCACATGACTCCCCTGAACTCTAAAGATGTCACCTTGCTCCTTTAAGAGCCTCAGATCTCTGCGTTTAAACGGTGATGTAAATGGTGGCAGCGGCATTAACGGAGTGAAACCCCTCAGTGCGGACTGTAAGGCTGCGTGGGACAGAAATCTGAGAGTTGACGCCCTGCTCAGCCTTATTGGCACCACATGTGAGTCAGCGAGGCTGTGTTAGTAAACACACACACACACACAATGAACAGCTCTAGATGTGAAACAACGACCGGTAAACAAAAGTGGAGAGGAGGCTTTAAGGCCGCCGCCGCGTCTCGACAAGAGGAATGTCCTGAACGCCAAGCTCGCTCATCATCAGCTGAGAGAGCGAGAGAGAGAGCGAGAGAGAGAGACTCATCCCGACTCACACGTTTAAATTAATCCAAATCCAAAATAATAAATCCTGGATTTTGCAGCTTTTATATTTGGGTGGATCAAAGCAAAGAGACGGACAGGGAGGAAGACGAGAGGAAGAGGAGGACGTCATGTTCATGACGGGGGCGTGTCCCATGAAGTCACTCTTTTACATCATTATAATGAACTGATTCATGGGATTTCCAGATGAGAACACTGACTATAAAATATATTAACCAGCAAACAGAGGAGTTGGGAGAGTTTTCGTAGCCCTGAGTAGTGTCTGCAGGACTTCCTGTCAGGCTGCAGGTGTAACCTCCACCAGGCAGAGGCGAGAGCCGCAGACAGATTACCTACTGGGTGCAGGTCCATGGAGACCAGAGAGGTCAGGGGTCAATTAAAAGACTCAAAACAACTCAAGTCCCCGAGGAGAAGTGACAACACCGAGCTGATCAAAGAGACGATTTCCTTCTTTTTCTGTTGGACCTGAACATGGTCGTGTTTCTGGACCAGAGGAGACACCTGAGGACACGAAGACTCCAGCTTCTCTAACGTGAAGATTTGCTGCTTTTTGTTGTTGTATATGATAGAAAATTAAATATCTATACAATCTGAGATGTTACCATGGATACTAGGACGTCCGTTTTTGCTGCGTCTGTAAACTGGACTCAACGATGATCTCTGATATAATCAGAGAGGAAGTGATCAGTACTTTAGACTCCACCCACGCTGACTCGGGTGACATCACTTGAGGACATCGAGTTGGTCTGTAGTGATTTACTATGTTTGTTATGGTACCTGTGCGACTAGGATATGGTTACAGTCAATAAAAGATCCTGGTTATGAACGATGGTTAAGGTTAGGAAGCTAAAACGCTCAGTCTCTGCCACCGAATGTGGTTTCTTATCGGGAGCAGGTGGCGGCCATCGTTGCCTTTACAAGAGAAGAGGTTACAACACGTCCTCTGAGCCGCTGCGTCTTCAGGTTGGACTGGAGGCTGCAGTGACTCGCTATCGGAAAGTGAAGAGACGCGCCGGGGCTAGCTAGTTAGCATGCTAGCTTCAGTAGAAGAACAGATTGATAGAGCCAACGTTGGTGTTTGTTTCCACCTCTGGAGACAGATGTTTGTAGGTAAAGGAACAAAGTTTGATGCTGAACTCACAACGTTTCTTCTAGACTGCTAATGCTAACGTTAGTTATGTAGCAATAGCAAAATTTACATATAGCTCCTTTAAGGTGAAGATTATCTGTTTATGGTTTGATTATAAACTGTGGACAGGCTTCACACCCTCACTCTCTACAGACAGAAGTTCATTAAAAACACTGAATATTAGATATAAATCATGCGAGTGGAGAGGATCATCATTCTGCCCTTTACTTCTATATATTTTCCGTCCTATGTGTTTACGTCCATGGTGTTTTTATGCTGCTGTCAGGCAACGTTCAACAATAAAGTGAGATGAAATGTGGCGGAACTGGAGGAAAACAAGTCTGAGCTGTAACAGTCAGTTTGTATTGTGTTGTCCCGTCACGTGCTCTGGCTGTTAGAACCAAATAAAACCCGACTGTGAAGTTCTACTGAACTCAGTTTCAAACAGACTGTGGGAAAGAGAGTTTGGATCAGCTGCTGTGTCCTGCACCGACTCCCTCCTGCAGTCCTCTGACATGGTTTTTATTGTCATTTCAGTGTTTTAACAAAGTGATTTTATGGCGTGTTTTTCATTTTCAGACCATGTCTACAAAACCAGACGCCTCTCTCGGGACAATAAAGTTTTGAGCTAAATTGAAGTTGAAGTGCCAGCTTCTGACTCCCTGCAACTCTCTGGGTTCCCAGGCCGGTTTATTTATAATGAGAGAGCAGATAAGCGGTCCAACGTGACAGTCAAATGTTCCCTTCTCAGAATATCAGAATGCCAAAAAGACTCGCTCGCGTTTCACCGACGAGTTTCTGACGCGTCAAATGAAACCACGTCCTCTGGAAACCTTCAGTGTCTGGAGAGTTCAGACGTTTGTCAAATTAGCTGAATTAGCTTTTAGCATTTCCTGTTTGCAGTGTATCATGGACGTACAGACGGCAGCCGCTGGGTCACTGTGACACGGAGTAAATGCTGAATTAGGCTCTGCAGGTAGAAGGAGCGTCTTGTTTCTGGTGATTTCCAAGTGGATTCACGGACATTAATGTTTGTGTTCAGATCTGACGGAGGAGTGAGCGCTCTGTGTGTCGGTGTGCAGCTCCACCTGCCCTGACCCCGCCCTCAGGACGTTACATCATTTATCATTTCACAACGAAGCGACGTGATGCAAAACGCCAGGATCATCATCTTCTCTCATTCTGAGACACATGACAGAATCCGGTTGGATGACGGAGAGAAACGACTAAATCAGAAGAAGAAGAGGAAGAGACTCTGTTTTTGTCTCTTTATCTCTGCAGGAAAACTCTTATCAGGACTGTTAGCAGAACAACTTCCTGTTAATGTACCAACACATTAACATTTAACAATTACAGTTCTCTCGTAGCGCTCGTCCTCTGTCATGTTCACACAGCCTCTCTCTCTCTCTCTCTCTCTCTCTCTCACACACACACACACACACACACACACACACACAGGGAGCCTCCCAGTACAGCCAGTTTCGTGCTGGTGAGTGGGAAAGCTCCTGTTTCAGTCTGTAATAAACACAGAGCCGACCGCAGCCTCCCTGTGTGGTTTAAAAAGAACCGAACAGGGAGTGTTGAGTCAGGAGGAGTCATTCAGGGACATTTACCAAAGCTGAGATGGTTTACCCCCCCCCCCACCACCACCACCACCACTCCCCCCCCCCTTCTCTTTCCCACCGATTCCTCCCCTGTCCCTCCCTCTCTGTTTGAACTCGCCTGTATTTAGCGAGGCCACCGCTCGCTGCCTTCCTGTCCTCCCTGATTCCTCCCAGAGGGACGACGCAGCAGGCAGCTGGCAGAGAGGAGGCAAACGCAGGGATGTCTCACTCTGACCATATTCCAATGTACGAGGACATTGTCCACTTGTTTTGCAATAACAGCTGGGTTTGATTTATGTCACGTTTGAGATTAGAAACTGAACCCCGAGGACAGATGCACATCTCAACTTGTTTGTACAACTTTTAGTAGGATTATCATAGCTGTGCTTCATCTAAGACCCTCTCCAAATCAACTAGGAATGATGTCACAATGTGGTCAATATTTAAAGCTCCATATTTTCTTCTTCTTCTGTGTTTTATTTGAAGTGTTGATCCATCAGAAGATATAAAAACCATCTCAGTGTAGTTTTACATCTCCTCTCTCAGGCTTCTCTCTGGAGCTCTAGTAACAACAGGTCGGTGAGCCAATCAGAAGAGAGGAGGCTCTGAGCCTCCTCTCTTCTGATTGGCTGACTGTTTTCTGAGTGATCCAATAAAAATATAGCAGATTTCAGGTAAAAACAATCAGAGAAACCAAATCCTGCAAGGTTTGGATGGTGGGTCCAGGTGGGCGGGGCTTGGTGACTGCTTTGTTGTGACATCACAAAGTTCCAGAAGTCCTGACGGCTGGTTTTAAGGCTCAGTTTCTGAATACAGGCTGTGTGCATTTCTGTTTCTAGTGTTAGATCATTCGCTTATTTCTAAAGGATAAACATCGTTCCCAAAACTTGTTCTTACTAATAGTTTATAGCTGCTGTACGAATGAATTATGTGATGATGTGTAAATTAAGTGTTTATTAATGTTCAGTATTTGTTCTATACATTTGATATTCTTCCAGCTGTCTAAAATACAGACACTGAAGATGAACTCTGTGTGTCACTGTGAGTTAGAACAGCTTTTGGTTTTTGTCAGAGCTCCTGTCTGAGATTTACAGAGGGAAATAGTGGCACTCGCTGGGGACTATTTTTAGCAGCGGATTAATCCACATTTGGTGCTGTAGTGAGTATTTGTGGCACCAGGACTGTGTGTGTGTGTGTGCGTGTGTGTGTGTTGATAGTGATGAAGCAACATGTGTGTGACTCACTGATGTGTTTTAATATTTTGTGTTAACAGTGCAGCTCAGAGGAAGAAGACGTATCAGGCTGTGATGCACAATATCCTCAGACTTATCCTTAACTCCACAGTATCTTCAGATTCTTCTGTGTGTGTGTGTGTGTGTGAGTGTGTGTGTGTGTGTGTGTGTGTGTGTGTGCGCACGCAGCAGGTCTGGACACAATCTGTAGTTGTTTACTATCTAGTGATTCATCTCCCCAGACATAGAGCATCTTTGGCTGCCGGTCACACATCAAAGCAGAGCCAAAATGATGCAGTGGGACGACGTTGGCTAAAACGAGCCGCCGGGGATTCAAACCAGCAGCGTTGCGACAGCACGGACACGACCGTAAACACGCCATAAACACGCTAAGGCCACGTCACGCTAAGACGTGACGGACGGGGAGGACAGGAGCGAGCGAAAGTTAGGAAAGAGCCAAAGCAGACAGGATTAGAGGAAGAATAAACAGAGAGGAGGTGAGCTGATGCCAAGAAAAAGATGAGAGAAGAAGAGAGAAAAGATGAAAAGAGCAGACGGAGGAGAAAAATGAGGGTTAGAGAAAAGAAAACAGAGAAAGGAAACGTGCTAATTGTGGTTTATTTTCATATCAGACGGACGCTTTCGTCTTTCTGCTGCTGTGATTCGCTGTTTCCTCGCTGTTGTCTCTGAGGTCAGTGAACCCCCAACCCCTGAGCTCGTCGAATGAGTTGCTAGTTTGAATCCCCAGACAGAGCTGGCCACCAGAATAGATCCAACAATGACCGGTTTATTCTGTCTGCCAGAGGAGGGAAGGGTAGATCGAGGTTAGAGAGAGAGAGATGAAAGTGGATTGTGGAATGTCGCTAATGATGTGTTCAATTAAGTTCAATTAGCCTAATTGTCCTCTGTGTGTGGGGAGAGACGGGGGGGGGTGTAAACAGGGACGGAGGAGAGGAATTTAAACAGAGCGGCCTGATGGATGGAGAGAGCGCGACAGACAGATAGATATTGTGCCCGAGCTGCTAAACGGAGGTTGACACTTCGCCTCCGCCAAGAATCCAGTCGTCCCCTTCGCTCCTTTACTCGCCATCTCTGTTGCCCAAAATAATTACTGAGGTCCCTGAATGCATCAGTTATTCCTAACAAAGCACAGGACTGGCGGGGTGCAAAGTATTCTCACGGCGGGTCGCGTTCCATCTCAGGAAAACAACAAGGTTTTTTTATCGAGTCTTTCTCTTAACTTTGCAGCTGTTCGCTCACAGACACTTCAGCCTCTTTTAGCTCCTGCTTTTGTTTTGGTTTTTTTGTACAAAAAACTACAGCACAACTATCACAACAACAGATTCCCAAAAAACAACCACCGGTTTACTTCCTGTTTCCTCCCAACAGTCAGCGCTGGTTACGAAGTGTTGAGGTGAGAGAACACGCCTCTGATCCAGATTCAGACTCTCAGGCAGAGCAGTTCTGTGTCACAGACGATCAGCACTTGGGTCAGTACAAGGAACAACAAGCCGCAATAAGAAGAATAAATAGGATTAAAACAAGTAAAATAGATGTTACAGTTTCTATTGGAAACAAATAATATGAATACATAAAAGTTAGATTTAAATATATCGCCATCTCGATATATTGAAGGAGTTCTTCCAAGTTAGAAAAGCAGATCTCCCGACGTCTCCTCAGAAAGATTCGGTCAAATCTGGGCTCTGAAACTTTCCTGCTACGTTTTCTGTTTGTTTGAGAATCTAAATATAGAAAATCATGACTTCTGATTGGCTGGTGGCCACTAGAAGCAGGACCAGGTCGTCAAAAACCCTGCAGAGTCCCAGCAAGAACTGGGTAAGGATTCTTTCCTGTAGGACCCCGGACCGCCGGGTCAGTTCGACGAGCTGTGTGGACGGTTCGTCGATGGTGGTCGTCAGTCAGAGTTATAAGGACATCAACGTTGATGTTTCTACCACTGGAACTTCTCGAGAGTCGCTTGACGAGCAGAGTCTGCAGCTGCTACTAGGTCTACAGGTGGAGCAGCGTTGCAGCAACCTGACAGACAAAACTCAGGGTCTTAAATCTTAGCCAGTGTCTCAGTTTCTGGAGGGTTCTGGAGATCCGGTCCAGATGTAAATGGAGGTCTGAACAGTATTTGCAGGTGTTGTTGAGGAGTCACTGAGGCCTGGTTCTACTGGTCGGTTTAATGATGCTCTGATTGGTTTTGGTGGGTGTGTTGGCGGGAAGAGGAAAGTAGGGGGTTAAAGGAAAGAATCCTTACCCAGTTCTTGCTGGGACTCTGCAGGGTTTTTGACGACCTGGTCCTGCTTCTAGTGGCCACCAGCCAATCAGAAGTCATGATTTTCTATATTTAGATTCTCAAACAAACAGAAAACGTAGCAGGAAAGTTTCAGAGCCCAGATTTGACCGAATCTTTCTGAGGAGACGTCGGGAGATCTGCTTTTCTAACAAACTCAGAGTTGTGCTGCTCTCAGCCCGTCTGCACAGACCCACTTCATAAAAATCTTTTCCATCTGCTGTTCCAGACTCTCGCCTACAGAAACTCAAACTGCAGCAACAGAAAATCCAGAGGAGGAAGAGGACGACGTCACAGTCCCGCCCACACGGCCTGACTGACAGGTGAGCTTTTGGTCCCACAGAAAAAATTAAAATAATTCAGAGACGAATCTAATTCACTGCAGAGTTTAGTGGCTTGATGGTTTTTACCTCCCACAGGGAGCAGCAAAACCCGTTAACTGTGAATCAGTAACTTTTAATTATCCAAAGAAAAATCTGACGTATTCATTAGATTTCCTCTTTGTTTTCCGCTGGAAACTGTCAAACTTTCCCGCTCTTAAATATATCGCCACATTTAATTGATTGATGAATTGATTAGAAAATAGAGATAACATCTCTGCAGTAAATTTTAAGTTGGTTTAAACCAGCAGCTTCCAGAAGAACTGATGGATGGTTCTGGAAGATGATCGGCAGCAGCTGATGGTTAAACACTAGACACATCACCAACTGGAGATATGAGGTTTTTTTAGGCACTTTGCCGACAGCAGACCTCACAAGTGTGTGTGCCGTGACCGAGCAGTGACCTGGATTTAAAGGTGGGGCCGGACCTGCTGGAGGTCAAAGGTGACGCCTGACCTCAGCCTGCCGCAGTGCCACTGAGGGGGGGGGGGTTTACTTCCTCCTTTCTTTCTTTCTCCCTCTCTGACTCTCTGTCGCTACCGTCTGTCAGGAGAGCGTTCCAGCACTCTTACCGCTTTAAGACACACACACAGGCACACACAGGCACACACAGGCACACACACACACACACACACACACACAGACGCACACACGCACACACAGACGCACACACACACACACACACACACACACACAGGCGGCGACACACGAATCTCCTCTGACTTTAAGTAGATAATGAGGTATTCTTTGAAAACAGCAGGAGGCGATTACAGAGGTGTGTGTGTGTGTGTGTGTGTGTGTGTGTGTGTGTGTGTGTGTGTGTGTGTGTGTGCGTGCGTGCGTGCCTGTGTGTGTGTGTGTGCCTGTGCCTGTATGTGTGTGTGTGTGTGTGTGCACGTATCTGACGGGTTCAACTGAGTGAGTACGCAGGTGGAATTAAGCAGGTGGACACAGTGATCATTTTCAACAAGCTGCATTTTTGTCTCTTCACACACACACACACACACACACACACACACAGGCACACAGCTGTAACACATGCAAATATGTGCTTACACACAAAGTACTTGGCTGCTTTCCACACACACACACACACACACACACTCTCTCTCACACAGGTATCTATTACACATTCCTTGACACGGCTAACACACATACAAATGTAAATTTACTCATTTTACTGTCGAACTGCTGCTGCACACACACACACACACACACACACACTCACACTCACACACACACACACACACACATACACACACTCACACACACACATACACACACTCACACCACGGCGCTGAAACACTCAGTGTAGCAGTTTTTACTCACCAGCCTCGGCGAAGGTGATAATCTCCGTCGTCTCCTGTGCATCGCTGCCGTCTCCCATCCGAGTTGCCGCCGCCGTCGCTGCTGCTCCTCCCCCTCCTCCTCCCCGGCCTCCCCGCCCTCGTGCCTCCTCCTCCCCCTCGATCTGCACGCTGCCGTCCTCCGCCACTCGCCCCACGTGGAGCTTGCGCAGGGCATTGAGGAGCGCGGCGCGCGGCACTGGCCGGGTGATGTTGGGCCGCGCCTGGAGATGCAGCATGTTGAGGATGTGCCTCTTCACCGCCTCCACCACATCCTGCTGAGCCGCCTCCTCTTCCTCCCGCTCATGCCCCGCCGCGTTGTCCGCCGCCGTGCCCTCCTCGTTTCTCCTCATCCTGGCCAGGGCGCAGGAGGGGCAGTGGGAGCCGGAGGCGGCGTCCGGCAGCGGCTGGTGGTGAGGATGGACGCTCAGAGACGGCGGCGGAGGCTGGAGTTTGGACACCGGATCCGAGGACGAGCTGCAGCTCTGGACCAGGATCAGGACGGTCCAGCTGAGCAGAGGTAAGACGGACATGACGGCAGGAGACGCCTGATTGGCTGCTGGGCTGGATTTGGTGATGCTGCCGGATGCAGATGCACAGATGGAGCCGGAAAAGATGAAGAAAAGTTGAGTTTTGGCCAAAAGTGCGTGAAGAAAAATTCAGCCCTGGATGAAGGAAGAGAAAAGTCTTCCCTCCTTCCTTCCTCTGCTCTCTGTCCTTCTCTCTGTCTTTGTCTCTTCTCTCGTTCTCTCAGAAGTTCTCAGAAGCAGCAAAGTTCAGCTCAGCTCACAGTCCACCTGCGAAAACGGAGGGAAAAAAAGCTGTAAAGAAACGAGAGAGAGAGAGGAGGGCAAAAAAGAAGAAGAAGAAGAAAAAAAAAACAACGCCGTGAGAGAAAATGAGTAATCCTTATCTTTTTTGTCAGGGACAGATGGCTGGAAAATGTGGAGGCGTCACAAGAAAGAAAGAAAGAAAAAGAAAAAAACAACAAAACAAGAAGAAGGAGAAGAGGGAAAAACTCTGATGTGATGAATGGATGATGAAAAAGCAGAGAAGGAAAAACTCTGGAGTGCAGGAGGATCCTTGTTCCCGGGGTGAAGTCTCTGCAGAGTGTGTGTTCAGAGTGTGTGTGTGTTAGAGAGGCAGTTTGACTAAGTTATCCCAGACGAAGGGAGTTCCTCTCTCGCTCTTTTTACCTCTTTTCCTCTCTCTCTCTCTCAGTGTTGAATGCATTCCCTCGCTCACCAGTTGAATGGTTTTACCGGAGTGGGCTGGACTCTCTCTCTCCTCGCTCTCGTCTTTCTTTCCCTCCCTCTGCTTCTCTCTCCTCTCTCTCGCCCTGGCAGCCTCCTACCGTAATTATACCACCCTCCCTCCTCCCTCCATCCCTCTCTCTCTCTCTCTCTCTCTCTCTCTTCCACTCCAGTCTCCTCCCATCTCGCTCCATGACTCATAACACAACTTTTACCTTCACCCTCCTCCCTCCTTCTCTCTCTCTCTCTCTCTCTTCTTTATTTATTTCTCCCCTCCCTGCCTGCCTCCCTCTGTTTGGCTGTTAATGGAGCAAAGCTGGGATTCCTTTATCCCTCCCTCCTCCCTCCCTCCCTCCCTCCCACAGTCGGCTGTGAATGAGTTACGTGTTGAGGGGGAACATCTTGGATGACTTGGTCTTCGCCTGTGACTCTCCTGTCCATCCGTCTAACAGTCAGTCAGTCAGTCAGTCTGGATGTGTTTAGTCTGGTTGCTGTTCAACATGACGTCATGGGTCATGACTGTGCGATCTCGCCTTGTGGCGTGGCGGGTGATGCGGCGACAGCGTTTGGTCAGATTGGTTAGGAGGATTCCTCCAGCTCGTTGTCCTCTTCTTCTTCTTCTTCTTCTTCTTCTTCTTCTACTTCTTCTTCTTTGTCTTTTTCCAGCTCATCTTTGATAAAACACTCAAATGTGAAGGTTTGGACACTCGCATGTTCCACGTCCGTGATCGGTCAGATGAAACATTCAGCTTCTCTGTCCTTGGCCTTTCTGATGAGTCGATGGCGTTCCTGGGCTTTACTCTCCATCCTCTGAGACATCAGCTCCTCTGCAGCAGCTCGTATCAGGAGATGAAAGCTCTTGTGGCTTTAAGTTAAACGCTTACGTCCAGAATAAAAACTATGTAAGTGCGTAGAGCTGCAGCGATTAGTCCGTTAGTCGATCGAGGGAAAAGTCATCGGCTATTTTGATGATTTCATCAAACATTTGCTGGTTGTTGCTTCTCAAATATGAGGATTCAATGCTTTTCTTTGTCATATCTCATTGTGCACTGGATGACTTTAGATTTTAGACATTTACGTCACCTTGGGCTGAACCTGACCTGGCTGGGTACTGTTCCAGCTCCACCAGCTTAACTCCCTCCATCAAATGCTGTGTGTCCTCGAGCTCAGGCACATCAGTGTCCAGCGACACCAGCCAACAGAAATGAGTATTGTTATTGCAACAAATGGTTGAGGCCTTCCTCAGCCCTCAGACTTTGGTCAGAGACTGTATCATGTTATCACCACCACTGAAGAAGACCAACAGCTTTGGGGAAAACCCTTCATCTGTCCGTCTCCCGTTGGTTTGTCTTGACGAATCCCCAACCCCAAGAAAACCCCAACGGTTATAAACAGCTTCTCTAGAAGTTTAATACCACCCGACTTCATTTCCCATCAACCCACTCATTCCTCCTGGATACGGTACGCAGCGCACCACTGACGGAGTTTGTCATTGTGGTTGGTTTTATTGAGAAATCAGCCTCAGGAAAATTAGAAGAACTTACAGATACGTGCTCAGCTGCACTGCTGCACTTCATTTCATTCTTCAGGTAATCCAAGGACAGGTGAGGAAGTCTTTCAAAGCTTTTCCAACTGATTTAAAGGGACTCTTGAGGGTTTTAAGGGTTTTTAAGGGTGTTCTAGCAAAGTTCCCATCAGTAAAGTGGTTCTAAAATGATTCAGTGATCCAAAGGAACCGGCAAACAGAATCTTAGAAGTGAAACTCAGGAATTCCCAAGGGTCTGAAGGGTTTTACGTGGGTTCTTACAGATGTTCTCATGGGTTCTTACAGTTCTCCTCATGGGTTTTTACAGATGTTCTCATGGGTTCTTACAGGTGTTCTCATGGCTTCTTACAGATGTTCTCATGGGTTCTTACAGTTCTCCTCATGGGTTCTTACAGATGTTCTCATGGGTTCTTACAGTTCTCCTCATGGGTTCTTACAGGTGTTCTCATGGGTTCTTGCAGATGTTCTCATGGGATTCTAAAAGGGCTCCGCAAGGCAAGATCTGAAGAGATGCTGAAAAGACTCAGAGGAGTTTTAAAGGGTTCTGGGTATCACAGGGAGGTTTACAGGTTCTGAAGAGGGTGTGGTGTGAGGTTCTACAGGTTTAGAATGTGTTGTCGGGGTTCTAGTGACTTCAAAGGGGAACATAAGTTGTTTGTTATTTGCAAATGATTTCAAGAGGGTTTTAAAGGCGAAACCAAGTGGTTCTACGTTGGATTATAAGAAGATGTAATGGGTTCTAAGAGGAGTATAATGGGTTTCTAATGTTTTGAGATGGTTCTAGAGGGAACCCTGTTTTCTAGGGACAATCCATGACACTATAATATAACTGTTAAACTCTGGTGTAGTTGTTTGTTCGGGGTTCTTCCTCTCTCTCTCTCCCATTGCATCATGCTGTCTCTCAGCCCCCTCCCTCTCTCTCCAACATGTGGTCCGATAACACAGAGAACCCAGAGGAACGGAGTCAGATCTGACTGTAGAGGAAGCGGAGAAGACGTAGAGTTACACACCGAATCAGACGTCTGGGATTCACCCTCTGCTGTTGTGACGTCATCACTGCGGGGGGAAAGTGTGTGTGTGTGTGTGTGTGTGTGTGTGTGTGTGTGTGACTCGTCAGTTGTCTGCTTGTCTACAAGTTTAAAAAAGAAAAAACCCCTCCAGCTCATGCCTGTGTGAGCTCACCGCTTGCTGAGTTGCCTTATTAAGGCGTTGCGGTGTGTATTATGGAAATTAACTTGTCTGCACTGGTGGCTTCTTTAAATAACTCACAACCTGTGAGTCATGAACCTGTCGTAACGCCGGCAGCACCACTGATGCACTTTGTTTTTAAAGTCGCCTCCGGGGCCCAAAAAGAAAAAAAACCCACATCCAGAATTCATTGAACTTGTCTGGAGAAGTACCAGCGCTGGGTTTAATGAAGCTCTTCAACCCTGCCGCTGCGTTATCACGTCCTCGGTTGTTCAGAGCCACAGAACCGTGATTTAGAGTTGGAGCGGAGATCCCAGAGTTTCTGAACGTCAGGGCTGAATGTGAGAGAGACGTGTCTGATGCAGCCGCTGCAAACATGTCGTGTTGAGTTTGAATGTTTGACGCTTCAGTGAAACATTATAGAAGTGTTACAGAGTCTAAACTCCCACAGCTGTCTACTTCACTGAAGCAGAAAGAAGAATCTGAGCCTGCTCAAAGATAACGTTTGTTCTACCTTAACAAATATTGAAGGGGAACATCTGACTGTGGGAGTTTGGGGTGTCAAGGGAGGGAAATCAAACACGCCTCAGCTTGTTAAAGTGCATACAACCCGGCGTGGTGTGTGTTTGGTTTGGTGGTCGGTGACTCGGCGTCGCTCCTTGACTTCACTCTTCTTCTCCTGTGTGCTGATGGTGAAGCTGCTCCAGGGTTCAGGAGCTGAATGCAGATTGAACTGCTCCATCTAGTGGACGTCGGCCGTCATCTCCCCGTGTGACCTCAAAGTACCTTCATCTTTACCTTCCCTCCCTCAGTCTGCAGTCGTCTTTCTTTGTCTTTCGTTTAGCTGTTCTCTCTTTCCTTCACTCGCTCCATCATTCCTGCTTCATCTCTTTTGTTTCAGTTGTTATCGACTCTTCCTGTCTCCATTTCCTCTTCCTTTCCTTCTGTCTTTCTAAATTTCATTAGCTTTCTTTGTTGTTGTAGACATCCCATCTCTCTCTCTCTCTCTCTCTGTCTCTGTCTCTCTCTCTCTCTCTCTCTCTCTCTGAATGATGTCTTCCTCCTCCTCCTCCTCCTCCTCTTCTGCTCTCTCTGCAGCTTTATGAACCACTGTGGAGGTGCAGACTAATTTACTGCCCTGCTGCATCAGGACACGTACACACACACACACACACTCACACACCCACACACACACACACACACACACACACACACTTACAGTCTTATTGGTCATGATGGGGTCTTGCAGCTGTGTGTGTGTGATGGATGGTGTTGCTCTGACCTCTCACAGTGGGAGATTTGAAAGAGAGATACTGCTGTAAGGCATCTCTCTCTCTCTCTCTCTCTCTCTCTCTCCCCCTCATGATGAAGGGAGGAAGAGGAGGTTTGTCACAATACCTTCTGAACAAAGGAGGGATGATGAAAGGAGGAAAGTGGAAGGAACGATTGAGGAAGAGAGAAAAGCAGAGATAGAGATGGAGGGATGGAAGGATGACCACAGTAAGAAGTAAAATACGACACAGATTCCCTGAAGTGAATTTGTCGGGTTTTACATTTATGTATATTTATTCATATTTCAGTTTTTTCTTTTTGAATAAATTTGCAGAAATCTCTTCATGACCACCTCACACACCCCCACGTCCAGTAACCCCACTGTCCCTTTAAGTTCCTAAAGGAAAGTGATGTTTTCACTTCTGGGAGTCCTGTGAGCCGCCCCCTCGCTCCGCCTGTACTGTGGACATGGGTGTGGCGTCCATCTTTAAGTGTTCTGACCTGGGATGGAAACGTCTTCTTGAAGACAGTTTGTGTCTTGAAGTCTGTTTGTTATTCACACTGTCCCAGAACAAACAAGCTGCCTGAATCTGTGTGAAGCGTCTCATGAACTCAAGACACAAACTGGTTAGAAAAGACAAAGACGTCACACACACAGGACAAAGAAGTACGTGGCCGTGTTGTCAGAGCCGAAGTGAAGGTTTTTATAAGTTCAATGTTTATTTAAGGAAGACTCGTTTCACTGAAAACATCTTTATGAACCTGTGTGGGTTAGTTTATTTACAGGCTGCGTTCCAGTCCCCCCCCCCACACACACACACACACACACACACACACACACACACACACACACACACACACACACACACACAGAGGGGATGTTAGGGAGTTCTCCATGTTGTGTGGCATGCACATGTACGGGTGTGTCTGTTATGTGTGTCTGTTGTGTGTGTGTGTGTGTGTGTGTGAGTGTGTGTGTGTGTGTGTGGGCGTGACTCAGGGAAGCTGCAGCAGCTCAGCAGACGAGAGGAAGGTGGTGACGACATCAAACTACATGACAGAATTTATTGCTGAATATCATTTTCTGAATATCCATCAGATCAGCTGATTAATTATCCAACAGTTAACGATCTGAATGATGAGCAGTGGGATGGATTTAGATACAGCGGCTCACTTCATGTTGGTTTGTGTTCTCGTCGTACATTCTGGGCTCAGGTCACCTGGAAGCTGCTCGACGTCTGGCAGGATCATATCCTTCATGTGTGTTTCCTATCTATGATGTCATCATCATGACTGTCCAAACTGTACATCTACTTTGTTGATGTACTTCCTGTCTGTCCATCCTGAAGAGGGATCCCTCCTCCCTCTCTTTCCTGGTGCGACTCGAGGGACTAAGGACGGAGGGCGTCGCGTGTTGCTCAGATTGTAAAGCCCCTGAGGTAAAGTTGTGATGTTGGGCTGTATCATTAAAATGGACTTGAGTTGACAGAGGTCGCTGCTGATGGAGAATCATCACTGTGCACCAGAGGAGAGCTTTGAGAACAGGTTTGTACCTCAAACAGTCGAAGTGTCACAACAAACGGATCCATGCATGCAAACATTTGTGACACAAACTAACAAATCAACTTCCTGTCGAGCTTTCGTTCAAAGTCTTCAGATGGACACTGAGATCAGCTGACGAACTGGTATCTGTCAGTGCGGTGAGGCTGTGACCTTTGACCTTTCACTTTCAGATCTCAGAGAACACAACTGCTCCAGAACCATTTAGTGATGGTGACACCTAATGTTCACTGCACTTCAATAATGTCAGAACAAATCGAATTTTACTGTAAAAATAACTGACGGGCCAAAAACTTTAAGGTGTCAGATGACACATGGTCTGTTACCTGATAGACACACACAGACACACACACACACACACACACACACACACACACACACGGAGGAACTCCGGTCTCACGTCGTCTTTTCCTACTTCGTCTTCAGGCTTCGTGTGTGTTTTAAAGTATCAGGACATTTTCCAGACTCAGACTTATGACATCTCAAAGCATCTGAAGTGATTCAGGGCAGCTTCCAGCACACACACACACACACACACACACACACACAGAATGACTCTGCATGTAGAACAAGTTGTATGAATCAAGACTCCCAACACTGTCACTGCTGGAACAGTGTGTGTGTGTGTGTGTGTGTGTGTGTATATACTTGCACTCAGCTGCTGTTAACATCTCTCTCTCTCCCTGTGTTTCTCGGGGTCTCTCGTCCTGAATTCCCCTGTGGTTCCTGGCAGTGTCCCTGTGTCAGACTTTAACTATGTGGAACAACATCATGACTCTGTCAGAGAGAACCGGTCGGCCTTTTAATGGTTTTAACTACAGATCCCATGTATGTGCTGATGCCTTTATTCCCTACAGAATAATTAACCGTTACTGGGCTCACACACACGGCAGCAACACGGATCATGTAGAAAGACTCGGCCGTCATCTGGACACACATTCAGCAGTGAGACGATACACCTTTAGAGGGCAGAGAAGGCAGAAATACACAGGTACAAACAAGTTACCTGGATGCACCTGTAGTTCTATGAGTGTGTGCTCCAGCTGTTAGTCTGTGGTTGGCTGAATTCAAGAGTTTTTGAGACACTTTTGGAAATCTCTGGGGTTTGTGTTTTAGTCTGGACAGACACAAACGGAGACTTTTGTTTTCTTGCTTTACTGTCCTTCCTGTGTTTAGGGCCTTTACTCTTGGTTTGTGGAGGCATTATATCAGGTGTGCATGATTCACCTGCACATTATTGAGGACATAATCTCAGGTGTTGTCCACACCACTGCAGAGTCTTTGGGAGACACACGTCCGACGATGTATCCTTCCCTGATTCGTCACGCTCCTACCATGTGACCCTTTTCTGGCGGACAACAAACTACCAGTGGTGAATACAACATGATAATAAAGCAGCACTGACCTTGTTGTCTTTGCTGTGCAGCTAAACTCTGAAGTTTATAAAGCTGATAAATCTCCGGTCTGACTTTTCACCATCGCTGTTCCTCGTTCGTCATATTTTCTGCAACTAAGCAACTAACTGCAGAGTAGACTATCTACTTCCTGTTTACGCTGGACCTGAATGGTCATGTGACATGTGTTTTCAGGTGTGTTCGTCAGAGTATTTTGGTTATCAGTGTGGACACAGCCTTACTCAGGCTCTCTATATATCTATAACATCTGCGTCTCTGTGCATGATTAAACCTTGTGACTTCTCTCTGTATTCACCTGATCAGGATGCCTCCTGAACTCTGGGAGCCGACCCCAGGACAGACCCAGAAGACACCCCCACCCCCCACCCCCCCGGAGCAACTGGAGGAGGTTGAACAGGCTGTTGCATTCAGGTAAGTTCTGCTGTTCAGGAGAAACTTTCTGTATTTGACTGAACAAACGGGAGAATCTACAGCCTGGTGTGGAAGAGAGAAGAAAACTCTGCTGCACACATCCATGAAAGTGTATTTTTATATACACATCTATCACTGATTCCAGTATGTGAGGCAACATCCTCCTGCAGTTTGTGCCTTTTTAAGGGAATGAAATGTTGAAAAGACATAAAACTGCTGAGGATTTTTCTCAGTTGATTTACAAGTATCACTGTTTATCTAAGTGCTATCATCCAGTTCTCAGCAAGCTCCTGTAACTTACAGTAAGAGTCATGCGGGTTGGGTTAGCTGGTGACTAACTGCATATCAACACTGGGTGTAAACTACTGGAAAAATCCAACAACAATACTCAACACAACCTGTTCCAGCTGATGCTCATGTAGATTGACCTTCTGTCTGATGGTGTCTCCTGCTTTCAGCCCAGTTTACACTCATTCTCATGAAACAGAAAAGTGAAACACTCCTCAACATAAACAGTGCATTAAAAATCAAACACACGTCACATTAAAACAAAAATGAGATCAACTTTAGATCAACTTATAAATAAAGAAACTGCATGTGGAAAGTGAAACGCTGCACATTAAAGAGTCAGATGTGTCAGAGGCGACATTACAGCATTACTAATGAAAGACGGAGCTGCGTCGCCTGAGGGGAAAAGCCGTTTGCTGTGGGTTTTAATGTTTCTCAGACTTTAATAACAATGTAAACACGTCAACATGTAAAGAGACGTCGGCCTGGATCAGTGTTTTTGCTGATGACACCCTGCTTATTGTCAAGGTCTTTGCACTAAGAATGCTTCTGCTGCTGCAACGTTGGACCTTTGCAAAGTTTTCTCTTGACATGTAAAGTTGTTCAGGTTTGAAAGAACAGTTACTGCTGTAACCTACAAAACCTCCTCCTCATGGTGAGTCCTGGTCAGGTCTCCCTTGGAAAACAGGTTTCCGACCTCTATGTGGTTAAATTAGAATAGGGATCAAGTGGAATGGAGTGAGGGACGGATGGAATGGGAGATGGACAGGAGGATCGATGGGGCATCAGCAGTAAAGTGGGCGATGTTGTGGAGCTGAACCGGAAGGCAAAGCTCTCGATTTACCAGTCGGTCTTCGTTCTCACCTTCATCTACAGTCTCGAGCTCCGGGTAGTGACCGAAAGAACGACATTGTAGGTACAAGCGGCTGAAATGAGTTTCCTCCTCAGGTGTCTGGGCTAGAGTCGCTGCTCCTTCGTTTCAAAAGGAGCCGGTTGAGGTAGTTTGGGCATCTGGTTAGGATGCTTGACCCTGGGGGTACACCCACCACCCGCTGGAGGGATTACATATCCCATCTGGTCTGGGAACGCCTCAGGATCCCAGGAGGAGCTGGAAAATGTTGCTGGGGAGACGGACATCTGAACTACTTTGTCACTAGGACCCGACCCTGGATGAGCAGCTGACGATGTGTCGATAGATGGAACAAATAAACACTAACCACCCCAACAACTGATTCCTATCAAGACACACAGGCATTTTAGTCCTGACAGTCAGAGGGAAACACGAACAGGAAACCTTCAATCAGCGTTCAGGTAACGTTCAGTCAGTCCTGTCTTTTCAGGATCGTCTTTGACTTGTCAGGTTGGTCTTGATTTGTGTGTGTTTTGGGGTCAACTCCATCTTGTCCGGCTTTTGTGTAAATAGAAAAACATGAATGACTCAGGAAAGATACAGAATCTACAATTTCATTTTGAAATGTCTCAAAAACAAGTTGAATTGTTTCGGTTCCATCGGTTAAAAACTGACTGAGCAGCTTAAACAAAAAAGCTTCTGAGCTATTTATACCACACGTCTGTGGAGGTTTTCTGTCAGCAGATGATTGACAGAAATTAATATCCTGTAGACGTCCAGCTCTGCAGACGTGGAAACTATAATTGGAGCTTTGGACCCTCCAAAGAACAGTTGAGCTCCTCAGTAGACTTGTCTCAATCACTGCAACCTCCACATCCAAACACCTCTGACTCGCTTCTTGTTCCCTCCATCACCTCCGTCGTCTTTCAACTCATTTCAGGACGTCTCCGTGAGAACAGGCTCTTCCTCTGCTGCTCATAAACTCAGTTTGTGTGACAGCAGCAGTTTGAGTCAAAGGTCCCGGTTTTCCCAGTGCAGCCTCGGTCCCGTCACAGTCTGAACGCCCACCTCCGTGGTTTGGCCGGACCTTCAGAAACTCCACACCCACCATGAGTCTGCTTAGTACACACTAACTCATATTTGTTCTGATTCTAACCTGTGTCACTGCACTCCACCATCATCATCATCAGTATGATTATCATCATCAGAGTCGTGTGCATGAGCGTGCTCGTCCTCTCAGCACTGACGCAGTTCTCAGAAACAGCACTTGTCGGTGGAGAGGGAGAAGTGTTGAGAAACCTCCTGACCGCAGCGTAAATTTAGGCCAAACCGCCGTATGCGATCTGTCCAAACATGACAAGGAACAGGGGGAATTATGTGAGAAAGCGGGAGGGTGGAGAAGGGAAAGACAAACTGTAGTTAGGAAACCATGAGGAGAATGATGTGGTTTCACAGCTGGGCACTCAGACTGTGTGAAAACACACGAGCTGTTTCTTTCTCCCACTGAAAGTGAAGCTGTGAAAAACCCTCAGAGGGAAAAGGTCACAGGTTTGATCCCGACATCCAGCTAGTGCCCCGCTAAAGAGCATTATGAGCACGTTCTATCTACAGACTGTTTATGTTTGACATCACTACATACGTCATTTTCCAACTTCTTTCTTTGTGGAAGCTCTCACAGTTCAGAGAAGCTTTACGGTGAAAACACGGAGTGAGATGCTGAACGTGGAAGAAGACGACGTCTGTGTTTATAAGAATAACCACAGAGTCCCGCCTAATCCTTTCCTACATATTTTACCTCTTTACCATTTCAACATCCTGCTGGTTGGTGTCTGTCGGAGGTCTGACACGGTCAGTGATCTGAGCTCTGTTCCCACAGTGGGAAACGAGCAGTGACACAGCAGCGAAGTGACAGTACAAAGAAAATCAAATACTAAAAAAAATATATAATAGGTCAATAAATAATATAGTATGTACTGACAGGCATTAGAAATATGTAAAAATATGTCAAATAGCAGATGAGGAATATTACACATTTTCAACTAATCAAACAGCAAAGAGATGGAAACAACCACAAAGACTCAAAACGAGACACAACGTTGGAATTTTTTGTGTGTCTCTTTCAGTGTGGACATCTGGCTCCTGTGTGTGTGTGTGTGTGTGTGTGTGTGTGTGTGTGTGTGTGTGTGTGTGAGAGTGGGGAGGGGGGTGAGCTGGTGAGCTACAGCCGCTTCACAATCACCAGCTCTGACCGTAATATCACTCAGAAGGAGCTGTGTGAGTGGTTTTCAGCTGTCTGAATAAATAATTACATATTAGATAAATAAATATTTCTCTCACACACACACACACACACACACACACACACACTCGGACACACAAGTGTGAATCAGTTTCTCTTTGTGAGAAACTTTGCGGATGAGGAACTTGAGCCGTTTCCTGAGCTGCAGATGAAACTCCGTCTCCCTGGAGACGCACAGAGATGAAACAGGAACAGGGTTGTAAAGCAGTGACGCACAACAGGTTTCCCTCCTTCTTCTTCTTCACTGCACTTCATCACACACACACACAGCGATGACTCACTGCAGGTATGATCCACCTGTCTCTGTGATCTCGGCTGGCATCGATCGCCCGTCTTCACCTGTCAGCTCCCTCACATCTGCTGTTCGCTCTTTTCCTTCTTTCATTCGTTTTTTTTTCCCTCTGCTGTTTCTGCTCATTTGTCCGCCCACTGACCTTTTCCCTCTCTCTCTCTCTCGTCCTGTCTTTTTCTTTACTTTTCCATTGTCTTTCCTTCTTCTACCGATTCTTTCTTTTTCTTTGTCTTCTCTCCATCCCAGACTTTCTCTAACTTTCCTTTTTCTCTCTATGCCTCATTAACTCCACAACTCTCCATCATCTTCTTTTTTTTCTTTCCCCTCTCTCTCTTTACTCACCCCCCCTTCATCCTTTCTTCCATCACCTCTGATTCACACGTCTCCACAGATGATGGAGGGAGCTGAGACAGAGAGTAGTTCCTCAGATCTCTTCAGGTTTTTGAAGCTTCGTCTGTCATCTGAGTTTTTTCTCTTTAACTCACTTTGTGCATCATCGCTCCCCAGTGTGTGTGTGTGTGTGTGTGTGTGTGTGTGTGTGTGTGTGTTTCACGTTTGTCTTCTCTCTCTCTGAAGAGTTGTGAGTGCTTTATGTAACTGCTCCACCTCAACACACACACAAGCCCAGGTGTTCATTGTCTATACAGACTCAGAGGTTCAGGCCTTAAAGGTTCAAAGCTTCATTGTTGATCTCCGGCTCAGAGGGTGATGACGTCATTCTCTCACACACACACACACACACACACACACAGATCCAGGTATTTATTGAGCCTCTGACTCTTTGAAGCCGTCAGACAGAGAAAGTTTAGTCAGCGTCGACTCGCGATCGATCGCTTTGTCATACTTAAAAAAAGTTCACTTGAACCTGAGGTCTGTGGCTTTGTTCATGTTCAAACTGCAACAAAGACCAGAAACTCCACTGTCAGAAAATACTTCTCACCTTTCCACTGGGATAACTTCACCGTTACTTCTCCCAGTAACGCTCTTTTACTTCGGCATTTGTGGCTCGCCTTGTTTGCTTTCTTACCAGTAGTTTAATGGAGGACTGATGTTAGTTTGATCTCAGTGGTCAGCTGGTCTGGGACCTGGAGGATCGGGGTGTGGTCAGCCTCTACCGGTCGTCTTATATACATGTTGAGTCTTCTGAGCTGGCAGTGGCGATCCTAGACTCTGGAGGCTTCAGGCTAAGAAGCCCATTGAAGAACACTAGCATGGCTGTGATATGCTCCACAGCTATGCTGACAGTTAGCCAGCTAGCGATAGCAACATTTGCCTAACACGTTTATAATATTGGTAACAGTAAGTTAGCTAACGTTAGCATGTCTACTGTAGCCGTCACTAATGAAAACAGACACGTAACTTTATGAAGCATCAAGTTACTGACTCATGGAGGAGAAGAAGAAACAGTTCTGAGTCCAGCTGGAGCCTTCAGCAGCTTGTGGGGTTCTGATCTCAGTAAACCAGACCAGTATCAGCTCCATGGTCAGACCGGGAAAGAAATTCAGCATTGGACTGATCCACTGGGACCGGCCACACGAATGCCATTGATGGAGCCTATAAAGACTTTAAGATCTTGCTTACAGAACCTTTAATGAGTAAAGTGTGATGTACCCAGCACCTGGATAAATAAAATATCATGACTCAGTGTTGTTCACACATCTGAACTGGAGACGTGACAGGATACCATTCATTGTCAAGGAACCTCCAAAATCATGCTGACTCAAAAGTCATCTGGCAGAGTGACGTGGAGAGGCAACAACCATGCAGAGCTTGATGAATAATATGCTGCAGAAGTCGTTAAACCTGATGGTGGAACGAGACGTGTCAAGATGTAATTGTTTGGTCATATTCCACCGGTGTTGTTGATGCTTTAAAATCCACCTTTTCTACCACAAACTTCTTTTATAATAAGGCCACAACAGGCTGGAAATATTCTGGAAAAGTAAGGAATAGCTGAGGGGAGAGTATGAAGAAATGTTTGGAGATTTAAAATAGATGTGACCTGAGCTGACTGCAGGTGTGTGCTGTGTGTCCAAACATCTGCTTTAAGCTCCTAATCCTCCTAATCATCTGAGCTCAGCCCTCTGGGCGGACGCACATACTTTCTTAAATAGTTTCACTTGTAGATAAAAAGGAAAACGAGCTGGCGGAGTTGCTCTCTGGGGCCTTGGAAGAGAAGGCAGAGCACTGGGAGAGATCATTATGTTAAATTTAATCTGTCATTTTTTCAGAAAGGTTTTCATCTCGCTGTTCGCCCACAGTAACAGCCCACAACTTCCCCCTCTCCTCTGCTCTCTGCACAAAAGCTTTAAGAAGAAAAGTCAAATTTATCTAAAATAGGTCTTTAACCACAGTTGATCCAAACTGACATTTCGTCTCCCAACAGGAGACCGTCCTCGCCAGAGAGACAACAGCATTGCTCATTTGTTTAAACACTTAAAAACACCTCACCTACATTTTCCTAACAACGGACCTTTGTGGTTGTGTGAATATAATGTCTGTTTTCTCTCAGTGGCGAAAACCCGGGGTGGAGTGACACTGTTGAGGGCACTGCCTGATTTATTTTGGCCCATTGCCTCATAATTTGGAACATAATGGTCCAAGGTCACCCAGACTTCACACGCCTTCTTATTGTTGACGAGGTCAGTCGTGATCTTCATATCGATTTATCTGATTCTCAATGACAAAGGTCCACTGAATACATATGTAAAACATACATCAAGATGTTTTGAATTAATCATTGCTCCGTCTCTGTTGCAGTCAGTTTTCAGTCCTAGTCCAAAGTCCAGAAAACTTAAGCTTCAAGGACCCAGGTGAGCTGCGTCCTGGCCTATGTGCCGGGGGCTGGAAGGCGTTCTTCATCAGTGGGTCAGTCATTGATAGGGTAAGTTTGGTGGAGGTCTATATTCCCACAAAGGATACCAGTCATTTCCTGTACGAGCACTGTAAGAGCACTGGTGCTGGAGAAGGCCCACTGCTGACAATCCCCCACTCTTTAGTAAGTTAAGCTGTTCTCGTTGGTGAAATTGGGTCTGGAGGTGGATGGCTTGTGTTGACGCTGGGCGAGTACCGTCTTGAATGACCTTGTGTCGTTCAGGCGCTAAATGGACACCCCCAAAGTTGTGAGATCAGCAGGTCCTGCAACAAGATGCAGGAGAAGGCCGGTGCATCTCAAGGGACAGTCCAGGCCACAGAGCTGAGCATGGTTTCCACCCACAGCCATACTCAGACTGCAGTCTTTGTGTGATGGGGGCTTCTCCATCTGTTGAATTTCTGTCCCTTTTTGTCGGCCGCAGTATTCACTCAGTCCTTGAGATGTTTTCGACCCCCTGTGCAAACTCACTGTTGAGAAAAGTTAAAATAATGCGAGTGTTGTTTGTTTTGTCCGACACTTTGAGATTGTTGTGTAGGAAACACGACAGCCTGTGTTCATGTTGCTCAGTGCGACACACTCGTGTTTCATTAGTGTGTGTGTGGTTCATGTGTGAGTGAGTGTGTGATGCGTCTGCCTTGGCTGGCTGACAGCTGGAAACTGGGTTATATGAGCCCTGAGGCCGTGTTCTGTGGTAAATGTGTTTCAATGTAAACGGCTCATGTCATCACGTGTGATGTTGCACTCCAGCTGTGTGAGGACCAGATAGTTTTATATTATCACACTAATCATTCTGAAAAGTCGGGGAATGTTTAGAAAATGAGGTTTTAGGTCAGACTTCAGGTTAAGATTGATGTCATGGGTTCACTGTGAGAATCCATTAACTGAACAGTGTATGTTCCTCTGTTGGTGTGAAAAACACTGAAACAAGAAGATTCTGACTTTACACTTCTAACATTTCATATTAAACTCAGTTATTGTGAAATAAAAAGAGCGAGCGTCTTTGTGGCTGTGCGTGAGCTAACGCAGGCCTGCAGGTTTTATAAAGGAGACCTTTTTGTTTGTGTATTTAGGTGGAACCTGGTTCTCCATTGTTGCCTCTAATTGCTGCTTCGCACAGAGACGTTGTTAGAAACTCCACATTGTGACCAATGTTTGGTTTCTCTGTTTAATTTCTCGTCCTATTTATACTCTGAACACTTGAGACTGTAAGTGGAGCAAACACGTCTCGTTTGAATCCAGACTCACTCTGAAAAAACAGCTTCAACTTCTGACACAAATACACACTTTAACCCTCCCTCACTGTTTCATCTCTCCCTCCTTTTCCAGATGATTCTCTCTAGAGTTCATCTTGTAAGCGCTCTGTTTAATGACCACATGCTGAATTATTCATCCTCACATGTAATTTGAGAAGAGTTTATGTAATATAATGTATTTTTGATGACTTTATTTCACAGGCTTTCATCTCTTGTGACGTCTCAGGACTTTACGTAACACAAAAACACGTTTTAACAAACACTTGATGTTCCTCACAGTTTGTGTTGTGATAGCTGAAGGAGACTCAGATGATTTAATGAACATGTCATCAGGTCAGATCTGGACTGTGGAAACCTGAAAACACACATCACATGACCATAAACAGGAAGTAGATTGTGCACGCTCCAGTTGGTTGCTCAGTTGTAGAAAATACAACGAACGAGGAACAATCAGGGTGAAAACTCAGACCAGAGATTGATCTGCTTTATACAATGCACACTTGTGATTCAGTATCATGTTGTATCCACCGGTGGTCGAGGCTGATGCTGTCTGTTTACTTCATGTGTCATGTGATATGAATGTGGCGAATCACGGAAGGCCAAATCAGGAGGGGAACGCTGGCGTCTGCACCATCATCTCCAAAAGTCTCTGTCCGTCCAGGCTGAAACACAACCTCTGGGTTTTCAAAATAAAACGGGTCCGGTCAGAGCTTTGGTTTTGGTCGGTGATGTTGGTGCTCTAGTGCGACACCTAGTGGCAGAGACCATCGTTTACAGAACCTTCAACAGTGTGATTGTCACCAGTTTGTTCTTTTCTTTTTCTTTTACTCTTGAACACAAACGTGCTGATCTGTACCAGGACGAGTGAGAACCTGCTGCACATGTTGGTAACGGCTCTGACAGAGGATGAATTACAAGAACACGGCACTCGCGTCCCTCCACAGAGAACCGTTCAGGTCTGAGGAGAAAGTTACAGATCGGCTCCAGTTGCGTTTTATTGCCGTCTGAAGACATCTGTCCACGTCTGCTCTCCGTCAAACCTCCGGCCATTTCTTCATGTTCTTTTTCTTTATTATTTCCTCCCCTCGCTGCCGTCCTTTTCACCTTTCTATTGTTCTCTCTGTGTGTGTGTGTGTGTGTGTGTGTGTGTGTGTGTGTGTGTGTGTGTGTGTGTCAGCCCTCCCTCTGACCACAACAAGGCCGAGGCTTTAATCCTGTTCTTTGATGACTTTGTACGGATCAAACAGGACACACTCACTCACAGCCGCTACACCGTGGATCACACTTTTACTGACACTGAGGCATTAGAGTGTGTGTGTGTGTGTGTGTGTGTGTGTGTGTGTGTGTGTGTGTGTGTGTGTGTGTGTGTACAGATCATGTTCTCCAGACGTAAAGGAACATCGTGGAGCCCTACTGTTATAAAGTTATATGAGCACCTTTTGTTCGCTGTGGTTGTTTGATTGATCTGTGAACAGATCCTTCACGGACATCGTCGACTGTAAAGAAGGTGTTTCTGTTTGATGTGTCTGTGGTTTACGTTACGACTCCGAGAAGAAAAACTGTTGCTCCTGTTTGAATCTGTTTCTTCAAATCTGAATGAAGAGTTGATATTTCTTCACACCCGTCATGAGGAGATGCAGTAGGTCCAGGATGTGATTAGCCGAGCCTCACTCCGTCTGATTTACATGTTGTGTCTCCTGATGCTGATTTTTCTTCACCTGCCATGAATCCATTTGACTTTGTCTCATTTCAGTTTTTAGGTTTGATGAATAACCAGAGTGACAGGACGACCAGCAGGAGCCTTTGAAGCGTTATGATCACACTGAACAGTTTAACACAGATGGTAGGAACGCACACGAGGTCATTAGGTCACACACACACACACACACACACACACACACACACACACACACTCACACACCTGCACTTACATCAGTCTGTGACCACAACAAGGTGTTGGCTGCAGTCACTTTCTTTAATGACTCAGCAGAGATCAAACACACACTTCCCACAACAGCATTACACACACGGAGTACATCTGATGTGCTTTGATGACTCGACACACACCAGACAACACGCACACGCTAACACGCAGAGAGCAGCACACGTCCTAACATCACTTCCTGTCTAGCCTCTGTTCAAATCCCTGATATCCGTGTCAGCCTCTGTAGTGTAACTGATCTGCTGCTATTGTTTAGTTTTGTTATATTGAAAATGTAATTTGTAAATATTATATTATATAATTTGTCTCTTTCAGAACGTGATCTTGTCATTTAGCAGTCTGTAATACTGCTGCTTTCCCCACTGTGACCACCTGTTTCAGCTCAGAGGGCTACCAGCTGATCAGGTCTTTCCTGACTCAGTACTCCACCCAGGTCCTGGTCCAGACCATGGGTCTCTCTTCTGCTGGACCTCCCTTCATGCACAGTGAAACCCTTACAGACGGTCCGGAATGCAGCCCCCTGTCTGGTCCTCTATCAGCCTCAAAGGTCACATGTCACCTCCACTGTTGACCCCTGACCTCCTGAGCCAGATTCAGTCTCTTGCGCTGTCGTCAGAGAGACTTCTGGGTCTGAACCGTCCACTTGAACTCAGACGGTCTCAGTCCAGACTGTTCTGGTCTGTGGGTCTGTCAGAGCCGGGGCGTCCCTCCACAGCTGATCGTGATGATTTGACTCATCAGTGTCAATAAGAAAGAAATATTCAGGATAGATAATATTAATTTAATTTAATTATTGATTCAATATAGAGGAATGTAAAACAATATTTTAACACATACACACACACACACACACAGATGCAGACAAACAGTCATTCTGACTGTCAGGACGGTGGGAGGGGAAAAGAATGATGTCATCATTCAGAAGGAGTTTTCCATGATAATGATGACCATAAAAGGAGTTACCACACATCCAGGAAATGTACGTGTGTGTGTGTGTGTGTGTGTGTGTGTGTGTGTGTGGTGTGTGTGTGTGTGTGTATTTTTTTTCAACACCTGTAAAATCTTCCAGCAGCGATTAGTCAGCACTGAACACCCAGCAGGCTGTCCTGGCCCTGTGTGTGTGTGTGTGTGTGTGTGTGTGTGTGTGTGTGTGCGTGCGTGTGTGTGTGTGTGCGTGTGTGGCAGACCTACAGGAGATGATTCAGCAGATACTCCGTTCGAGGTGGGCTGCTTCACCACAACACACACAGGAACACACACTCATTACCACTGCAGTAACATACTCAAGTAAACATCACACACCTACACATGCAAACACAACTGTACGCACGCACGCACACACACACACGCACACAGGAAGCAGAAACCTTGTGTACTGCAGGTAACAGAAACCTGATCAGCATCACAGTCAGAAACTATTTAACGAGCCAGCTCACCAGGACCACCCTTGTTTCTCCCACAATGCACCACAGCGTCTCATTACTGCTGCTGACGGAGTTCTGTTAGAGACATGTAGAAGGCCTCATGAATTTATAACGTCATGGTTTTTATAAGACGTCGCTTTTTCTGCAACAGTGACGTTAACGGACCATCGCTGAGCTGAGGCTGATGGGAATGACATTAGTTTTGCAGATATTTGGTCAGAAACCAAAGTATTGGACACATGAAAATGTTGACCTGATGATGGCGCTAGTAGGCGGACCACAGTCCAGATCCAGATCCAGATCCAGACCTGTAACTAAATTTAGACGAAGCCTTTCTGTTTTAACCGGTGCAGGTTTTCTAGCCTTTACAGCACTGGTCACGTGATGCTACCAAGCCAATCATTGACGAGACGACGTCGAAGAAATAAGTGGAGAAAGTGGGATATATATATATATATATATATATAATCAAAATCATCAGGATTGATCCTCTGGGAACATAAATGTCGATACAAAATTATGTATGTAATCCATTGTATAGATGTTCAAGTCAGGAGATCACCAAGGTAACCAGTCCAGATGTTCTCTGGATGTCATGAATAACTGATAAATCCATCTGATAGTTTGTTGAGTGTCAACCTGCTGGTGTCACCAGAGGAAAGGTCAGAGGATCATCGAACCATTAGACTTTATCATCTGGGGAACATGAATAGTTGAAGAGTTGTTGAGTACTTGCACTTCAGTAGCTGCCAGCTCAGTTTTTGAAGTGCACAGGCTGACACCACGGCAACAGGGGATATTTATTTCTGATTGGTGGATGACAAACATTTAGACTGACACTGCAAATAAAGAAAGTATTTGTTGCTGCACTTTGTAAAAAGGCTTTGGGATTATGTGTCTTGTCACCCAGCTGCAGACCAGTTGTGTTTGTGCTGCTCGGTGTTCATGTGTTCATTGTGGCGCTGGCTGCTCTGCTCCTGCTCCCAGGATGAATGAAGGTTAAAGGAGAGCGAGCGTCTGAATGCAGCGGGAGGTCGTGTGGACGTGGAGCGCAGCAGGGATTTCCAGGGATATGAGCACATTTTCTGCTTCATAACCGTGAGCTCTGCCACAGCGGAAACAGCCGAATTGGATTTAAAACCTCAAACATTTTATGAGTCCACACAGTCGGTCTCAATTTCATGCCTGATGGAGGAGCTCAAAGTTTTGGTGTCGTCATGACGTCATGGCTTAGAGAGGAGAAACCCACTGAGCTCTCATCAGCACAGGGATCACATGACCGGTTTTAACTGGAACCAGGGTTTGTTCTGCTTCGGAGGTTTGGGTCTGAATTAAATGTTTCCATGTTGGTAAGCTCTTTTTCTGTATATGAGCTCTAATAAAACGCCAAACACTCTCAGCAGGTCTTTACAGCAGTAAAACAGAGTATACAGAGTAAACACAAGTTTCCCTCTGAGAATAAGAGCCCGATGAGACCAGATCTACTGACCCAGACCAACATGCTGGAGGTGAGGGTCTCTGCACTTCAACGCCTTGGTCACCTGAACCGTAGTTCTCTGTTTTCGCTCTCTAATAGAATTTACACAAATCATTGTTGTGAACATGTCAGACAGAAAACCACAAGAATTTTATTGTGAAGATTAAAGTCTGAACACTGAAATGTGTCAACGCTCTTTTATACGTTTGACGTCCTGTCAAACACCCATGCCCTCAGATGGATGGATGAATGACGGGCCCCTGGGCACAGCACTGTATAAGACACTTTGTGGTTGGTTGCGTCTCTGTGGTTGGTTGCGTCTCTTTGTGGTTGGTTGCGTCTCTGTGGTTGGTTGCGTCTCT
>NW_019175114.1:1038631-1039348 GCF_002260705.1 Seriola dumerili
CCTCATCACTATCAGAAGATACGAGCGTGAGCGTAGAAAGAGATGCCCTCAGATGGATGGATGAATGACGGGCCCCTGGGCACAGCACTGTATAAGACACTTTGTGGTTGGTTGCGTCTCTGTGGTTGGTTGCGTCTCTGTGGTTGGTTGCGTCTCTTTGTGGTTGGTGCATCTCATTGTTGTTGGTTGCGTCTCTTTAGTTGGTTTCATCTCTTTAGTTGGTTGAGTCTCTGTGGTTGGTTGCATCTCTTTGTGGTTGGTTGTGTCTCTTTAGTTGGTTGCCTCTCTTTGTGGTTGGTTGCGTCTCTTTGTGGTTGGTTGCATCTCTTTGTGGTTGGTGTGTCTCTTTGTTGGTTGCGTCTCTGTGGTTGGTTGCATCTCTCTGTGGTTGGTTGCATCTCTTTGTGGTTGGTGTGTCTCTTTGTTGGTTGCGTCTATTTAGTTGGTTTCGTCTCTTTAGTTGGTTGCATCTCTTTGTGGTTGGTGTGTCTCTTTGTTGGTTGCGTCTCTTTAGTTGGTTGCATCTCTTTGTGGTTGGTTGCGTCTCTTTGTGGTTGGTTGCGTCTCTTTAGTTGGTTGCGTCTCTTTGTGGTTGGTTGCGTCTCTTTAGTTGGTTGCCTCTCTGTGGTTGGTTGCGTCTCTTTGTGGTTGGTTGCATCTCTGTGGTTGGTTGCGTCTCTTTAGTTGGTTGCGTCTCTTTGGTTGGGTGTGTCTCTC